>NC_084526.1:25662807-25995307 GCF_024500275.1 Phycodurus eques | reverse complement strand
TGCAATGAAGCAGTTGACAGAACATATTGGACCTGTGTTTGGATTGTTGCAGATTCATAGTCAAACGCATGACACCTGTCACCAAGGACATTCAGGTCATTCACACAGTCATGGGCCAAGAGCGGTGGTGTTTAGCAGGACGGGGCTCCCGTTCGTACCCTCTTTTCACGGACAGTTTGGCAACAATGCAGATGAGGCGTTGGACATCAGTCAACAGCCAAAGAAACGGTCGCACCTGGATGACAGCAGCAGCTGGGACATAGTGAAGGCATCACAGTAAGTCATGTAATCCAATCGATTAAATGATTGTAAGCATTTGTACATTTTGTGTTCGTTTATGTGAGTTCTAACGCTACACCACGAATAACATGCTATAGACTGTAGCCCTATATCAGTTTTAAACATTTAGCAGTTTCCATCAGTCTTATCAGTCCGCGCACACCACCACCACCACCCTTTAGAAATTGAATCTTTTATTGTCATTAATCCATCCATCCATTTTCTGAGCCGCTTCTCCTCACTCGGGTCGCGGGCGTGCTGGAGCCTATCCCCGCTGTCATCGGACAGGAGGCGGGGTACACCCTGAACTGGTTGCCAGCCAATCGCAGGGCACATAGAAACAAACAACCATTCGCACTCACAGTCATGCTTACAGGCAATTTAGAGTCTCCAATTAATGCATGTTTTTGGGATGTGGGAGGAAACCGGAGTGTCTGGAGAAAACCCACGCAGGCACGGGGAGAACATGTAAACTCCACACAGACGAGGCCGGGGATTGAACCCGGGTCCTCAGAACTGTGAAGCTGACGCTCTAACCAGTCGGCCACCGTGCATTTAGAGTAATCAATTATTATTATGTGATTGTTATTTCAGTGCTTACACACTGTTAAATATTTAATGAGGGTTTACACAGCAAAGTCAATTCTTGTACTCAATCTACATTGAGCAAAGTCCACCTCATTGAAATCAGGAAGTATGAGACTAGTTGCTCTTGAGCCACACCTTTGTTTGCTGAAACCTAATGTCCACCCCCTTTTCTCACACTAGGTTAGAGTTTCCCAACCTTTGCTAAGCTTCAAGGCAGAATAACCTGTCCTTCCCGAGATTCAACTGTCTCCAACTGGCGCCATTTGAAAAATTTCAGAGCACACCACTCAACAAAAATGTGACATAAAGTATGAATACTGAAATGATGATTAGTTCATCTAAATTTACTCTCAAATTGATTGTGAAGTCTGGGGCTGTTTCATGGAAAAAAGAAAAGAAAAAAAGCTGATTTACTCAGAGGAACTGATGACTTACTCATACATGCAAATCGGTCGACTTTTGGCATGATTCATCGTTTTTAACTCAAAATAGGCCTTTTACGTGAATCGTACAGATCCTATGAGTCTTTCCTGTGTGAGTGTGGGTGGGGGGTGGGGGTGTCGTCATCATAGGCTGTTTTGTACTCGTTGAACGTTGGCAGCTAGATCTATGCATTCACCATCCACACACGGATGTAATTTCTGAATATTACTCCGCAGCGGACTAATATTATCATCACAACAATAGTGTTGCTACATTTGTAGCTGTGTAAATAACAGTACTTTTACTCCGTTACGATGATCTAAATGTCGCACGCTAATTTTATTGATCAATTATTGCTTATTTATCAACTATTTCGTGCGCGAGACTTCGACAAAAAAAATTGGCAAAATTGGTTGCAATGGAATTGTAGGTTAGCTGTTTAAGAAGCAAGAGGGAAGAAGCTGTTGGAATGTCTCCTAGTTCCAGTTATTGTCCTTGAGTACAATGTCTTGTGCGGAGCCGATCGATGACGTCATTGATCGGATCGGCGACTTATGACATGAAAGCCGATCAACTGATCAGCATAAAATGCTAATTATCGTCTGATAACGTTAAAATTTTAAAATTTCGGTTCCCAATTTCGATGCCCAGACCGCCGGCTCCGAAGAAGAAGTGGCAAAAACCAACGAAGACGCAGCGAAAACCAACAAAGAACGCCGCGCACGAAGACGTGCTTGTGCACAACGGCGGCAGTGGAGAACAAAAGTGTGTCTTAACTTTGTTAAAATTCATGACATGTCGCCTCAGTGCAACTATTGGAATAAGATTTTATTGTACAAAGGAGGCTTTCACAATGTGTAGCGTCTGACTCGCTCCGAGCCTCAGCCAACACCACGCCGAGCTTTAGTGAAGTCAACTCAGTTGGGTGAGTGAAACAATAAAATACGTCAACACCAATATTGAGATAGCTAACAAGATTAACGGTTGTTTTTTTAGCGTTTATTTTGGTCTTCAAACCAACGTAAGAGCCGATGACAGAAAAAGAAACATTAACATTGAGCATCGGTGGCTAAGGAAAGAATCAATGTTTTATAGCATTTGGTTCCATCCATTTAAAAAAATATTTTAAAAAATCCCCGGTGCCAAGTGAAGTTACTTTTTGTGCCAAAATGCTGGGTTACGGTGTGTACACTTCAAAATAAAAGGCTACAAACTTAAAACAGGAAGTCAAGTTAAAACTTGCAAATATAAACCATTTGCCGTGATAAAACAGTCCCAAATAATGATTTTAACAAAGCTATAGTTAACTCTTAGGGGAAACATTAATAAATATTAAGTAAATTGGGTTAGTTCCACACACCTTGCCTTTTAGTTCATAGGTTTGATATTGATACTTGTTATAAATAACCCAGAGTCAAATGTTCATTTTAGTCTATGCTGCGGGCTGCTAAGAAAATAGATGTTCATAATTTGGACAACCTTTATTGAAACCATGCAATTTTTTTGACACAGCGCCCTAAAAGAATCGGAATCGAGAATCGTTTGGAAGCGGAATCGAAATAAAGAACCGAAATAGGGACCGGAATCACTCAAATTCAAACGATGCCAAACCCTACTCATTGCCCCGCTGTACCACGTGACCAATTCAGAAAGAGAGAGCGGAGTTTGCCGCAAGATTTGACGGCAATATAAACTCCTCATGCAGGCTCCATTCAAAATGTGTTTTTTTTTTTTTTTTTAAATAAAGCGTTGTGTTCAGCTCCGAGTTTGGATAAAGATTTTATAATTTTTAAGGTTTAGAGATAGTTTGGACAGTAGAGAGAGCAAGCGATGTCAGCTTGTACTGTGCCAAACGTCACTCCTTGGAAGCCCTACTTATAAAACAGCGTGCCACCCGTTGAGCTAGCATCCCGTGCTATTAGCCCAGCGGTCGGTGCACTCGACTCTCAACGCTGGGGACGGTGTGGTCGTGTGAGTTCTAGCCTCGGGCAGAGAGGGCCGTCGAGCATCGGTCAAGGAGGGCCGCGGCCAATTAATTGCTACCATAATATCAGCCGTATTAAGTTTGTTTATGAATAAATATTTTCCACCGTTTCTTATTTTATTCAAAGGTGAGGTGCTGATTGTGCTCCAGCGAAGTAGGGTCCAATAACACCACCACACTGAGAGAGGAAAAATTACTGTACCCCAATTTATAGAATCTTACTCTTGCATTTTTGTACACCGCAGTAGCATCTTTACCATGTGAAAGGGTGTTTTCAGTGGCTGGAGATGTGTTTAAAAAAAATAATAATCACTTAAAACAAACAAACTGTTGAGAAACTGTTATTTCTGAATTTAAAAAAATAATAATTCTCCCGTTCTATACACCATTTATTGGTCCAAGTTGCACAAGCATACAGTATGCAGTGTGTTCTTCCTGGTTACACAAGCACTTTCACTGTCACTTTCACTGTCCTCTGCCTGCTTAAGCCAATGCCATTTTCCAAAAGTGACAGTAAAACATCATACAACCTGCCAAATCATCTAATGCTAGCATTTTGGCAACGTTTTACACACACACAGAATATGTTCAAAATAATTTTAATATACAATTTATGTTGAGAAGTAATTTGTTCAAACATTGTTTTGTAATTAATAGTCATTCAGATGAGCTGAAACAGACGCAAAAATTCAATGTATGGCCAGTAGGTGGTTTCGTCTCCCGAACCAATTTTTTGAAGTGATACAAATGAGGCTTCATCTCGCCACCACGCATGTAAATTGTTATTATCGGAGCTGTTGTAAACAGGCTGCCGGTGAAGGCGCACACAAGCAGTGCCAATACTGGCTGCCAAAGAATGTCATGGCCAAAAATGCTGAAAACTGTCCAAAACAGCCCTCAATGTGTTAGAATGACACACAATGAACATTAAATGACAAATGGGTGGAAAATTACATGTTAAGAAGAAAATTAGTTGACCAGTTGTAACAGGCTGCAAACTCACTGGCACCTCTTTCCTCTCTCACTTGAACCATTAGGGTTCGGATGTGTGAATTTGGTGCATGCAGTGGACGTGTTGCCAAACACAAATACACTCAAAGACCCATAGCATCGACAACTTCACTGAAAAACTTATGTCGATGGGGTGCATATCAAAGACAGTAATGCTAATCTGTTCATCCCCCCAAAAATAATACAACTCTGCTTATTTCTCTCATTGGAGCTTTGATATAATGTTTTAATACCAATGATTTACAAGCAGGGTGGCATGGCACACTAGTGTGCTGTCAGGGATCATCAGGTGTGCTGCAGGAAATTATCCAATTCCACATAATTTGTCAGAACATTGTTATGAATTACAAATATATCTGTGTTCATCTATCTATGCCACTGACATATATTGACAGACAGAACAATGAAATGCTCTTCTATTAGATGGCAGAAGGTACAGTGAATTTGTGTATCCACCTGTTGCCACTCATACCACACAATACGTCATGCCTTCCTGCTTTGTGTTCAGTTGAACAGGTCCAGATTTAACACTAAGTACATTTGGAAGTTAACATGACATCATCATTACTTGCATCATAGTCTCCATACTTTTAATCCATAAATTTTTTTCTGCTCATCCGAGATCAGTTTGCGGGGGCAGTAGCTTGAGCAGGGAGGCCCAGAATTCTTTCTCCCGGGGCACTTTGTCCAACTCTTCCGGCGGGATCACGTGGCATTCCCAGGCCAACTGAGAGCTCCCAGAGCCCTCCCAAAGCTGTAATCTCTCCAGCGTGTCCTGGGTTGTCCTTAGGGCTTCCTCCCGGTGGGATGTGCCTAGAACACCTCACCAGGGAGGCGTCCAGGGGGCATCCTAACCAGATGCCAGAACCACCTCATCTGACTCCTCTCAATGCTGAGGAGCAGCAGCTTGACTCTCGGATGACCGAGCTTCTCACTCTCTGTCTAAGGAGGGCCCGGACGCCCTGCGGAGGAAACTCATTTCGGCAGCTTGTATCCGCAGACTTGTTCTTTCAGTCACGACCCACAGCTCGTGACCATAGGTGAGGGTAGGAACGTAGATCGATCGGTAAATCCTTTCGGCTAAGCTCCTTTTTCACCACGACAGTCCGCATTACTGCAGACGCTGCACCGATCCCTCTGTTAATCTTCCGCTCCATTCTTCCCTCACTCGTGAACAAGACCCTGAGAAACTTAAACTCCTCCACTTGGGGCAGGTTCTTATCCCCGACCTGCAGAGGGCACTCCACCCTTTTCAGACTGAGGACCATGGTCTCAGATTTGGAGGTGCTTATTTTCATCCCAGCCGCTTCACAATTGGTTGCAAACCATTCCAGCGAGTGTTGAAGATCATGGCTTGTTGAAGCCATCAGAACCACATCATCTGCAAAAAGTCAGGACAACAATACTGATGTCACCAAACCGGACCCTCTCACAACTTGGCTGCGCCTAGAAATTCTGGCTATAAAGGTAATGAACAGAATCAGTTACAAAGGTCAGCCTTGGTGTATTCCAACTCTCATTGGAAATGAATCTGACTTATTGCCGGCAATGCAGACTAAACTCGGTGACCTCAACACCAGAGATAGGAGAACCAGTCGTACAAGGACCAAACAGCCTGTATCAGGGGATCTGGTACCCCATACTCCCGGAGCCCCCCCCCCCCCCCCCCCCCCCCCCAAAAGGACTCCCCGAGGAACATGATGGAATGCGTTCTCCAAGTCTAGAATCCACATGTAGACTGGTTGGGCGTACTCCCATGCACCCTCAAAGACCCTGCTGAGGATGTGGAGCTGGTCCACTGTTCCACGGCCAGGATGAAAACCACACTTGTCCTCCTGAATCTGAGATTCGACTTCCTGACAGACCCTCCCCCCCAGAACCCCTGACTAGATCATACCAGGGAAGCTGAGGAGGGTGATCCCCCTATAGTTTGAACACACCCTCCGGTCCCACTTCTTAAAAAGGGGGACCAACACCCAGTTTTGCCAATACAGAGGCACTGTCCCCGATGTCCACGCAGTGTTGCAGAGGTGTGTCAACCAGGACAGCCCCACAACATCCAGAGCCTTCAGTAACTCCGGGTGGATCTCATCTCACTGCGTATAAGCAATTAAAAGGCCAATTGTACGTGGTCCCTTTTAAGTTAAACAAACACCTCCCTCAGAGACAGTGGGGCAAAAAAGTATTTAGTCAGCCAGCAATTGTGCAAGTGCTCCCACTTAAAAAGATGAGAGAGGCCTGTAATTTTCATACAGAAAGTATTCAGACCCCCTTAAATTTTTCACTCATTGTTGTATTGCAGCCATTTGCTAAAATCATTTCAGTTAATTTTTCCCTCATTAATGTACACACAGCACCCCATATTTACACACACACACAAAAAATGAATTGTTGAAATTTCTGCAGATTTAACAAAAAAAATTAAAACTGAAATATCATATAGCCATAAGTATTCAGACCCTTTGCTGTGATACTCATACAGAAATCTGAAAATATTTACTGCCGAGAGGCTGTAATCAGAGGTTTTGGACAATTTTAAGTTAAACAATATTTCACTCTGGTGGTCCATTTCTTCTGATCATTCTTGAGATGGTTCTACACCTTCATTGGAGTCCAGCTGTGTTTGATTATACTGATTGGAGTTGATTAGGAAAGCCCCACACCTGTCTATATAAGACCTAACAGCTCACAGTGCATGTCAGAGCAAATGAGAATCAGAATCATCTGTTCTCCACTCCTGTTTGAACTCGTTATTAGTATAAAAGACGCCTGTCCACAACCTCAAACAGTCATACTCCAAACTCCACTGGCCAACACCAAAGAGCTATCAAAAGGACACCAGAAACACAGAGGAGCCTTTTAAAGAAGAAGTTACAGGTCTGTGAGAACCAGAAATCTTGCTTGTTTGTAGGTGACCAAATACTTATTTTCCACCATAATTTGCTTATAAATTCTTTAAAAGTCGGACTGTGATGTTCTGGATTTTTTTTTTTTTTGTCTTCACATTTTTCTCTCATAGGTGAGGTATACCTATGATGATTTTAAGTGGGAGAACTTGCAAAATTGGTGGCTGACTAAATACTTATTTTGCCCCACTGTACCGTACACATAGGTTAGTTAATAGCATTGCTCCACGTCGCTTTGGACAGACCGCCACACAACTGGCGTTTTGTACTGGCGGACCTCTGTTGCCGGGGTGAGGACAGGCTGCTAAGTCTCGATCTCGCTGCAGGGCGATTCAGCTGAGGAGGTGTGGTTTGTTTACTCCCACTACTTGCAAACAGAAGTGGAGAAGGAAAAGGACATCTCCGATTGGCTGTTGTCACGCACATCCCATCATGTACGCACTACGCAATACGCACTACGCAATACGCACACAGCTGAAAACCAAGATCGGCATTATTAGGAGTCCCACACACTTTCCTGGCACGATACGCCCTGCTCCAATATTACTGCCTCCAGGACACATGCCGTTACGCTATGATTTGCACGTCTATGTGTACTTGGGTACAAACATTCACTCGTCACGTGGCAAGTACCGCTCTGAGAGTCACTCGACAAACGGATAATTTAGTTGTATTTGGTCACTGGCGATTGTTAATTTCGGACCCTGGGTGCATTATGAAGCACAGAATAGGACAAAGGAGACACCAGACTGTTGAGCAACTGAAATTGTAGATCAAGCAAGAATGGGAAATAATTGCACCTTCAAAGCTTCAAAAATACTGCTTCCCAAATACTACTTCCCAAATGCTTATTGAGTGTTGTTCAAGGGAAAGGTGACGTTACAGTGATTTTTGGCACATCATTGATGAATTTTTGCAGGTTTGGCATCTTGGATCGCTGTAAGGAGCTGGTGGAAGCTGGATACGATGTCAGACAGCTAGACAAGGAAAACGTGTCTCTGTTGCACTGGGCGGCCATCAACAATCGCTTGGAGCTGGTCAAGTACGAAGATGTGCAGTAATTTTTTGTCTTTGCCAAGCTGGCATGTTATTTAAAAAGAATTAAATCGCAGATGTCAACTCATTGGGCGCTTGAACATGACTGTGAATTATTAGTTTGTAGTAGATGGAGTTTGGTACCATGGATAGATAGGACTCGAAATTAGATTAATACCCTGGTGATGTATTTTCTTGTTTTTTTTTTTTTTTTGTAGGTATTACATTTCTAAAGGGGCAATAGTTGACCAGCTTGGAGGAGACCTGAACTCTACACCTCTTCATTGGGCCATAAGGTGACAACACCATTTGAATGCTACTTAGGTCTTGGCTAACAATTGTTTCCAAATGTGACAGTCAAATATCAATCACAAAGAATATTGATCAATATTAGTCATATGCTAATAGAATGATATTGTCCAGTATGGAGACTTCTAAGTATTTCCTTTATAAAGCACAGTTGGGTTATGTATTATCAGACAGGGCCACCTTCCCATGGTCATTCAACTCATAAGATATGGCGCAGATCCCTCCATTGCAGATGGAGAAGGTTATCGTGCTCTTCACCTTGCCATCCTCTTCCAGCACATGGCTATAGCAGCTTATCTTATGGCCAAGGGACAGGTCAGAGCACCGACACACTTGATGTGTAATACTTTAGTCAACCATGCTCTTTAGTTTTCCTCTGTTTTGACTTTTTATTATTCATCTTTCAGGAAGTTGATGGACCTGACTGCAATGGACAGACACCTCTGATGTTAGCAGCCCAGAAGATTATTGGGTGCGCTTACATGTTGGCTGTATAAGTCATTCATTTAGGTTACATGTGTAACTAGCGTCTCTGATTAGCCAACTGTGTTATAATGATCCCTTTCAGAGTTACCGTAATTTCTCATGTGTAATGCGCAATGTTTTCCCCAAAAAGATCCTCAATTTTCAATTGCATTATACATATAGGTATGGGAAAAGTAAAAAAAAAACTCTTTCTGATTAAAATGAGATATACTCATTAATATATAACTTTATAATGACAGATATTCATCTTGGGTTCCTGCCACTTTAGCCACTGACAAAGACATGAACGATCTATAATTTTAATGGTAGGTGTATTTTAACAGGGAGAGACAGAATGTCAACAGAAAATTCGAAAATCACAAAAAAACAAAGATTCAAATTATTTTGCAATTCATTGGGGGAAACAAGTATTTGACCCCCTATCAAAACATTACTTGGTACTTGGGGGAGAACCCCTGGTTGGCCACGATCCCTTTTAAGTTTTCTGGTTGAGAGGAGGAGGTTGTCACCCAGGATTTCACGGTACAAGGCACCATCCATATTTCATAAGTTGACCTGTCCCCTTTGCAGAGAAACACCCCGAAAGCATAAATGTTCCATCTCCATGCTTGACGGTGAGTATGGTGTTCTTGGGGTCATAGTCTGAATTCTTCTTCCTCCAAACACGGCGAGTCAACATTTTTTTTGGTCTTATCTGACCACATCACCTCCCATGTAGTTCTGGGCTAATGCCTAACCTTTCTCATGATCATTGATACCCTACAACAGGGGTGTCAAACTCTCTTTTTGTCTCGGGCCACATTGTAGTTAGGATTTGCCTCAGAGGGCCGTTAGAACAGTTCAACCATATAAATGTTTAATCATCACCAAAACATATTATTACCATTACAAAACAAATTGATGGATAAATGAAAAATGCAATATCTCAACATTATTGTTTATTATTATGACAATTTGGAATTTGGGTACACATTTTAGCAAAAATCACAGAAGTTGATGAGCATGATTTGCTTTCGCGGGTCACATAAAATGATGTGCCGGGGCCACATCTGGCCCCCGTGCCTTGAGTTTGACACCAATGCCCTACAAGGTGAAATTTTGCAAGGAGCCCCAGACTGATGGAGTTTGACAGTCATTTTATGTTTATTACATTTTGTAATTTTTGCAACAACAGTTGTCTCCTTCTCACCCAGCCTTGCCTGTGGTCTGTAGGCCATTCCAGCTTTGTGCACTTCTAAAACCTTGTCCCTGATGTCCTTAGAAAGTTCTTTGGTCTTGCCCAAGATGAAGAGGTTGGTATCCGATTGATTGATTCTGTGGACAGGTGTCTTTATAAAGGTAACAAGTAGTCATTCATTCAGCTCATGACTTTAGATTAGTATTTTCTTAAAGTGAGAGGACTAGTCTGCGAGAGCCAAAATTCTTTATTGTTCTGAGCGGATCAAATTCTTATTTCACTCAATGAAATGCAAATACATTTGTATCTTTTTTTTTTTAAATGTGATTTTCTTGAGTTTTCTTTACAACCCCAATTCCAATGAAGTTGGGACGTTGTGTTAAACATAAATAAAAACAGAATACAATGATTTGCAAATCATGTTTGACCTATATTTAATTAGTCTGTGCAGTCTAAATACCTTTGAAGTTCTATCTTTGCTTCATTGGTCCACTTCTTCACTGTTTTCACCGTTGGCGTCGCGCATTTAAGTTTTTGCTTGTATATATAGGCCGTTAGGGACATTATTCAGGATTAGCTCGCACACTTAACTATTCAAATGCTATCACACACACAAGCCCCCCATCTTGAAGCCCCAATGTCAAACTTTAGAGTGCATCATAGACACAATATTAAATACATTAATCAGGAGTTACGGAAACTCAACATAGTTATTATAACCAATTAGAATTCATTTGCGGTATAGAGTAAAGGCAAATTACCACCATCAGTTTATAGAAACTTTTGGGTGCGCATTGTACATGGGTAGAAAACTTCTTGATTGCTAGCGTCAACATAGAACATATTCTATCGGGACAAAAATACTTGTGGCACGCCTTAAAATCAAGGAGTGTCTAAACCTTTTATTTCAGAATTCAAATCAATTCTTCATTTTAAGTTCAACAATTCTATGCATTCCAACTTTGAGGTAACTGCTTCAATGGACAAAAAGCCTGACTGACGCATACTTAAAAATGTGTCTTGTCTCCACAGTGTAGTAAAAGCTGTCTTAGAAGCATTATATTTTTCATTTCCTAGTGGCCTAGTGGCTAGCCCATCTGACTCACAGTTCTGACGTCCTGGGTTTTAATCCTGTGGAGTTCTCTGGGTACTCCAGCTTGTTCACACATTTGAAAAACATGCATGTTAGGTCAATTGAAGACTACAAATTGTCCGCAGATGTAAAGGGTTATTCATGTTCCCTTTCCTGTTGGCTGGTGACCAGTACAGGGTGTGTCCGGCCTCTCACTCAAAGTCAGCTCGGCCAGGCTGTAGCTCCCCTGCGACCCTAATGAAGAAAAGTACTATAGAAAATGAATGAACAGATAATGTCCAGGTGTACAAATACTTATGTCCACCACTTCTAAACTAGTTTACTGTATATAACTGCCCACTAATTTAACGTGCCTGTGATCAAGTGATGTTGAAAAGAAAACTGTCTTGTTTTTGTGTTGCAGGCCTGAGCCCACTAATTTCTTAATCAAAAACAACGCTTCCGTGAGTGCCGTGGACAAAGTGAACAGGAACACTCCCCTTCACTGTGCCGTGCTGGCGGGCAACGTCGACGCTACATATGTCCTGCTGGAGGCTGGTGCCAGCTTGGATCTAGAAAACATCAATGTGAGCCTTACACAAAAACTCATGTACTGTACAGTAAACCCTCTGTTGGCCGAGGTTAGAGACCAAGCCCAGACGGGAATAGCAAACATTTTCCATTAATGGACACTCCGCTAAAAATTTTTCAATTGCACATATTTGTATTTTAAATGCTAACCATACCCCAAAATATTAACACAAACCACAAAATTCTAAACTCATCTTACATTACCTTTAAAAATAAATTGCTTACTGATTATTTGATGTCGAACAAATTTGGGGTTAGGCTCGATTAAAAAAAAATATATAGCATAATAAATCTAATTAATTAGAGGCTTTCTAATTAATTAATCTATCTTAATCACATTTTAATTATATACCAATATTTGTACTGAAAAGCAACATTTTTCAATTTGAATGGATTTTACTGGACGACTTAATCAAATAATTGAATTGCATTTTAATGCAAAACAGTAGAAAAACAAATATAATGTAATATATATAATATAACATAATAAAATATCCTTAGCCAAAATTAAACAGACCTGAAGTTAAAGTTCCATTTTAGGACAGTTTTTTCAGAATAGTATTGCCTTTAAATGATTTCTGCGTGGCAGTTGAAAGGTTTGATCACATGTCAGTGCCTATACAGGTGCATCTCAATAAATTAGAATTAGCAAACTTCATATATTCTGTAGTTCCATTCAAAAACATAGTGATTCACGACACAGAGTAAACTATTTTATGATTTTATCTGTAATTAGTTTGTTGATTTTAGTTAACAGCTAATGAAAATCTGCATTTTAACATATCTAAGAAATTAGAATATTACATAAGAAACAATAAAAAATATTTTAATATGGGAATTGGAATTGTTTGGAATTGGCCTTCCTAAAAGTATTGTGTTGAATCAATCTGTATTATTTTTTAGTTTCACGCTTCGAATTGCAATGCAGAAATACAATGAACTCTCCTACAGTATTGTTGAGGTGCACTTGTATGTAGCACATTTTTATTTTGTGCTTGCTGTTACAAGCTTTCCAGATACGAAGACTTGATACACCAGAGCTAAGCAACGTGGGTACAGCAGGCAGTAGGTGGCGCTATGTTTTCATGGAGTACAATTTCTATACAGTCCTTTGAAAATGGATAAATAACAAAAAAACTTACCCATGAAGTTCCCTTATTGTGCTCGTAAAGCGTCGTGTACAACTGCTTGCAGCACAACATACAGGAATCCTTGTTTGCTTTTCCTGCAGTTTACAAACATGGAATGTGCTGACGCTTTGTCTCCATCCCCAACTTTGTGTCGCAGTCAGCGCCATAGGCGAGCAGCTCAAACAGTTTGCACAAAACTACACTTATCAAGACTTCCATCAGATAGTTTTTTTTAATGACGCTTGCTTCACATCAGTCCTAGCAACACTGTTTCATCCAGTTCCTCAATTTTAGTATCCGACGAAGCCGAACTCTGACGTGCATGAGTGTAATCGACGTACAAGGAAGTCGCGCGCACTTACAAATGTTCCGTGTTGTTTGGAACACAAAATGCATTAGTTTTAAACGAATTAATTTGTTTGTAATTCATGACTCTTAATTAATTCGCACCACTAGAAAAAATACAATAGCGTGCTAGGATATAGTATGTCATCTCACTTACAAGTCACACAAAATACCTTACTATTCCTAATAGCCATTTCATTATATTTTTTAGTTTTTAGATATTGTTAATTTTTAAATACAACCCCAATTCCAATGAAGTTGGGACGTTGTGTTAAACATAAATAAAAACAGAATACAATGATTTGCAAATCATGTTCAACCTATATTTAATTGAATACACTACAAAGACAAGATATTTGATGTTCAAACTGATAAACTTTATTGTTTTCTGCAAATAATCATTAACTTAGAATTTTATAGCTGCAACATATTCCAAAAAAGCTAGGACAGTGTCATGTTTACCACTGTGTTACATCACCTTTTGTTTTAACAACATTCAATAAACATTTGGGAACTGAGGACACTAATTGTTGAAGCTTTGTAGGTGATTTCTCCAGATTCTCTGAACCTTTTGATGATGATGATATGGACCGTAGATGATGAAATCCCTAAATTCCTTGCAATTGTACGTTGAGGAACATTGTGAACAAGTGCGTGAGAAAATAGTCGAAAAAGTTTAAGGACAAAGAGGTGAACCTCGCCCCAACTTTGCTTGTGAATGACTGAGCAATTCAGGGAAGCTCTTTTTATACCAGTCATGGCACCCACCTGTTCCTAATTAGCCTGCTCACCTGTGGGATGTAACAAGCAGGTGTTTGATGAGCATTCCTCAACTTTCTCAGTCTTTTTTGCCCCCTGTCCCATCTTTTTTGGAACGTGTTGCAGCCATAAAATTCTAAGTTAATGATTATTTGATAAAAACAATAAAGTTTATCAGTTTGAACATTAAATAGTTTGTCTTTGTAGTGTATTTAATTAAATATAGGTTGAACACGGTTCCAAATCATTGTATTCTGTTTTTATTTATGCTTAACACAACGTCCCAACTTCATTGGAATTGGGGTTGTACATTATGTGTGTTGCAATCTTCCAGCACTGCCATTAGCGATCAAGACCTTTCGGTACGTCAACTTAAGAAGTTTACTTCCCTGTTTTCTCTGCCATTAACACCACAAGGAACATACATGACTTGCCTGTTAGACCATGACCGGAATCTTCCATCATGCTGCTGTTGGCTGTCTCGCTGGCAGGCTGTCAAATGGTGGCCATCACCTCCACGAAGATGGTGCCTTAGAAGAAGCAGGCCATTTGTGCAGCATCTTAGGACCTTATAGAAAGCACAAAAATATGCAGATAGACATGAATCGGTTTGTTTTCCAGCGAATGGTTTTACTTGCCAGAAAAGAATTGCCAATATGTGTAGGTTTATTATATACAAAACAGTGGTTCTTTGGTAGTCAAAGGGCTCATCTGCAACTTACTTTCAACAGACGTTTACTTTGTGAAAGTGAAAGCACATACTGAAGCAACAGTTTTTGAAATTTCATGTTAATGTTCCCTTTCCTGTACCCACCTCAGGGCCACACACCTCTCGAGCTAGCCCACCAGGTGCACAGCCCCCTACTTATCTACATGCTCAACCAAGTCAAGCAGGAGAGGATTCGCGCCAACTCGCGCTGTTTACGAATTGTCACCAAATACAAAGTACGTAAACTCTTAAGCAGAACCAGATCTTTCAAACAAACAGTTCCACTGCTCTGTCCTTTCACATGCATCACATCTTTATCATGTCATTTTTGCTTTGTTTTATTTGTAGGTGTTTCTGCAGTTTTTACTCTCCACTGCCATGTTTGGCTGTTTGGCTGCCATATTGGATATGAAATCAGACTCCTGGTTGCTCAAAGGGATCCTGCTAGTATGCGTGGTTGGTGCAGTCAGTTTGGCTACAAGGTTCAGACCTCCTTTCTCATAAAGTATTTATACCAGTTGTCCATAAAGTCTATTTACAATTTGCCAAATTTATTACAAAAGCAAATAAATACCTGTGGAAATTATTGCAAAATGAGGAGTGTACCGTATATTGCATTTTTGGTTTGGCTGCATACGTTTCTTGTTCCATGCACAAATTGACTGAATGGCGGTGGATGTCTTCCATACTTAGTTTCGTTGAGTCGCATGTCTGATTTTGTTTCAATAAACCATATTACACTGTGCTTTTTCATCAACAGTGTGCCTGAAATACACAAATGCAATGTGATTAAAATATTTGCTAACCACTGAGTACGTTGATCAAAATTGGCTATCTTATCAATTACTCTTGTAATTGTTTTTTTTTAAATTGGCAAGAAGCTGTGGAACTCTGTATTTAAAGAGGAAAGTATGTACAGTACTTGTATGTGGTAGTAGTTATTTATGTGTTTCACCAGGAATTTCCCTAGTGCAGTGTTTAAGTCACTCCTACCAGCTACAACTCTTATGGCCTCTATCTTCTGGATGGTTGTCACTTGGTGCTTCTGGTTCCTGCTAGATATCCTTTGGTTGAAGGAGTGTTTACAGGTGCAATAGAATTCATGACAGATTCACTGTGTTTCAAGAGTTAATACCCTTCCAAATCAAATGTGTTTGCACTAATACCTAGTGTACCAGCCATTGTGCTCCTGATTCTATTCCAGTTTTACAATTTAGATTTTAGCCTCCTGTGCTGATATAATTTTTCTTAACATTTGAGTCCACATGGTCACAGCACCACAGTCCAGGTTCTTTTCACACTCAACGCCACAGCTCTGCTCTACTACTACCTCCGTGCCTGCAGGACTGACCCTGGCTTTGTCAAGGCAACTGAAGAAGAGAAAAACATGGTGAGTGTCTGATTTGTTGATGATGCTGTCGTCACTGGAACATGTTAGGAACAACAGTATTGTTTGTTTGCATCTACAGAATGTGTTGTTGTTGGCTGAGGCTGGCTGTCTGGACCCCAGTATATTCTGCACTTCCTGCATGGTGAGATTTCAAGCAAAAGAGCTGAATCGCAGAAGCAGTATGTTATGATAACGGTCTGTAACTGTTGTCGATACTCGAATCTCTCTCAGATAAAGAAACCGGTTAGAGCCAGCCACTGCCAGAGATGTGATGCCTGTGTAGCGAAGCAGGACCATCATTCTGTTTGGACCAACACCTGCATTGGTAGAGCACACTTCTGTCTTCTTGGACCTGAGTCTTTTTTCAAATCGAAGCCTATTGTGCTGACCTGCCTCCTTGTATCGCCTCTGCGCTCTTGACTAGGGGCAGACAAACTTTTGTGATTGCATTTGATTTTTAAAACAGACAGGTGGGCCATGGAATTCGTAGATGAGGTTAAAATGTTCAAATGTGTATGTAAAATAGTTTACCTGTATCTTAATACTGCCCTGCATCTACAGTGGGTACGGAAAGTTTTCAAACCCCCTTAAATTTTTCACTCTGTTATTTAATTGCAGCCATCTGTTAAAATCATGTAAGTTCATTTTTATCCTCATTAATGTACACACAGCATCCCATATTGACAGAAAAAAAGTGTAATTGTTGAAATTAATGCTGATTTAGTGAAAAAAAAAAATATCACACAGCCATAAGTATTCCGACCCTTTGCTGTGATACTCATACAGAAATCTGAGAATATTTACGGCCGAGAGGCTGAAATCAGTGGTTTTGGACAATTTTAAGTTAAACAATATTTCACTCTGGTGGTCCATTTCTTCTGATCATCCTTAAAATGGTTCTGCACCTTCATTGGAACCCAGCTGTGTTTGATTATACTGATTGGACTTGATTAGGAAAGCCACACACCTGTCTATATAAGACCTTACAGCTCACAGTGCATGTCAGAGCAAATGAGAATCATGAGGTCAAAGGAACTGCCTGAAGAGCTCAGAGACAGAATTGTGGCAAGGCACAGATCTGGCCAAGGTTACAAAAAGAATTCTGCTGCACTTAAGGTTCCTAAGAGCACAGTGACCTTCATAATCTTTAAATGGAAGACGTTTGGGATAATCAGAACCCTTCCTAGAGCTGGCCGTCCGGCCAAACTGAGCAATTTGGGGAGAAGAGCCTTGGTGAGAGAGGTAAAGAAGAACCCAAAGATCGCCGTTTCTGAGCTCCAGAGATGCAGATGGGAGAAAGTTGTAGAAAGTCAACCATCACTGCAGCCCTCCACCAGTCGGGGCTTTATGGCAGAGTGGCCCGACGGAAGGATCTCCTCAGTGCAAGACACATGAAAGCCCGCATGGAGTTTGCTAAAAAAAAAAACACCTGTTGGACTCCAAGATGGTGAGAAATAAGATTATCTGGTCTGGTGAGACCAAGATAGACATTGTTGGTCTTAATTCTAAGTGGCATGTATGAAGAAAACCAGGCACTGCTCATCACCTGTCCAATACAGTCCCCACAGTGAACCATGGTGGTGGCAGCATCATGCTGAGGGGGTGTTTTTCAGCTGCAGGGACAGGGAGACTGGTTGCAATCGGAGAAAATATGAATGCGGGAAAGTACAGGGATATCCTAGAAGAAAACCACCTCCTGCTCAGAACCTCAGACTGGGCCGAAGGTTCACCTTCCAACAAGACAATGACCCGAAGCACACAGCTAAAATAACGAAGGGAGTGGCTTCAGAACAACTCCGTGACTGTTCTTGAATGGCCCAGCCAGAGCCCTGACATAAACCCAATTGAGCATCTCTGGAAAGACCTGAAAATGGCTACCCACCAACATTCACCATCCAACCTGACAGAACTACAGAGGATCTGCAAGGATGGATGGCAGAGGATCCCCAAATCCAGGTGTGAAAAACTTGTTGCATCATTCCCAAATGAATTTCAGTTTTTCTTTTTTAATAAATCTGCAAAAATATCAACAATTACGCTTTTTTTTTCTGTCAATATGGGGTGGCGTGTGTACATTAATGTGAAAAAAAAATTAACTTAAATTATTTTAGCAAATGGCTGCAATATAACAGAGAGTGAAAGATTTAAGGGGGTCTGAATACTTTCCGTAACCACTGTAGATGGCTCTGGCTTCCCCCTTCAGGCTGGAAAGAGATAAAGAGATGACTGAGAAACAATCAGGCAATGGTGTGTGTATTTATGTATATACACGCTGGTGCAAGACAGTGGTTGTTAGGGAAAAGTTGTGCAATGCTAACATTGAATTATTGGCTGCGCCCCTTCAATCTTCCCACGGGATTTCCTCAAATTTGCCTGAATTGTGTTGACATCCATCCGAAGGCTAAAGTTTGAAATGTTTTGCTCTGTTGTAGGTGCCAGGAACCATCTTTACTTCGTCCTCTTCCTGCTCTCCCTGTTGCTAATGGGTGTCTGGATGTTCTACGGTTGTGTTGTGTGTGAGTCATTGCACAGATGACACAATCACGATGTCACACTTAAGCCGTCTTGTGTCCGGCAGTACAGTTCACTTTTTTCGTTCCCATTGTCAACAGTTTTTGGAAAGGCATACCATTTACTGACCCGTTTTGCAACTCTTGGGTATCAACCACAAACACCTAGGGTAAAGCTTAACTACATCAAACCATCCATCCATTTTCCATACCGCTTATCCTCACTCGGCTCGCGGGCGTGCTGGGGCCTATCCCAGCTATCTTCGGGCGAGAGGCGGGGAACACCCTGAACTGGTCGCCAGCCAATCGCAGGGCACAGCCATTCTCACTCACATTCACACCTACGGGCAATTTAGAGTCTTCAATCAACCTACCATGCATTTTTTTAGGATGTGGGAGGAAATCGGAGTACCCACACAGGCACGGGGAGAACATGCAAACTCCACACAGGTCAGGCCGGATTTGAACCTGGGTCCTCAGAACTGTGAGGCAGATGTGCAAACCAGTCGCCCGCCATGCCGCCAAAATCTTAACTATAGCCATTTAAATTTCTGCATATATAGCTTTCTTAAAACATAATTGATGATGTGTGAAAAAAGCTTGAACTAGCTGGACCTTCAGAGCAGCATCTAAATTGCCTGCTTTCTGGCATAAAGTGCATGCATTCAACACAGCAAATATGTAATATGTTTCACTTGAAATTCATACGCAGGGAAAAAAAATCTGATTTGGCATTAAATTGAAATCGATAATTTGAATCTTGAATGTAAACACTACACGTACAGTAATAGCAGGGTTGGCACTGGGTCATGAAATCTCTTAGCCAGTGTGGCTAAACTGTATAAAAGTCTCCTAGCCACACTTGTGTGTATTTAGCCACAACATCACATGTTTATATAGCTCAACCTTTAGCCACTACTTGTAACTGGGATGCCAATAAGCTTTTAACAATGTGGGCCCAATTAACATTACCTAGTCAACAATCACGACCAGGGATAAGCGATTTGGGAAACTACTCTAACTTGCGAGTTTCTTTTGTTTCTGTTTGTTTGTTTGTTTGTTTGTTTTTTTAACAAATATTGTGATTGCAATGTGGCGTGCGATTTTTCGTGGGGGTGTGGGGAGGAGTTTATCTTCAACATTATTCACTAAACACAAGAAGTGAATTATTATATAATATGACCAACACAATATTGGATTCAGCCAGCAAATAACTCTTTCCTGCAGGCCAGGCCTAAATGTTATGAGGAATTGATAGGAATAACAAATCTTTAATTTACTATTGAATCGTAAAAAGAAAAACCTTCCTTCACAGTAGAATATTGACTTATTGCTTTAACTTCATGCCTTGTAAAAATGTAATACTGTATAATGATGCTCTTGTCAGTAGCACTGCTGTCAGTGTAGGTCGAGTAAAGCGAAAGTGGTGAGTGACAAGTTTCATCACCAAGATGTAAATATAAAAGCGGTTAAAATCGTAAACAATATTAACTGTTAATTAATGGTCTTATCAATTGCAGTAAAAATTTTCAGAGGATTCACTTATGTAATAATCCGCAAGAAGGATCTTAAGGACTTTATCTAGTTCAGGAAATGGGAGAATTTTCTTAAATTCAAATTTTTTTGTTGAGGATAAACATGAACATTAAGCTGTCAGATAATTGTAACATATTTCAAACGCAGGTCTAAATTACAAAACGGGGAGAGGGGCATGACTATGTTTGCCTTGGGCCCCCAAATGACGAGCTACGGCCCTTCTTTGAGCCAGTGCCGCCGCCACTCGGCATGACAGCCAAACTTGTATTAGGGGCTCGTGCATTGACGAAGAAGGCAGCTTGCTCTCTGCGAGAACTAATGTAAATTGCAGGACACATTGACCATCAACACTTCAAACATACGTCCCGGTAATAAATATATACGCTTCAATTCTGCGGCAAGCGGCATTGGTTCTTATCTTCCCCAATGCTCCACTCCTCGCAGCTGCAAAAGCCCATAAGCCTAACTGCTTATAGCCAGCACTGGTTGGATGGCAGATTGAAGCATTTTATGAAGCGGGAGAAAAACTAAACCATTTACAACGTTGATACACGACAGAATGACCGCCTTCACTAACTTTTATCAGGAAGGGCTTTTGACGCAGGCGATTTTGATTCGCCAGCGTGGCTAACCTGGGAAATATTTGCGTCGCCACATCTTGTTTCAGTCAGCCATTGACGAGGTGGCGAACGGGCAGCGTGAAGCCTAAGTAATAGGGACCGAGCCCTGCTGCAAATATTGGGGGGTTAAAAAGAAGTACAGTGGTGCCTTGAGAGATGAGTTTAGTTCGTTTCATGACCATCCTGACATATTTCCCCATTAAAATTAATTCATTCCAATCCCCCCAAAACACCACTTTTAATTTGTTTATTTTTTTTTAAAAAAGACAAGTAGCAGTATATTGTAAAATAGTCATAAAAACATAATAGAAGAGAATGTAAAGATATTAACTGGTTTTATGAAGTGTGTTTCGGCAAATCTCTTTCTGACAGAATAATTAAGAAATCAAACTAGTCTCGATGGGCTTTTTTATTACAAGGAGATATTTACAGCTATTCACAGAAAGGAAGTGGGTGAGAGAGAGGGGGGGTGTAGAGGTGGGGGGGGGGGGGCGACATAGAAGCATTCTACAGGCAGCAAGGTCTCTCTCTCTGAAGTCCAAGAGGTTAAACACACAGTTCTAAGAAGGGAGTTCTTTCAGAAACTTTCCACAAGAGGAGAGATTCATACACATCCCAGCCAGCTGCAACCTTATCAAGAGATTCAGATAAAACAATAGTTTGCTGTTCTTAGCAAGGCTACACATCTTAGAGAAGTTACATCAGTTATGGAACAATAAAAGAATACACAATAAAATCATTTATTATTCTCTATAAAGGTTTATGTAAGTAATTTTGTCAATTCAAGTGTAATCAAGCCAATTCAATCACCGGACCTTAACCCAATAGAGCATGTATTTTATCTCCTGAAGAGGAGATTGAAGGGAGAAACCCCCAGAAACAAACGAACTGAACGAGGCTGCAATAAATGCCTGGAAAAGCATTTTAAATGAAGAATGCAAGTCTGGTGAAGACAATGGGCCGCAGGCTTGCTGCAGTTATTGGAAGTAAGGGTTATGCCACCGAATATTAAATGTTATTCACTTTAAGTAAATTTAATAATGTCTGTTCCAATACTTTTACTCACTTGAAAAGTGGGTGGCCTCAAACAACGGGTGCTCAGTCCTGAGTTGTTTAACACATCAAGATGTAAATACCATGAAATAAAAGCTGGAATTCTGAACCTTTGATCTGAAACCCAAATGTCTTCAGTATACAACAAAAACAAAGAAATTTACCTTGCCGTTCCAATTCTTTTGGAGGGGACCGTATACAACAACCTATAATCTCCAAACAGTTTACTAACATTTCAAATTCACTTTACATTACCCTTAAAAATATATTTACAAATTATTTGATTTTGAAAAAATACAATGGAAGTACGCATGTAAATGCACATGCAACAAAGACTCTCACAACGTCTGCTAACAACCCAGGCTACACATAGCCCCTTCCCGACATGCAAAGCTTGTCGCTTAGTCGAGCTTTATTGCTTCAACATACTTCCTTGACACCAATGTACTACTTTCCTATTCGACAGGGCTAGGCCGCCATCTTGTGGCACCTAAGAGCGTTTCAAAAAGAGCACAAACCACCAATAGGAGAGGTTTCCAGCGAATAGCTGGAGAAGCAGAAGATGTATTTGTTGACTGTGAATGTGATTAGGATTACTGTATCAGCAAGTTTATGATGGGCACAAATGGCCTTTGTTTCCAGACTGGTCAACACATTGCATGCTGCACTATGAGCAGCAGGGTCTGGTGGGAGTGGCCTTTGCCGTGGTGGACTGCTCTCCATGGTTGCTGTGCGTCTTCTTGGTGGCCTTGTACCACACCTGCTGGTCCAGCTTCATCCTGCTCCTGCAGCTCTACCAGGTGAGGTGATTGTCAGTGTCAAGGTGTCATCACAGAAATCGATCCACTGCAATTTATGTTGGTTTGTCTCGTTTGGTCCAGATCGCCTTTCTTGGACTGACCACAGCTGAGAGGATGAGCCTGATGATGCACGCAAGAAAACACAGACAATCCTTGTCCTTGTCCCACAATCCATACAAGTGAGTTGTCACTATTCACTGATTTTGACCTCATGGTGGTTTTGAGCTTGTGTCCATAAATACATTCCGTCTCTCGATAGTTTGGGCGTCGTTAGGAACCTGGTGTCCTTCTTCCAGCTGCGATGCTGCGGCCTCTTCAAACCGGCCATCATCGACTGGACGCAGCAGTTCCCGCCAGGCTGTGACCAGCGCTTGTTCAGACACACGGACATGGTGTGATGCTCAGGGGAGACCTTACCAGTGGCTTTGGACCAAAATGCACAGTGTATTTATTTATTTTTCTAAATGCTCTAAAGGCTCATTGTCAAGTGAAACCACTCCAGTAGATTTGAGGGGGGGGGGATTTTTTATTTAAACAAGCAAAGTGCTGATAGTTTTACTTTTTGTACAGCCTGCTGCTGCCTTTTGACCTGTGGAAGTCAAACAAATCACTTGCAAACGTATTGCAGAAATGTAAAATTGTTATTGACATTTTGGGCTCTATAGTCGTAGACTGCGCAACATGTGCCATAGCGCCAAATGGTGCGCATCCTGATATTCGTGCCGGCGCAAGGCTCGCTGCACGTGTTCCCCAATTTGACAGACCGGTCTGCGCCCAGCTGGGCGGTGTTGTGGTGGGTAATTATTATTATCATCATTTTATTTGTTTTAAATCCCACCTACTGCCTGGTACACCGCGATGGGGTTTGGGGACGTGGCAGGTGGAAACGATCGTTTGAGGGGATATAAATGGGGACTGGGGACACATTTAAGTCGTCAGTGATTTTTTTTTTTTTTGTTTTTTTTTTTTAATTTATTTTTTATTTTTTTTTATATCCCCCACCACCTCATTCTGTATTAAGGGAATACCGCCAACATTCAATGCTGCAGTCTCACATGGGTCGCTGAGTCCTCGTTCACATATATGATGTCACCATATGCGAGAATACACCGTGTGCAGAATTATTAGGCAAGTATTTTCACCATATCATGACTTTTAGGCATATTTCGTAGTTCGCAGCTGGGAAAAACTTGAATACTTCATGGATTTAAGCACAGCAGGTGCTGTGTAATGAGTGTGGGTGTGGCCTCAGGAGATCACCCTATATAAAGGTTTGCATAATTATAGGCAGCTTTTCTTTCGTCAAAAGGGGCCCAAAAAATGATTTAACTGACTGAAAAGTCAAAAAGGATCAAGTGTCACGGGGGGATGGAGCATGTGTGATCACAGAACCACCACGTTTTTCAGCGAAGAGTCAACAGGGTTGCAAGAAATGTGATGAGAGAAAAGAACACATTAACGGCCAAGGATTTGAGAGGAATCACTGAACAAGACACAAGCTGAAGCCTCTCGACTAGGCCAAGAAATATCTGAAGACAGATTTCTCAGAGGTTTTATATACTGATGAAATGAGAGTGACTCTTGATGGACCAGACGGATGGGCCTGTGGCCGGATCACTGACGGGCACAGAGCTCCGCTTTGACTGGAAGTGGAGGTAGGATACTGGTATGGTCTGATATTATTAAAGATGAGCTGGTTGGACATTTTCAGGTTCAAGATGTGCTCAGGATGAACTCCCAAACATACTGTGAGTTTTTAGAAGACACTTTTGTCAGGTAGTGTTGGAGAAAGAAGTCTGCATCTTTCAAAAATGCATCCAAGTGCTGCTCTGCGTGGCTAGACGCCAAAGGCACCCCTTCCTCACCTGACCTGAACCCAATTGAGAACTTGGGCAGTCCTTAAACAGGAGATATACAGTATACAGTGAAGGAAAACAGTACCCCTCTCTGTGGTTTCTGCTGCACAAAAACCAAGAAACTAACGCAATCCATGGATGCAAGACTTATCACCATTGAAAATAAGCATGGCTATATTGATTGATAGATAATATAGCAGTTTCTATCCATTTCTATTGGAAAGTTTTGAGTTGTTTATAATTCTCCCGCGTGAAAATGTGTTAAACGAGAATACAAATGTGAGACGGGAAAATGGTTTTCATTTAGTTGCTTAATAATTCTGCACACCAATAGTTGCCGAATTTCTTACAGATTGAAATTCTCCTAAGAAAGCCTCAACTTCAATTTTACTTACTAACCTTTTAGAATAACATAAAAGCACTGTGGTTGGTGATTAATAAAAAGAATCCTCAAAAATGACTTTCTTAATAATTATGCAGACTGTATTTGCGCTGCTTTTAAAGAAATTGAACAACCGGCTTTGACTGGAGAGGACTGAAGTATGCCCACAGCAGCGCAGACGTTCCATTTTAAATGCGCTGGGGGTACGCCGGTCCACGAAAGTAGCAAAATCTGTGCAGAATGAGCAGACAGATACACTAAGTCTGCGCGCGACTTGGATCAGACGCGTTTCATTCATAAATATGTGAACGGTGGACATCAAACCCTCTGAATCGTTGCAGAAAGCAGTTCATTGAAGACATCATTATTAGCCCATTTTATTTTGTTTAAATCACCCAACTGGCAAGCACACATGCACAAACAAACAAAGCAACCGTGGATATGGATTAATTCCAAAGACGCACTGTATTTAAATCGCACGCGGTTAGTATATCACCAGCTCACCAGTCACCAGTCTTTTACCTCAAGTGACAATGGCACGGATCGCTCTCTCTCCATGCATGCGTGACCTTCATTGCGCCTCATTTAAAGGAAATAAATGAATAGGCCGCTTGCTTTGATTGGCGGAGAATAAAGTCAGTGTTTTTGCCCACGGGCACAGACAGCCCCCGTTTCTAAATACGCCGACTGCGCATGTCTGCGTGATTATGACAACTCAGTCTAACCTATCCCCTCGCAGAGATGTGCAGCGCACCGCGCGGGCTATGCGCCAGTCAGGACAATAGAGCCCTTGAGTTTATTCACACGTCAAGCTTATTTTTTAACCGTGCTCCCTGAAAGTAAAGATGTTTCTACGTGCTAAGTCTTGTTTTGTAAGAATGGCATGCGTTTCATAATGAAAAGCCACTATGATACTTAAATAAAGCAATTTGTGTATTCTTAGTCAGACGTGTGGATATTTGTGGAATTCTGAAGGCCTGTAAAGACTGTCAAACTTTGGCCAACTGTCTTTACACAAACATCCACATTCAGCTACTCACACACTCATCGTTTGACGACAATACATTGTTTACATACACATTTTCCTTTCAATCTACTGTTAATATGCTTTGTGTGCGGCCTTCGCCCACTCCTTCTATATTGTGTCACGTCTGTCAACTTTGACGCAAAAGCAGACATGAGTATGTGCTCTTTTTATTATTCCTGTTGTTTACCCGTTAGCAGGTCATTGTATCGTTTAGTTGCGTTCAATTTCTTTTGGTATCCTTTTCTGTATGATCCATTGAATGGAAAATCTGTACCTAATTAAGTGACCACTGGCGTTTCATCTTTTCATGTTCTAGCTCTAAACCACTGCAACTCTCCACAAACTCCACTTGAAAGTTCCAGCAAGACTTTTTGGCCAAAGTCAGCTTGGATAAACTCGAGCTCACCTACGACCTAGTGAGGACAATTACTACAGAAAATGGATAGACAAACAAATTGGTACAAATATGGTTTATTACAAACATAAACCAGAGCAAAGTAAGTGACTCCATGGATAATTGTTAATGCTTCATGACTTCCAAGCAGTGTTCACTCTCGGTCCTCCAACATGGCGGCATTCCCCAGTCCAAATCCTTTTGGCCCAAAGTTTTTGGCATAGCAAACTGAGGAGATAAGTGTTCCTGCCTGTTGAAGTTTTTATTTCACAGTGCAGCGTTTTGAGATGTTTGAACACCTTTTACCTTTACAGTAGATCTCTCCATCCTTGTCAGTCACTGTGGTCGACTCCAGACTTTTACCGCACATAGCGCAGCGGAAGCAGGTTTTATGCCAAGGCTGCAGACATTTAGACATTATTATACAGTTACGTACACTATCATGTCCTTTTTTTTTTTCTTTTACACAAATAGCTAGTGATGGAAACTGACCTACAAATCATTCAAATCAATGTGTATCATTTGGCATACAAACAAATAGGAAAAACATACCTGATGAGAACCAATAGAATATGATGTTCACTGGACACACTCGGCGAGATATTACAGTCGGCTGTATTGTTTAAATGAATGGCTGCACGGTCTTTACCTTCCCTGCTCCCATCACTTTCTCCGCTGCATAGACAGCTTTGGAGCAGCGAGGGCAGCGGTCGGAGCCTCCGAACTTCTGGGAAAACTTGTTGGAAGTGGAATTTGTGGAGGATTGCCGTGGTTTAGCGCTGGAAAAGATGGCACGTGTCATGTGGCTAATAAAGTCTTATCCATCCATTTTCTGTAGAGCTTGTCCTCGTTAGAGATGCGATTCGAGATGGCGCCTGATGACTAAATTGCTCATCGGTGTGAATGTTTGTTTGTCTATACTGTATGTGCCCTGCAATTGGCTGGTGACCAGTCATGGGTGTAGTCTGCCTCTCTGCCAAAGTCAACTGGGATAGGCCCCAGCTCACCTGGAAAAGTAATGACAACATGCAGTAAAGCTATAGAAAATGGATGGATGTTTCTCTACCTTGCATTGGTGTAGAACTAATTTCCATTATCCTGACAGGTGTGTCTCGTACTTCTTTTCTTGCATTCAACTCACATAGTTTCATGCAAGGGACCAAATCTACACAATAATAAACATCGTTAAGTTAATACCGTTGGTGCTGCTCAAAATTGAGTATTACTATTATTGTGAAGGCAGAATTGTATCTTTTTTATTCTGTGAGTGCATGCGGCTGACAGTTAAATTTTTTGTCTCGTAATGTTATCTCAGCATTGTGTCTTAATGTAGTGTGATCATACTCATCAGGCTGCACGTTGACATGCTGTCCAACAGGATCCGAGCTCAGAGCTCCAGCCCCTTGCCCGTATCCGTAACCTTTTGGCCCGTATTTTTTGCCGTAGCAAGATTTGCAGTAGATCTCGGACTCGTGCGCGGCTACCGTGGTGCTGTCCAGCCCTTTTCTGCAGCTCTCTGTGCAGAGAAAACACATGCGCTGTGAGGACAAAAGTATCGAGTTATCTGGCCATTTCACCGTCAGGAATTAGAAGCAGAAAATATGGAATCTCGCGAGGCAGCACAGTAGTGCAGTCGTTCGCACATCCAGTGCACAGGGCACCTCACAGTCGCGAGGTCCTGGGTTCAGTCTGGGCTCGGGGCCTTCCTGTGTGGGTTTTGCATTTCCTCACTCTCATCCGCCATGCTGCCATCCAAAGTATTTAACGGTCCAAAAATTGTGTGGTTACATGAAGAATTCAAATTCAGGAAGAAATAATAGTGTATTGCACCCGTTTGAATCATGCTTAACTGTTAAAGCAGTGTGACTGCGTGTGGACGAGGTGTCACACTGGAGTGGAGTGACGGTTAAACAAAGCCAGCACCTCGCTGGTTTTTATCAGTCAGCAGAGCCATTACGCATACTTAGATGTGTTGTGTTTCTATTCATAGCAAGAGACGCAAGTGCGAGGTGAAGCTCGGAGAAAAGACGAACACTGAGCAGAGAGAGGGACGAGCTTATCTTGGAAGCCTTCAGATGTCCCAGTGGAACAAACCAGTCATCACACAGTCTGTGGCTGCAACCCAATCGCGTGCGTACAAACAAATATAGTGAAGTGTATGAGGACTGGACAGCTGCAGCTGGTAAGGTGACCTCCAAACATGGCAGCATCATGACACTAGTACTTTTAACTTTTTTTTTTTTTTTTTTTTTTTTTTTTAATATATTTGACATTCAGAATTTCTGACGAGGTTAGTGAGCGAGAGGAAAGACAAACGGGTTCTTACTGCACATGAAGCAGGTTTTATGGAAGCTTCTCCCATTACACTGCATCTCCTCTGCATGGTAGACAGTCTTCTCACAGGCTGCACACTTTGCACCGCCTCCCCAGTTTGGCATCTTTGTCAAAAACACATTCATGAAACATGAGAAATGTCCTTTGACTGTTTTGGATTGTTTGTGTGGATGTGGTTCGAGTCTAAATGGGACTTTGCTAAAGATACACATACACTGCACGGGCAAAAGTATTTGGAAAAAGTCCGGCCGCTTTTCTGGGAAGACTTTCGACAAGGTTTTGGTCTGTGGCTCACAAAGTGGCTGTGCTCACATTCTCCTCCCAAGTGTGTTTGCTGGCCTTGAGGTCAGGGCTCTCATCCAACCACGCCTTTATGGAGCTTGCTTCGTGCGCTGGGGAACGGTCATGCTGGAATAGAAAAGGGCCTACCCCAAAACTGTCCCCACAATGTTAGAAGGGATGTTCGAAACCACTTTTTGTTTTTCTTTAAAGACCGATACCAGTACGAGTATTCACTCCACCACTAGTACTTTTGACGCATAAAATGTCAACAGAATGACAGATAATTGTGAACAAATACTTTTCTTTCTTTCCGACGCACATGATGATTCGCCAAGGTGTCAAACCGCCGCAGTGTTTTTTTGTACCAATTACTTACGCGATGTCGGATTTTTTTGCCTGGTATTGGCAGACTTCACGAGTACCTGATACCTTGAAAAGGGGTTGGTGTCGGCGCTCACCCATCCCTGTTTAGAAGGGTTAGTTCAAAAAGTCAGGTTCATACGGGCTCTGCCTTTGACTTATTAAAAAGTGCGAACCAGTGGTGTAACATCTCTGCTGGCCTACACACTATCAAAAGCACTGACCTACAATTCCAACTGAATTATTAATTATTGATAATATTGATTAGAATATGTATAATATAATAATATATATATAATAGATATGAATTTATTTCCAACAGTCTTTTGTCTTCATTTCATAGCATTCGTGCATGAGCTTTGATCAGCTTCTAGTCCTGTATAGTGCTATATATGAGGAATTTCTTTTTTGTCCAGTCAGATTTCAGCTTCTATGTGTTGCCATGTAAATGTAATCTGCCCGAGGCCTTCAGAAGTGCTGACCAATCTAACCAATCAGATTTTACATTCACCAATCTGTGCCTTTATGCATGCTGAGTCGCGTTGGTATGAGGAATGTTGAGGAATGCTCATCAAACACCTGTTTGCAACATCCCACAGGTGAAAAGGCTAATTGGGAACAGGTGGGTGCCATGATTGGTTCTGTCGTTTTTTTTCTAACCGTTTATCCAATCAACAAGTAACCGAATATCTAAGTATTGCGAATGTCTTAAATGTAATGCCAGGTTTCCAGAAAACGGACACTGACTTTCAGTGGGCAGAGAAAAACAGCCATTTTTTTTTTTATCTTTTCAATTTATTTACTTATTAATACCAGTTTGGACAGGATCGATATCTAACAAAAGACTTGAATGTCCCCGAAAGGACTTCTCCCGATGAATAGCCTCTCTCCGGGATGTCTGCTCATATCAGTGCATGTCCAGTCCCTCACAGCTATGGTATGGCATTCCATGAATAGAAACTCGATTGAAACATTTATACTGTACAGAAGCCAAGATGTCGATATTAAAAAATACAGTAAAACAATAAGTGATTGGTCGGGTTGTTGTATAAAGTAAATCAGAGCTTACCTTGATTCGCGTCTGTGTGCTTCTATCCCACAGTGGCATTGTGTGATCCAGGCTGGCTTAAATAAAGTCCATCTCGCCATCAGCGGTGACGCTTCAATGAAAGTATCCTCCTAAAATAACTTGTGACTGAGCCATGCCCTCTGACCCTTCATCACAGGCTGAGTGAGGCCTTGACTGTCAGCCACGCAAACATTTGTTGCGGACTTACACAGCGACACGGGAGCCGGCATTCACAGCTGCATGCAGGGTTGGGGATTACCTGCACAATAAACTGGGGACAATCCACCGTTTGAATATGAGCCACGCAGATGACCGAGCGTTACCGCACTGCTATTTCAACAGCAGACGCATTTAATGTGAATTGAAGTTTATTCGTCAGAGCGGGAAACAGGATAACCAAACCGAGTTGTTTGAATGACGTTAGTTAGCGTGGGAGAGCTTTTTGACAACTGTCATCAATAATTGTATAATAGCGCTTGTCCTCAGTATGGTCACGGGTGAGATGGCGCCTATCCCAGGTGGGTGCATGCCGTGCACCCTGGCCAGTTGCAGGGCGCCGACAGTATAGACGAGCACCCGTTCACACCTATGGTCAATTTAGAATCTTCCATTAACTTGACATGCATGTTTTTTGGAATGTCAGAACAACCCAAAAGAAACCACGCAAACTCCAAACAGGATGGCCAGAGCCAAATTTCGGATACAAGGACATCTCGACTGCGAGGCCCTAACCAGATTATAGTTGTGTCAAACTCATTTTTTCCATCGGCCACATTGTTGCTACTGTTTCCCTCAACATAGTATCACATCTACACAACAAATTGATCAATAACTAGTTTTGAAATCAAGAAGTCAAGGATAATAGTTCGTCAATTGTTCAAGTTACTGTAAAGAGAGGTTTATGATTTTGGTTTAAGAGAGTTAATGACTCGGACAATGTACGGGGACATCTCAATTAATTAGTAGTGCCACAAGCTTAACTTAGTTAGGTAGCTCAATTTTGATTATAGCCTACAGCAAACAAAAAACCCCAAATTCACCATCTCTAGAAACTAAAATATTACATCAAAACCATCAAGAAACAATGGAAATTATTTTTAATGTAGAAATTAGGCAGGAATTTGCACTCCAGAGTAGCTCCTCAAATGTTTAATGAATCTATATAATGTACATGTACTGAAATAAATGAACCTTTCTACCATATTCGAATTTATTGAGCTTGACCTATATATGAACAAAGCACAGCTACATCATTTGTTTGATGATTGACTTAGCAAGATGTGGATGGAGCACATGCAGTTTTGAGCAGATGCCACTGTTTACAAGAACTTTACTGTACAAAACCCACTTAGCCCAGTAGAATTGAACCCCTGATGTCAATGCTTTCTATTCTGAAACAACCTACTGCATGTACGAATGCGACCATTATTTATGATATTACTTTAGCTGTTGTACATGCTAATGAGGGAAGGTGTAAAAAGAAAAAAAAAAAAAATAGTATCTAATTCATAAAAATGACAGACAAGTCACATGAGCTTAGAAAATGAAGTTATTTAACATTTCACATAAGGCAGGATATCAGAAATGAAGGTTATTTCCTCATAAATTAAGAAATTCATCAAAAAAAAAAGTCTGATTCAGTTTACATAGAATTCAACAAACATTCATGTACTTATTACTACCATTTTAAAATGGTATTCATAAACATGTACATATGTGCAAAGTTCTTCTCATTTTTTTTTATATTACTTGGAGTTAAAAGCTCAATCAAAGAGGTTTCCATTAACACTTTCAGTCAAAAAGAAAATACATCTGATTGAGGTGGGGGTTAGATGGCTGTGCTCATCTCTAACATTTCAGGAATAATTAAAAAAAAACACCCACATTAGCACGACTGAAAAACAAAAGCGAGAAGAAAAATGTTCCTTAACCGGCATGGACTGAATGGCTTCAAAATCTCATTTGCACGTCAGCGCAGGTTATTGTTCAGAGGTAATGAGTATTGTAAAACGCTGAACAAAGAAATTGAGAAAAATAAACCATAAAAGGCCCCAGCCGCCTACATCCACACATTGTACAGACATCAGAGCATCTCTTCAGTGTTGATGTCCAATTTCCTTTGAGGGATATAAACAGTCTTATGAGCCGCCTGCCCACTGGGGGAGACCATTGCAGAAGCCATGGGGGAGAGGGGAACCGGTGTGTGGAAGAAGCTGTGCTGGGGGAGAGCCGTTCCTTTGGGGGTGGTCACCAGAGGCTAGAGCAAGGAGAAAACAGACAGTGTTCGTGTTAGGTTTGGGTCATTCGACTCTGAATTGGGTAGCAATCATGGCACAGTCTTCTCAAGGAGAACACAGAAATATTTGACAAAGCGGAGAGGGAAAAAAAAACGGCCCGTTTCAAAAGCATTTAAATAAATGCCATTTTGATGACCAGAAAGCCTATCATTATCTATAGTCCACTTTCCACCAAATCAGTTTGGCATGTTACACTGTCAAAAGGTGACATGGCTACTAAAATATGCATGACACAGTGGTGCGGTACCTAATGAGTGGAGCAGAGACGGCAATATGGAATTCACATTTCTAGGAAAAAAAAATACACCCTTCAACAACTCTGGCATGGTGTTACACGATACCTCAGTTCAGGTAGCATTAAAAGACTAACTGTGGGTGTATGTTTTGCTTCTTATTCGTTTTTTTTTTTTGCAACCAAAGTGAGGTCCAGCCTCAACAAAAACAAAAGGGGATGAGGAATGTACAATGGAAATGTGAAATAAGAGGATTCAATTCAAATCAGACTCCAGCTTAACTGTACTGATATTAAAATAGAGTAGAGTGTTTAGTTTGCAGTTATTGTGACACTTGTAACGTAAGAATGTTCATGGAAATGTTAAGATAAAAAAGGTAAGGTCTGACCAGTAGCCATGTTATTTTTACACTTGGATGGCAGCCAAGATTTTTTGTGCGCCTGTACATTTAATACAAGCTTGATGTCGCTACAGGGCTCAACACTAACCTTTCCACGAGTAGCACTGGTGCAACCAACCACTGACATCAGGTTAGCCCCCCATCCGGGAAGTAATTATCTATCCATCCATTTTCAACACCGCTTATCCTGGTTAGGGTCACGGGGCGCTGGAGCCCATCCCAGCTGACTTCGGGCGAAAGGCGGACTACACCCTGAACTGGTCCCCAGTCAGTCGCAGGGCACATATAGACACGGACAACCATTCGCACTCACATTCACACCGTCGCTGAGTGGGAACTGATCCCACGCAGCAAAGTCAGGCGAGTGTACCACTACACCATCAGTGTGTAGGGATGTCCCGATCCAACTTTTCCACATCCGATCCGATATCGCAGACCTTGAATTTTGGCCGATACCGATATCGGTCCGATCCGATATCAGCAATGATCATACAGAAATGACTTTTTCGGGGGTATGAAATGTGAGAAAAAGGCTTGATGAAGTGATCTTACTCAAACAGAGAACAATACAAAAAAACTGACCCATTTATTATTAACCAATGGCTTACATAAACTAACTCTAAAAATAAGAATGTACTTCAATATAATAAAATAAAAGCTCATTATACATTTGAATTGATTAAATTATATATATAAACCGTGATAATCTCAATAAATAAAAATTACACTTCTGAAATACAAAATAAGAATTTAAATTCAAAATTTCTTTAGATTTTACTGTCAGTATTTGGTTTCTTCATGTGCGGCAATACACTTTTTTTTTTTTTTTTTTTTTTGCCGACATGGGACCAATTTCCGATCTCAAAGATCGGATCGGGACACCCGTAAACAATACAATCAATGCTCTTTACCAATTCTCTTGGTGGCTACTAACACCTCGCTATTCACCATATCCATCTCATGGGAAAAGCTCACTGTGGAAGCACAAGCTAGCTGAACCTAACCATACAGCTTGTTGGTCCTAAGTCAAAACCACAACCAGCTGTGTGTACCTGTTGGATACTGATTAGCGCCACTGGATGCGGGGACTGCTGGACCGTCATTGGCTTGATGAAAACCATCCCTCGCTGCTGCAGAGCCAGAGGGCTGAGCACGGTGTTTGACCGCTCGGAGGTCTGCGGTGAGGCGAAGGTGTTTCCGGTGCTGGAGCCTGATATCAGACCCAGGTTCTGCAGGGTGAAGTTGACGATAGCAGGACTGGGGCCGTGGAGCCGTTGGGCCTGCGGGGTCAAGTGTGGAGAGGCGGCTGCAGCGGGTCCGTGGAGACGAATGCTGGTGGGTGTCACTTCCTGGACTGGGGGTGCTCTGGATCCTGTTCGGGGTGTAACAGAGTATCTTGGGTCTCGTTTTTTTGGTAAATTATACATCTGCCTAAATCTCAGGCTTTACTGTCTGCACTATCATTTGGAAGTGGCCAGATTGATTATCTTGTAGCCACAACACAGCGGCGGTCTGTACTAACTTGTCTGCGTGTTGCTGTGGTTACAACATATGCATCAGTACATATGCCGGCAATGCCATATAGAAACATGAAAATGTAAGCAGTTAAAAAAATTGTGGGTATTTACACTGTACAGGCGAGTTCAAATTTATAAAAAGCTTGAAGCAAGGGCGCTTTGCCTCTTATTTGGAGAAGTTTGCGAACCTCTTGCGACCAATTCTGGAGTGGGTATTCCCCACAACAAATGGGGATTCACTGTACAAACATGAAAGTAGGAGCAGTGGAAAAAAATAGAACACATCGTAACAGATGACAAAGAGACACCAGAGTATCTGCACTGAAGACGAATAGGCAGGAGCTGCAATGAACTTTTTAACTCACTGGCCAAGTTGGCCTGTAGATGAAAACAAATCCACCGGCCAAGCATATTTTTTACCGGCCAAAGTATTAAATTTTAAATTAAATTTTACATAGTGTTGCACAATGTATCAAAAAATAATAATAATCATCATCATCATCATCACGATAATGGCACGTGCATGATGTGTATATGTGTGCAGCCCATATTTTGCACATATTTCTATAATACAGTATTATGTTGGATGCAAACTGAGAGAAAACACAGCAACATTAAACAACACCCATATGAGAAAAAATATAGTGTGTTTTTTTAAACATCCATAGAGTCTGGACTCGCTTTTACTGACACAGTCCTTGTGCCACAGCTTCAGAGCCTCCGTAGAATCGTACTCCTTGGCATGGGTGCTTCTCTTTTTCGTTTTCATCATTGAACACTTAAAATACTTTCAAGCAGCTTGGTGGTTAAAACATCAGGCTGTCCATGTTTCATTTACAGTAATTTGGTTCTAAAGAGTTTGGACTTTGCTTGATAAAATTGCTGTGCTGATTGTCGCATTAATAGATTTTCTGAAAGTCTGTAGCTTGTATTGTACTTACTGTCAAACCTTTTTTTGTGTTGTTTGTAGGGCTGGGCGATCTGACAAAAAAAAAAAAAAAGCTCACGATTCATTTTTTCATATCATCTGATCTTGATTTTTATCATGATTTTTTTAATATTGTTTTTAAACTTTGTAAAATAGATTTAGACTTTTTAGAATAAATTTTAAAGCATCTATACTGAAAACCAAAGAAGCTTCTGAGTAGTTCAACATTTTATTAACGCCTTTTGTTAAAAAAACTCCTCAAAGTCAATAATTAAAACAATAACCCTAACATGATATTTGCATTCCTACTAATAGGGGTGAGCGATTTATATCAGCTTTGATATAATCGGGAACGTTGCTTTAATGATGTGCAATTTTACATCGTCGAATATTCATACGGTCAGAAAAAGAAAACAACCAAACAGGTACATGAATGGCGTAGGAGGAAGAGAGAAAGGAGGGAGCGCATGAAAGTCCTCCTTCGCCGAATCAGGACTGAGGCTTTCCTAACAATTGCGCCGAAAAAGATTCAAAGCTTCAAGGCTTCAGTGACGGTGACATCTGGTGGACAACTGAAGCCATAGCAACCTCTAAAGAGCACGACTGAAGCACTTGGCAGTGTTTCCCATGACCGCAATAAAAGTTCAGAAAGGTCTGCATGGTCATTCAAGTGTTTTGTTCATTTATACCAAATGATGATTATTAAAATAAAATATGCAGATGCTCTCCCCATACTCTAAAACAGATTCCAGAGTAACCCAAAGAATAAATGAAACGCCATGAGCCAATGACACACTGGAATACTATGAGCTAATGAAAAGCTTCGAAACATTTAGAAGGAATGAAGTGCGAAGCGAAACAGCGATGATGTTCGACGCTCCGAACGTCATCGGTCACGTGACACTGGTGTTTTGATACAAAGCTCCGACACAGCGTTTCGAATCGCTCCGCTTCAGGAAGAGCGAGTCAAGCGCCAAGCCTCGGTATCATTTGCCCATCACTATGATTCAGTCATGTGACTCAGTGGCAAGCAGAACAAACTCGCTCTCAAACTAGTGGGCCGACTCCGAGCAACCTTCTCAGAAATTTAGCAGCTTACAAGTGAGTGAATAGTCGCTATGCACCTCAAGGGGCGCAGGCATGCTAAAACATACGCTAACTTAAAACATACAATGTTTTTAAAAAGGCAGCGGCAGCAAAACTGAGTTTGGTTGTACTTTATTGAAGTATATACTCACGTTATTATTTTATCAATCCTCATCCACAAACCCATCACAGTCCTCATCTTCTATCCGAAATGAACAGCTAGGCAAGTTCTCCAACAAACAAGGCGGGTTCCCTCTCGTCATTGTCAAAGTCAGTCTCGTTGCCGGGGGGCTGTTCAGCAATGACGCCGGCTTTCGCGAAAGCTCGACAAAGCAGATACCTTAGCCCAAGCATCCACAATCCATTCACACATGGTGGCCGTAACTTGCCCGGCGTTGCCTCCCAGTCTTAGTTGCACTTGGTTTTTCACAGCGGCTGTGAGATGGCCGCGCATGGAGTCACAGATCAACAGGGACGGTGACGCGTGGAAAAAAACATTCGGTCTCTTTACGTACACCTCACTCAGCCACTCTCTCATTTTCTCCTCGTCACAAACAACGAAAGATCAACAAAGCGGCAGACCCAGACCTTGTGTCCCCATCCTGCCTCAAAGTCTGCACGGACCTGCTCGCTCCAGTCTTCACACAGATCTTCAATAGATTCCTGGAACCGTGGGAAATACCATCCTGTATAATGCTACACCATCATCCCAGTCCCCAAAAAACCTGCTATCTCGGGTCTGAATGACTACAGGCCTGTCGCCCTGACATATGTTGTCATGAAGTCCTTTGAACGCCTCATGCTGGACCACCTCAAGAGCGTCACAGGTCCCCTGCTGGATGCCCTGCAGTTTGTCTACCGAGCAAACAGGTCTGCGGATGACGCCGTCAACATGGGACTGCACTTCATCCTCGAACACCTCGACAGTGCGGAGACTTATGCGAGAATCCTGTTCGTGGACTTCAGCTCTGCGTTCAACAGCATCATCCCCAAACTCCTCTACTCAAACCTTCTCCGGGTTAACATCTCGCCTGCCATCTGCCAGTGGATTTACAGCTTCCTGACGGGCAGGACATAGCAGGTGAGGCTGGGAGACATCACCTGATCTACACGTACCACCAGCACCGGGGCGCCCCAAGGTTGTGTCCTCTCTCCGCTGCTCTTCTCTCTTTACACGAATGACTGCACCGCAACGCACCCGTTGGTCAAACTCCTGAGGTTTGCAGACGACACCCCAGTCATCGGCCTCATCAAGGACGGTGACGAGTCTGCATATCGACAGGAAGTGGAGCGGCTGGAGCTGTGGTGCGGCTGACACAACCTGGAGCTGAACACGCTCAAGACTGTAGAGATGATCGTGAACTTCAGGAGGCATCCTTCGCCACAGCGGCCCCTCACGCTGTCCAACTGCCCTGTGTCAACTGTCGAGGCCTTCAAGTTCCTGGGAATTATAGTCTCTCAGGACCTGAAGTGGGAGACCAACTTCAACTTCATCCTCAAAAAGGCCCAGCAGAGGATGTACTTCCTGCGGCTTGTGAGGAAGCACGGCCTGCCACAGGAGCTGCTGAGGCAGTTCTACACAGCGGTCATCGAATCAGTCCTGTGTTCTTCCATCACAGTCTGGTTTGGTGCTGCTACAAAAAAGGACGAACTCCGACTGCAACGGAGAATTAAACCTGCTGAAAAGATTGTCGGTACCCTCCTACCCACCCTTGAGGACTTGCACGCTGCCAGAACTAAGAAAAGAGCATGCAAAATCCTCCTGAACCCTCCACATCCTGGGCGCCACCTCTTCCAGCCCCTTCCCTCAGGTAGAACCGAACAATACAAACTAAAACAAACAGGCATTCCAACAGCTTTTCCCCTCTTGCCATTAACTTCTTAAACAGTTAACGTACAATTCCATTGCAATATGCTTCCAATTTTGTCTTGAGTTTGTTGTCACATCTCTGTCGGACCATTTATACATTATTCATGCACTCACTGTAGTAGTCTCGCCACGCTGCACTATTTGCATATCTGTTGTTGACCAATACTGGCCACTCATATGCCCGAGGAGCATCTACAACACTTGCACAATCGACATTGTCCCAGATTCTCGCACAACTAGTCACTTTAAACTGCATATATTTCTTGAAGTCTCTGCACCATTTGCACAATGGTCATTGCACCGGACTATTGTTCTATTAGCCATTTCAAACTGCTCCAATTGCAAGAGGACTGAATCTTTTTGCACAATTGTCAAAAAATAATAATAATTACAAAAAATTGAACCGACATTACCACATTACCGGTAATCTTTTATTGATCAGTGACTGTGTTTTTTATGTCTTTATGTCTCAAAAGTATTCTCTGTCAATTGACTCTGTTTTTCGTACTGGAGCGGCTCCAACTACCGAAGACAAATTCCTTGTGTGTTTTTGACATTCTTGGCAAATAAAGATGATACTGATTCTGATAAAAAAAAACAGCATGTTTGGACTTTTACCCGCAGTTGGCGTTTGGTAGATGTAAACAGGAGTTGAAGGCTTGTTGCGTTCTCCTGCTGAGCCCTGATTTTCCTTGTAAGTGACAACAGACTGCTGGGAGAGTGGGATCAGGTATCCTGTTGGCACAAAAGTCTGACATGGGCAGAGAAATCATTGATTAGGATCTGGATTCAAATTGCTTTTCTTTCAAGGTTCTGTGTGTACATGTATGTGTGTGGAGGTGTGAGCATGTGTGTGTGTGCGTACGTGTATACAGTGGGTACGGAAAGTATTCAGAGCCCCTTAAATTTTTCATTTTTTTAAATATTGAAGCCATTTGCTAAAATCATTTAAGTTTATTTTTCCCCCACAATGTACACACAGCACCCCATATTGGCAGAAAAAAGAGAATTGTGGAATTTTTTTGCAGATTTATTAAAAAATAAAAACTGAAATATCACACAGCCATAAGTATAAGTGTAAGTACCCTTTGCTCAGTATTTAGTAGAAGGACCCTTTTGAGCCATGAGCCTTTTGGGGACTGATGCAACACGTTTTTCACACCTGGATTTGGGGACCATCTGCCATTCATTCCTCCTTGCAGATCCTATCCAGTTCTGAAAGGTTGGATGGTGAACGTTGGTGGGCAGCCATTTTCAGGTTTTCCAGAGTTGTTCAATTGGGTTTAAGTCAGGGTTCTGGTTGGGCCATTCAAGAACAGTCACTGAGTTGTTCTGAAGCCACTCCTCCGGTATTTTAGCTGTGTGCTTAGGGTCATTGTCTTGTTTGAAGGTGAACCTTCTGCCCAGTCTGAGATTCTGAGCACTCGAGAGAAGGTTTTCGTTCAGGATATCCCTGTACTTGGCCGCATTCATCTTTCCTTCGATTTCAACCAGTCGTCCTGTTCCTGCAGCTGAAAAACACCCCCACAGCATGATGCTGCCACCACAATGTTTCACTATTGGGACTGTATTGGACAGGTGATGAGCAGTGACTGGTTTTCTCCACACATGCCACTTAGAATTAAGGCTTATATAGAGGAAGCCGGACGTGACTGAGGACAGCATGTGGACGTAAAGGGGGAAGGTTGCGCGTGTCAAATTACGCTAAAGACACACCTCCAGTAGGTATATAGTTCCGGTATGTGCATCGGTTTGGCGAAGAACCCCCAAAAATGGCACCTACGAAGAGACACGCTTACGAAGCACAGTTTAAACTGCAAGCTATCAGTTACGCGGAGGAACATGGGAATTGAGCAGCGGCGAGAGAATTCAAGATCAACGAATCCATGGTTCTCAGTGGAGGAAGCAGGAAAACGAGCTTCGCCAAGTCAAGAAGGCGAGGGCAATGGATTAATGAGCAAAGAACAGCCGGGAGAAGCATCTCTACAGTCATCATTCGACTGAGTGCAATAACGCTTGCAGAAGAAATGAAAATCGAACATTTTCAAGGCGGTCTGTCTTGGTGCTTTCGTTTTATGACACGGCGCCATCTATCCAGCCGGGCAAGGACTACCGTGGTGCAGCAACTTCCGGCGGATTACAAGGAAAAGCTGGCCATCTTCCGCTCCTACTGCAGTAAAAAGATTGCAGACAAACACATCCAGCATAACCACATCACCAACATGGATGAGGTGCCGCTCACTTTCGACATCCCGGTGAACCACACTGTAGAGAACTGTAGCGATACGCACAACGGGGCACGAGAAGTCGGCTTTTACTGTTGTGCTTGGTTGCCATGGTAATGGACAGAAACTGCCACCTATGGTGATTATTAAGAGGAAGACGCTGCCTAAAGAAAAGTTTCCAGCCGAAGTCATCGTTAAGGCCAATCAAAAGGTCTGGATGGACGAGGAGAAAATGAGAGAGTGGCTGAGTGAGGTGTACGTAAAGAGACCACGTTTTTTTCCACGCGTCACTGTCCCTGTTGATCTGTGACTCCTTACGCGCCCATCTCACAGCCGCTGTGAAAAACCAAGTGCAACTAAGACTGGCGAGTTACGCCACCATACGTGAATAGATTGTGTATGCCTGGGCTAAGGTATCTGCTTTGACTGTTGTCCGAGCTTTCGCGAAAGCCAGCATGATTGCTGAACAGCCCCCCGGCAACGAGACTGACTCTGACAATGGAGAATGGCTTGTTGGAGCACTTGCTCAGCTGTTCATTTCGGATACAAAAGATGAGGACTTTGATGGATTTGTGGTGAGGATTGATGAAAAAATAACGTGAGTGCATTGTTAAATACTTGAATAAAGTACAACCGAACTCAGTTTTGCTCCCGCTGCCTTTTTAAAAACATTGTTTTAGCGTGCATGCATGCTACTGTATGTTTTAAGCTAGCGTATGTATTACCATGCCTGCGCCCAATACTACGGTGCGCCTTATGTATGTGTTAAATACAGAAATATACCCCGTAACTGAGACCGCGCCTTTTAATACGGTACTTGTTTATAAATGACACCATATTAAAGCAGCTCATCTTTTTGTCTGGCTTTGGGGTAAACACTAGTAAATTGCAATGTTATAAGGGCATATTGAACTAAAAAAGGGGGGATGTTCGAACAAAAAAATAGTGTGGAAAATTATTTATGTGAAAATATTGCATTAAGGCCTCAACTAGTAAGTCCATCCATCCATCCATTCTCAGTACCGGTCATCCTGTTCAGGGTCGCGGGGTGCTGGAGCCTATCCCAACTGATTTTGGGCAAAAGGCAGACTACACCCTGAACTGGTCGTCAGTCAGTCGCAGGGCACATATAGACATAGAGAGCCATTCACACCCACATTCACGCCGTCATTGAGAGGAAACTAAACCCACGCTGCCTGCACCAAAGCCAGGCGAATGTACCACTACACCATCAGTGACTATAACTAATAAGTCATGAAACTATAATAGATAATATTTGATGGTTAAAGTAAGATCAAATAAGCAGAACATAATGGCACATTTGCACATATATAAACTAGACGATTGCTTGTTAGATTCCTGCTTCCCCTGCCGATCCCCCGCAAGTTAATGGACCTCAATTGCGTCTGACCTTGTGTCCTTATTAAATATTTCCCCATCAGGTGACTGGCTAGGGAGTGTCTTTTTCTTTTGGCAATTTCATTAAGGCAATTTATTCTTTTATTCATTATGTTCAGGTGCACTAAGAGAAATGTGGACTTTTCACCACAAGCAAACTTAAAAGAGAGCACATACAAAGATATGCACGTCATTATGTTGTGGTAAAATTAGTTTATGAACAAAAAAATAATAATTGTTTTATTAACACTAAGAGGGTGTTTCCAGTGTTCGTGGGATTCTTGTAGCGTGCATTTGAGATTTGATCCCTTCAAATGCAACACACAGTGATGTAATCATAGGGCAAGCAGTTTTAACCCCAAGTTCTGGAGTCATCCGCCAAACGTTTTACCCAAAGAAATCAAGCTTTGAACCTGAAACCAGAAGAGCTGAAGACAGACAGAGGGAATAACCTGGGTGCTGTGAATGGAGACTTCTGTTAAGTGCAATGCTGATGCAAGTGAAGGGTCTTCCACTAGTTAAATGTGGGTAAGTACAAAAATAAAATCAGTTAGAAATAACAAAAATTATCATTGTAATCATTAAAAGATTAAATGTTATTTCAAAACACAATACTCTGTGACAAATGTCTCCATGGACCAAGTTTTTCAGGAGTTACTCTAGAGAGGAAGTTTGATTGAGAACTTACCCAGCTATTCATTTCGGATACAGAAGATGAGGACTTTGATGAATTTGTGGATGAGGATTGATAAAAAAATAACGTGAGTACATTGTTAAATACGTCAATAAAGTACAACCGAACTCAGTTTTGCTCCCGCTGCCTTTTTAAAAACATTGTTTTACCGTGCGTGCATGCTACCGTATGTTTTAAGATAGCGTATGTTTTATAACATGCCTACGCCGAATACTACGGTGCGGCTTATGTATGTGTTAAATACAGAAATAGACTCCGTAACTGAGACTGCGCCCTTTAATACGGTGCGCCCTATGGTCGTGAAAATACGGTATGTGTGGGTGTATGTGAGTGAACGCACTTTCATAGTCCGTTACCTCAGTGTTAATCTGTCCAGGTGTGACCAGGGCAGATCGGACGGACGTTAAACCCGCTTCGCAGTCAGAGGTCACCGCCTTCTCATCTTTATCCAGGAAGGTCTCCAAGCTCTGCTCCAGAGTCTGCGTAACCATGGCGCTGCCGGGAGTGTTGATGAACCCGGCATCCAAGTGGAGGGCGCGGGTCGAGGGACAGCTGGAGAGCTGACGGCTGCCAAGGGTCTTCAGAGGAACATCAAACACGTGCCACTGCTTTGGGGAGGCGCCCTGTGTGTGAGGCATGCAAGATGGAAAAATAATAATAATATTAACAGTAATGGACATTAAGGTAGAAAATGCTAAATACTAAAAATTAACCATGAGATTCCAATCCTTTGGCTGGCTTTTTTTTTTTTTTTAAATCCACACTTTCCGCTCTCTCGTCTGTGTGGCCGCACTAGCTATGTAGCCACAACTAGTAGTTAGCTGCTGCGGTGCAAGACAATTGTGTGAACATTCCCACGGTAGCAAGGAGGATGGACGTGGATGCACCATTATTATAATCAGCTTGGAGTTGATTTGAATGGTGCCAACTAATGTTGGCTAAAAATATCGATTCATCAATGCATTTCAATTATTTCCCCTGCGATTCAATAGCGATTCAGCAAATTCTCTGAATCGATTCCCCTCCTGGTGAGTGGAGGCGCTTTGTGTGCGATTGGTATTGAAATTGGCATTGAAGCCGCACTCGACCAAGCGATAACAAAATGGCGACTAATACATTTTTTTTTGGGTTAGCATAGGTTAGTAATAGAAACTAAATATGTTCTGACTCACAAAACACAGGGTTACGTCATTGTTGTAGGAATGGAAAATAACGTAAATCGAAAAAACACATATATAGTGTATGTATTGGTACATTTATTGTAACCATACAGTATGTGAAAGTATGTTCTTTACCTGAAGGTTGGAGTTAGTCCGTTTGGCTTTGGGAGGAGTGCTCTCTGGCGCGGAGTCAGAATACAACCGTTTGACCAACAACGGGCTCCTGTCCGGTACCCTCAACGTGGGTCGGCTATTAGCAGCTAACGGGGGATTCGGGCTCGACCCAGTCTTCTCCTCAAAAGTCATCGAGCGTACGGCGGAACTGGTCAGCTGCGGTCTGGCCAGAGGGTTGGGCCTGAGAGAAGACGGGTGCAAATACACAGCATAGGGTCCGGCGCCCGGCTGCTGAGGTAAAATGACGGGGATGAGGGGTGAGCAATTCGCTGGGATGTATGCAACACTGCCTGAGGGCTGGGAGGCCAGTGGGGTGCTGTGCACATTTGGGTTGGCTCCATTCTCCTCATTTGGAGCCAGGCACGATGACTGAGGCGGTTTCACTGAGCTGGAGGTGGTTGACTGGAGCTTCGCAACCATTGTGTTTGCCTCAGCGGGAATTGCCTTTGGAGCTTTGCCTCTGCTACTGGAACAGAAGTACCTGTATGTACAAATACAACGTGAATAATACATAACATGAGAGGCCGGGAGTACATTGGCTGGAGCTTTAATTTAAATCTCATCTCTTTATTATTTGGCAGGGGTGGGAAAATTTTGGGCCATAGACGGCCAACTGCGTACTTTAATCTAACCCACCAATAATTTACATGATCTAGAACCGTATAATATTTGTCACACGAATTTAACTGTTTTTTTCAAATTAATTTATTTTATTTAATTATATGTTCATTGACCTTTATCAGTTTTAAACGTACTGTACATATAGTAGGCTTTACACGATCAGGATTTTTGGGGCCGATCACCGAGTTGAAAAAAACGAAAACCGATCCGAGATTTTTCAATAGAAAAATATGTTCCGTGGCTCCATAATGGTTGGAAATCACTGCTCTTGTCAGATCGTTTATTCTAATCAGTCGTGTATTCTAATCAGTCAGGTCAAACCAACATTACATGACAGAAATAATGGGTGCTAACTTACTGTAGTTAAATTACTTTATTTTTAATTAAATTACTTGACCCACACCGAAACTTTAGAGCATGATTCGACAGAACGGCGGTATGTTTACGTCCAACTGTTCGTGATACCACTAGCTTGCTAGGCTACATAACATTTTATTGCCTGCTTGTGAGCTGTATCGTATTAAAAGTACGTGACCATACCCCAAGCAAGCCTTAAACGAACGTCCTTCCCTGTCCTGAGCACCCGTGACCACCAACACACGTTTCCCCCCATTTTGTCCTTATAATACAGTCGGCTCGCTCTACTCTTGTTGTCGTCGCCACGGTAACGAGTGTATCCGGTCGCATTTGAGTTGACAAGATAAAGCTTAATGATCGTAAAAAATGGGATGCGGTGGTATCGGAATACAATATTTTATTGCAGTAGTCTGACAATCATGAAAGAGCAAATTTGTCTTGTAGTCTGACGTGTTGTCTGTTCCGCACCGACGACATGTTTATTTTTTTAAAATAACTTTATTGGCCGTCAGATACTTTCAATACTACGTAAAAAGACACGACAAGGCTAAAAATAAACTAGCTTTTGGATTCAAATATACTGTGCACGGGGCGGCCTTGATTGAGTCTAAAAATTCAATTCAACTCCGAAACACAGGAATGGAAATATAGAAAGAAATATAATATATATATATATATTATTTTTTACGATGATTACAGGATTGGTTGGTTAATTCTAAATAAAATTTTATTTAAAATTAGTTAATTAGATATTTTATTAGCAATTAATTTATTAATATTTTAGATTCATCACATATATTTTTTAACGTTTTTTTACCTCATCTATGTGACCTGACCAGTTTTTCAAAATCTAATGTGGCTGTTGAGCACAAAAGCTTTACCTACCCCTGCTATATGGACATTTCCCTCACCAAACATATGCACTCAAACTTACGCTGACTCCTGGTCAAGTTGAATCTTACAAATAGCAGCAAGTTGGGCCATTTTGCTGGGGAAGTCACTGACAGCTTGAAGCAAAAGATAATTAATACACAAATCAACACAACAGTTGTTGTTAGAAAAAAAATGTCTCACCAAGGGCGCCCTTGGCAGGACTACTTGGGGCTGAGCTGATCTTGCGCCGGTCATCCTGAATGCTCTTTGCTAGTTTCATGAGAGAGGGGTGTCGTGTAAAGCTTCGCTTAGCACCGGGTGGCGACGAAAAAAGGTTTTTGGCACAGTTTTCTACATAGGAGCGGGACTCCAGCACCTTTGTCTTGTTGGGTGGACACAGGGAGCTGCCACTTGGCACATCTGAGACAACAATTAAATGTTGAACAAAATGTTAATGCATTTGAAAGAAGGTAACTTTGAACTATACTGGGAGCCCTGACATATAAACAGCATGCAATGAACTAGTCTGCATAATACGTCATCACACAACAGAAGAAGGCACGCTCAATTACCGCAGTATTCACTGAGTTTTGTTTGTTTTACAGTATATTTATGTACTAGAAGTATATATTCATACAAATATTTACTGTAATAATGATTTTATTACTGCATTAGCTGACTTATGAACAAATTTGGGTTAAGTTTAAGCCTGTCACAATAAAGTTTTTAGGACGATATATTTTCCCTATAGCTATAAAGGATAGTATCAATGTTTTTATGCCACTGCCATTAGATGACAGAGCATAATAATTAAAGAACATCCTTTTCAATAGCAATTAAATTTGAATTCTAAAGAGTATTTAACATTGGGGTTGAAATGTTGAACAATAAATATCTTCGATGCATGAAAAATACAAATAAAACAGACTCAGGCTCTTTCAGTGTCCGACGTAAAGCCTTTTTCAGTGGTGGCCCATGAGCCAAATTGTGGTGCCCCTGTCAGAACATATACTGGCCTCGTATATTCATGATATAATACGTTAGGTTTTAGTGATTATTTCGTATTTAGCTTCTTTATACTGTATTATTTAAGCCCATTTAAGAAATTATTCGTACAATTGCATGACTCTGTAATAACCTCACTAAAATCAAGGTATTGCAATTGCACAAATTAATAATAATGCTTAAAAGAATTAATCAATTACAAAATTATTAAAATATTTATTTAGCATTGACATTCCAACAACGCTTTAGCGTGTGTCTTTATGTTGTGCACACTAATTATACATAATTAGAGGTGCTCCGATCAGGGTTTTATGCTGCCGATTCCAGTATCGATAATCCATGAGTGAGATCTGCCGATCACTGCTGATACCGATCATATGGATAAGCTGTAAATCTTTCAATTTATTTATGGTGAGTGCTATTGGCTATATGATCTGACATGTTTGTTTGGATTTGCGTCGCAGCTCTTGCGCGCCTGCACAGTGTCAAGGAGGGAGGGGATGCTTTACTAGGGCTGTGCAATTATGGAAAAAAATAATCACGGTCATTTCGATTCATATTGAAATCATGGTTAATAAACACGATTATTATTTTTTTTCCAAAAATTTGCTTTTAGGGCGGCACGGTGAGCGACTGGTTAGAGCGTCTGCCTCACAGTTCTGATGACCGGGGTTCAATCCCCGGCCCCGCCTGTGTGGAGTTTGCATGTTCTCCCCGTGCCTGCGTGGGTTTTCTCCAGGCACTCCGGTTTGCTCCCACATCCAAAAAACATGCATGGTAGGTTAATTGACAACTCTAAATTGCCCGTACGTGTGAATATGATTACGAATGGTTGTTTGTTTGTATGTGCCCTGCGATTGACTGGCAACCAGTTCAGGGTGTACCCCGCCTCCCCGCCTCCTGCCCGATGATAGCTGGGATAGGCTCCAGCACACCCGCATTTATTCAACTACCAAAACTCAACTTTAAATATAACTCTTTTTATACAGTCAATGACCATATCTGTTGTTCCTGCTGTGCGCGCCTTGGAAAGAAAGTCGCGATGTAATGTTAATAAACTCGTTTTTCACAGATTAGAAATAATATATGCCCGTGAGTTATGATATATTAGCTGTCTGTATGTGTTACTATGGCGTTTGGGTGTGAATATTCATTAATTGAAGGTAAATCCATCCCGTGAGAATAAACTGCTTAAGGCACGCATAGGGAGGGCAGATAAACATTCTAAAGGGCACAAAGTATGAGCTGCTGTACGTGGCTAGCAGGATTAATTTCTGCTATTATATTTTCAGTGATTTAGTAATTTGTATTGGCCCAAGCGGGCCAGTGTCTATACATAGCCCCCGGGCCACCGTTAATGTCGCACCCTGCTCTGTTCACAAAAACTGCACTTGGACAAATATCCAACATTCATTTAGTACAGAGATATAACAATTCATTAATACCTTAACGGGCAATATACTCCCAATCAAGTTTCCAGTTGGTTAAGAAAAAGTTCAAAGTAACATTAATAACAGCACAACGAGCAAATCAAAGCAACCCGTTTTGCATTACGATTCGTACTGCCGCTCAAAAGTCTGCAGCATTTCTTTAAACGCTGCTTTTCAACCTGTTGAATGGCTTCATCTCTCGCTACAAAGCAAATTCGCCATTTGTGAGCATACGTCATATACGCTATTACGTTTATATTTGTGTTGTTGGACAAAGGCTGCCTTAATTGCAAGCTGACGGGGAACGTCCCACCGTGTTTTTTGTTTCCAGCTGAAGACATTTGGTAGGATGGTTGTGTTTTAAATTGACCTTGTCACTTTGATGTTTATGTTGTGTTGCCAATAGGACTTCATACAAATTCACCATACCGGCTTGTTCTCGTTGATGTTAGCGGGATCGCCATTTGCTGCGCTCATCTTGCTTGAATCCAAAATGTTCCCACAATGCTGCTGTGGCATTAGACATAGGAACTATTTCCATTTATGTCAATCAACTTTCTATCAGCTGTCAGAACTGTCTTTGAGTACGCTAATTGTGCGTGTCTGTGTGCGAGCGTGAGTCCAGCCTGCCACAGCGGCAATCATGTTGACTGACAGGAGAAGGGAACAAGCAGCGCAACAAACACGCATGTAAATGAGAATTTATTGAGCCCAGAAAAATTATTGTGCCCATTTTTTTTTTAATCGAATGATAAGTTGATTTAGCAATTATCGTGACAGGCCTAGTTGCGTTGCCGTCGTAGGAACGGAAATCTGTCCTGTACCAATATTGTTTAAATTGGAGTGCGTTTGTTTATTGTATTTTAATTAAAGCATTAAACATGTATACATCCCTGCATTTGAAAAAAGATCTGCACATATCCAAAGGCGAGCGAAGAAGTCTCTTCATACCTTTCACTTGAGGCAGTTCAATTGGGCCGACCCATTCAAATGCTGGTTTCTTCCCTCTCTCTTCCGTTACGTGGACCTTTTCAATGAGTTTCAGGCTTCGTAGCACATTAGCTATGTCATAAAGTCGTCGCACTTTAGCTGTGAACATAACGCAAACACACAGGCTATTTACAGCCTATTCAAATATATAGTGTATGGAGAATGCCATCAACTGTGCTGCAGAATGTTTATTTCAACCAAGGGGACAGGCGGTTTACACTTACTCTTGAATTTGCTCTTATCCTGATCGGCCCCCTGGTCCTCTCCAATCAGAATTTTGGCAGCGACATCCAGACTGACCACGGGTGGATTAGAAACCAAGAAGAGCATGACAAACTTCTGGCTCATCACTCTCAGGGATTTGTCCTTCCGACTATTAACAGAGGCTGAAACAAAAGTAAACAGATTGTGGTTGTTGAGAGATTCGGTGGATTTATTGCAATAATAATAGTGGTCCAGCGTCTCACCTGCTTTAAACTCCACTCCAGGGAGCTCCACAAAAAAGAGCTCCCTTTGTCTGTGTTCGCTGCTCTCCATCAATTTGTGATTCTCCTTCTCCTCGCCATCAGATTCAAGTTCTTTATCAAGGAAGTTCTGTCTGATCTGCTGCATCTGCTGGCCGTATCTTTGCTCCCCGCCCACCTGCTTGAGAATGGCCAGAGTCTGGGCCAGATTGGTCTGGCCGTGCCACGTGTAGCGGTTCTTTGCAGAACGGCTCACCATGTGCAGGCTTTCCAGCACATTCATGATGTCATAAATCCGGCGGCGTTCCACATCTGTGCCAGGAAAAGTCAAAACCATGAAAGCTGCAACTGGCAACTTAAAACCGATCATACCTAACTATTCATTGAATATTAATACACATAATTGACATACTGAGATCAGTGGCCACGTCATCAAGGCAAATTTCATTGTTGGCGGCTGGGTCTGGCCAATCGGGGCAGCGGGCGAGGAATTTATGACAGAGCAAACCCAGACTCTTTTCTTTTCTGCTGATCATTTTCTCAGACTCATCTCCATGTTCAACATCCTCCAAGAGAATAACAGAAAACAGATGAGAAGTAAGTACATGGATGTCTGTAACATGTGTACAATTTGTATATGATAAAACTCTCCACCTGTGTAGGATCAAGAACTTCATGTAATTCAGGGTGCGGACACAGCTGCTTCTCCCGGTTCCGAATCTCCGGACTCGCAGCACTGATGAGCATTTTGAGGTTGGAGGTTGGTGTCCATGGATCAACGGACCGTGCTTGTCCTGCTTTTTTCGGAGTTGTGAGCGGGCCCATGATAAACTGTGTGTATTTCCTACGTGGTTTCCAAGGACTTAACAAAACCATCGGGGCTATAAAGCCATCATCTGCCTTGTAATAAAAGAGAAAAGCAAATTTCATATTTTAACACTACCCGAGTCATGCTTTGAAGTAATAAATGTACTGAGCTGACTTTGGAATTAAGACTTCTAGTGGCAAGGTTCCCCTTAATAAAATACTTTATTTTTGAAACTAATTCGACAAACATTTTATATTAAGCCAGAATAGCTACAGCTGAATATTGATGCATAATCTTATCCTAACTGTGTTAGAAAAAGTGTATTACACTAATTTTGTTCACCGGTTGTATTTCCGAATAAACGACGTAACGCTGACTGTGCAACACAGACTATTGTCACATTAAATGACTCTCCGCATTGTTTGCACGATACTTAACGTAGAAATGAAATCAATTTGAGGGAAGAAGAAGAAAAAAAAACAGTCACATCAGCTTCAAGTTACCCGTGAGCGACGTGCTGCCCACATCAGCTTCAAGTTACCCGTGAGCGACGTGCTATCCGTCCAATGAACGGGCCCACATGTCGCGCCGCTCCCGCCCAGTTCGTCTGAACGGGCCAATGAGAGCGCGCTAAACAGGAAGTGAGGCGGCCGTCCCGCGCAGGTAAATCTTGTTTGAAATGCTTGGCGCGGAATGAATCTTCCAAAGTGCTCAAACACACACGAACCTTCGCACGAGTTCGCCCAATTTGGCTCAACATATATCAACTCAAGGACAAGACTGTCTCCTTTAAACATTGACTTGTTCTAGCGGAAAGTTTATACGACGTCTCAGTCTGCCGTTACCAAACGCGCGCTGACGTGATTTGTCACCCGCTACGAAACTGTAAAAGCGCATATCATGAACTAGGTTCATTCGTTTAAAACAATCAAAGCAAATCATCATGTCATTAAAGTCGAATAAATGCTATGATTAGCTAGCTAAAAAAAAAAAAAAAGAAGAAGAAGACTTACCAAATTCAACAAGAACCTAGTCACAAGAAAGTTCCCATATTGGGTGACGAATACTGGACGAGTTAACTTGTGTCGAGTTCCTCCCAAGTTTCAAAGAAGATTTTTACATTCAAAAAGAAAAAAAAAATTGTTTCAGCTCCCGAATAGGCCTCCCACTTCTTTCTATGTCAACTTCCTCAGTGGAGCAAAACTGACTCGCGCGACGTTTGGCCCTCCCGCTCCGAGCATGCGCACTGAGGACACTTCCTCCCTGTGGTGACATGGCGGGTCACGAGACAAATAAAACGTAAAATTCCTCTACTTCAACGACGACTTTTTATGACTTACCAATTTCAAACTATATTTGGTTAACACTGTCTGTATGCGGTGCTTCAAATAATTTTGCACGGAAAAGATGCTTACATGAGTACTCGCGATAATCATTACACTAAGTGACCAGAGAGTGTCGCTGTGATCCACAGCCCAAGCCATACACTTAAGAAACAATCCAATGCAGGGTTTTCTTTTTGTTTTACTCATTTTGTTGTACCGTTTACTACCCACTAGTTATTTCGTAACAACAAGCTCTGCATTGACAAACATAGAAATCCAGTGAGTGACACACAAATGAAGACGCAATTACAATACCGATAACTAGGTGGAACCATTCTGTCACTTTCTCCTGATACTGAAGAAGCCATCCAAACTTATCCTTTAGTTTCTAGTTCTCCTTTAATTTTTAAAACAGTAAATGTTGTGCATTGAATACATTGTGCACCGTGCAACATAGAATAATAAATTAGAAGTGTGAATATGTATTGTAACATTTTTACTTTAGGAAGAAATGTAAAACCACAAGCTTATAGCTACATATCAATATTGTTAAGAAAATTGAGCAAAATTTTCAGATTAGAAAAATGTAAGGAAGCCATCAATTTATAAAAATATGGTACAAACTGAGTCAAAGAACTGAAAAGTACATTTGACGATATCTTGTTCTATAAATGCTAAATATCAATTTCGATTATTCCATCCATCCATCCATTTTCTGAGCCACTTCTCCTCACTAGGGTCGCGGGCGTGCTGGAGCCTATCACAGCTGTCATCGGGCAGGAGGCAGGGGTACACCCTGAACTGGTTGCCAGCCAATCGCAGAGCACATACAAACAAACAACCATTCACACTCATAGTCATGCCTACGGGCAATTTAGAGTCTCCAATTAATGCATGTTTTTGGGATGTGGGAGGAAATCGGAGTGCCCGGAGAAAACCCACGCAGGCACGGGGAGAACATGCAAACTCCACACAGGCGGGGCCGGGTATTGAACCCGAGTCCTCAGAACTGTGAGGCTGACGCTCTAACCAGTCGTCCACCGTGCCGGCCTTAGATTATTCCGTTAAAAAAAAAAAAAAAAAAAGATTTGAAGTGTAGGTTTATGTATACCTTGATGTGCAGATTGATTTTTATCCTGTTATTTTATTGGCCCAGTCTGGAGTACAATACAATAGTCTGTGCACAATACAATGTCATGGCAACATAGTTTTGGATTTTTTAAAAATTGGGCATTCATCCCAATATGGGCAAGAGTTCTTACTCTACGATGTATTTTTTATTTATTTTTTTAAACCCCATTTTTGACAGATAGGTCTTCATAACAAGAACACAATGACCATACCACTTACCACACTTGTTCTGAGTTTGTCCCTCTAGAAAAACAAAAACATTAATATTCATCATTCATTGAACACCTATTTGTGGGTATAGCTCTCAAAAATTCCAAACAGAGTAAAATCGTTGCACAGCATTCAGTGTTATGTGTGTTCACAATTTGGAGTTGTCAGCGCTATTGCCCTGTTTGTGAAGGTCATTTTGGTAAATACAAAGTCATCAGAGCCATAATCTCAGAACTGGGTGTTGTTCTTGTCAAAGTGCTCATCTTTGCTTTTAATAGTCAGTCATCATCAAAGGCACTATTTCCATACGATAGGGTGTCTATTTTGCTTGTTCTAAATAGCCATCTTCAAATGTTGGCAATTCCATGTCTGTTTCAGCTGATCCCAGACCATGTGACTTTTTATACACTTGGTATCCTGTGGAGTAAAATGCAAAAAATCAACATCATCTTTTCAATTACCTGACATTAATCCACCTAGTCAATTTAATCTTGAAGACTGAAATTGTAAAAGGTGCAATAATACTTGTACCATTGTGACCAAAGAGAGGGCTTATTTTGTGAACCTCCAAAACCACTCTCCTTGAACATAATTTCTCAGTAAAATGATTAATCCCTAACTCCTTTCTGGTCACCGATTGAAATTGCTTTGGCAATGTAACATGGAAAAATGCTGCTCAAGCCAGGAGCAGACACTCTTTTCAAGGTATATCGCTTTTTATTACACATTTTATTGTCATGAACATTGATCATTGTCCTTGGGCTCACTGCAGCTAACTGGCCTTCCATAATCTCTGCATATTTTACAATTTTATAATACAAGTACAGAGCTAACCAGCGATGGCTCTGAATTAAGGGCACTGTGTTTTTCCATTTTCCAATTAATTATTTCATATTTAATATAGTGTGTATGTATGCATAAGTAAACTACTTGCCTGATCTTTATAGTCCTGTATTTCTCCTTCCTGCTAACTCTTTGTGAGTTCCTAGTTAACTATATGAACAGTCGTGACTGGTCTTGACTGGCATATGCCAATTTCTTTCATTGGCCTATGGGGCAGTAATTACTGATTCATTCACTCTGCTTGAAGAAGAAAAAAACAGGCAAACATGGGGCATGGGCAGCATGGCACTGAGGGTAAGAGTACACCCTGCAACAGGTGGGTCGCCGGTTTGTATCCTCGCCTGAGTGCATGTCGTCCTGGCGTCCCTGGGAAAGACACTTAAAGCACATTGCCCACAAATGAATGTGGTTGGATGTTTGGTGGTAGTCGGAAGAGCCGTAGGGGCAGAATGGCAGCCACACTTCCGCCAGATTGCCGCAGGGCAGCTGTGGCTACACAAGTAGCTTACCACCACCAAGGGTGTGACTGAGAAGAGAATGAATAATGCATGAAATTGTAAAGCGTCTTTGAGTGTCTAAAACAGCGCTATATAAGTGTAATGCATGATTGTTAAACATACGATAGACCAGAAAAAAAATTATCTTAGCAACTGTGTTCTGGTCGATCTCAAATGCTGTGGAGGTTGTTTTTTTGTTTTTTAATTAATCACAGATAAGTCTTGTCTCTGTAATTTAAGTAATTGGAAAGGGAATTGTAATAATAATAAAATGACACATCTGGTTTTTAGGAAGTAGTCTTCTTTCTGGTATGCAATTTAAACGGTTGTTTCCACACCATTTTTTTTTAAATATAAAAATGGCTCTGGGACTCAAAACATTTTTTGAAAAAATGACTTATGGTCTAAAATGGGATGGTTAAAAGGCTACCAAATAAACCCAACTTCCACTTTGTGGAGACACCCCTTAAAAGTTTTTCCTGAATTAAAATCTGTGACGGTGAAAAGGTGGACGACTGGTTAGCACGTCTGCCTCACAGTTCTGAGGACCCTGGTTCAAATCCGGCCTCCCCTGTGTGGAGTTTACATGTTCTCCCCGTCCGTGCCTGTGAGGGTTTTGTCCGGGTACTCCGGTTTCCACCCACATGCCAAAAACATGCAAGGTAGGTGAATTGAAGACTCTAAATTGCCCGTGGGTGTGAATGTGAGTGTGAATGGTTGTTTGTTTCTATGTGCCCTGCGATTGGCTGGCGACCAGTTCAGGGTGTACCCCGCCTCTCGCCCAGAGTCAGCTGAGATAGACTCCAGCACGCCCGCGACCCGAGTGAGGATGAGCGGTACGGAATATGAAGGAATAAAATCTGTGACTTGCTCACAGACAGATGGCAGATTTTTTTGCCATGTGTTAACTCACATCATGCTGCTAAGAAAACACGGCACTGCATCACAAACTTGGTAGTTTTCACATCTGGTTAACACTCGTTAGCTTACCTCCCACAAACAGGACAGACATCACCATCTGAAAGATGGCATAGATAATGGGGATTGCAAACATGACATCCAGTTCATCTGGGTTGAAGGACAACTGGACAATGGTGTTACACAATTGGCTGTTCTGAAAACCAGTCTCCAAAGCAATTGTTCGGCACCTCACAGAAAAAAAAAGTATTATAACAGAACTACAGTACACACAAGCTGAGGAAGATTTTAAATAAATACTTTGTGATGGCAAGCAATTATTCTATTTAGCAATAAGCGGTTCAGAAAATTGATGGATGGATGGAAATAAAGCAACTATGATATATGCTTTGAGCAGGTATGGTAACATTTTTGAAACTGTTTATGCCATCAATTGTAACCTCACCTGTACCATGGTTGACCCACAAAGCGAGCCAAAAGGAAACCCATCCCAAAACCAATTAAGGGGAAGATAGTCCCGATTATCCAAAGGGAGGGGGAAACGATCCAGGAAGACTGATAAAGAATTATCCCAACCACAGAAATGATGACCATGAAACTAAAGCCTGTAATCGACCCAACCTGAACAGAAAACACACTGTATACAGTATATATCACGTTGTATAAGACATAAGATCATGTGCAAGTTCCTACCTTGAGGATCTTTTTAGCCAAGTGGGGCCATCTATGTTTAACATATATTCCGACAGAGACTGGGACAAGGAAGGCCGTAAGGGTGGTACCTGAGGAAATGCAAATTGTATGCCTTTTTAATTTCAATTTAAAATATTATATTACTATTAAAATTTAATTATCCGAGTTTCTGTGGGACCAAAACACAAACCTGACACAGCATAAAAGAGTAAATGAAATTAAGAAAATTCCTCATCTCATGAACATTTAAAAACATAATTTTTAAAAAAGTACAGTGGAACCTCGATTTAACGGACTATGTTCGTTACAGCCGATTGTCCGTTAAATTGAAAACAAAATGATTGAATTATTGTTTTCAACTTTTTTCATAGCCTAAAATACACAATACAATAGAAAATTACTTTTAAAAAATATACAAAAGCTTGAAAACGTTTGGAAAATGTTTAAGTTTATCCAAACTTTTCTTCTCCAGCCAGGATTTGAAGGAAGATCTGCCATTTTTAAGAGTACATTGAGCCAGCACACAAGCACATGGATAATTTACTTGCAATTTGAATGCATCCTGGCGCATGTACAGTAGATTAGCCGTGGCTCTGCGCCAGTCCGTTACTTCCAATAGCCGTTAAATCAGGTTACGTTAAAACGAGGTTCCACTGTATTTTGATATGTGTGCCAGTAATCAACAGTTATATATTTACCAATTATGTCATATGGGATTTGGATGGTGTCTGAAGAAGTCCAGAGGGAGGTGTATATGAAGAGACATAGTGGCATCATTCCCAAGGACAGGGTGGTGGAACAGGCTGTCATACCGATACTGAAGAGAAGAACCACAACAAGTTTATTGTGATTCTTTTTTGGCCCAGTAATCAATGCGATGAAAATGAGCTCATATGTTTACAAGTCATGGAGTAAACGTAGTACATAGAGATGAGATGATCACTTACGTTGATTCAGCCAACATGCCATTAACTGAACAAGACAATTTCTTACCTTAGGTCCATGTCTCCATCGAGAAAACTGCAGATAATATTGGAGGTGACGCCTCCAGGACAGCAACCGAGGATAACGATGACAATGGCCTGAACAGGCAGCACATTAAAGGCAATTGATAAAGCAAAGGCGGTAAAAGGCATAATGCCAAATTGGCAGAGGAATCCAGTAACTATGCTCCAAGGTCTCTTCAGATGCCCCCAAAGGTTTTGGACATCCACAGAGCAGCCCATGGCACACATGACAATAGCCTGCATGATGGTGAAGGTGATGTTCAGCGCTAGCAGCAGTTTTGCATGAAAGTTATTGGTTGGCACAAGGCAGTTAGCACCAGAACAGATTGTGGCCTCAGCAAGGCAGGCAGCAATTTCTTCAGTTGTTCCCTTGAATATAGACATATTGTAAATTTGATGGCAGAAGAGAATTATCCGTGGCAATCGACTGTGAGAAACACTTGGAGGCTTGTCCTCGGCGGCCCGTAATTTGAATCCTTATCTGTTCTTTTGGTTATCAAATAAGATCATGGTGAGTGACTGCCAAATAGTGGTGGGAAAATGAATCATTGTTACGTTTTATGGGTTCATTGTTCAAAGCATATAAAAGAATGCCCTTTGGACTCTATAGTATTCCTTAGCTACAGAATGCACATACAAGGCCCATATATAATTTTTTTATGGTGTTGTTGACTAATTTAATCAGAATCAGAATCAGAATCAGAATCAGAATCATCTTGATTTTCCAAGTATGTCCAAAACACACAAGGAGTTTGTCTCCGGTAGTTGGAGCCGCTCTAGTACAACAGACAGTCAATTTACAGAACACTTTGGAGACATAAAGACATTGACAAAAAACAATTGTGCAAAAAGATGCAGAGTCCTCTAGCACTTAGAGCAGTTCGAACGACTAATATTGCAATAGTCCGGTGCAATGACCATTGTGCAAAGGGCGCTGAGACTTCAAGGAGTGTATGCGGTTTAAAGTGACGAGTAGTGCGATCATCTGAGACAATGATGGTTGTGCAAATGTTACAGATACTCCTCAATCAGTGTGCAAATGGAGCAGATGCTACTCTGGCATGAGTGGCCAGTATATGCAAATAGTGCAGCATGGCGAGACAACCACAGTGAGTGCACGAGTAATACATAATTGGCCCCACAGAAATGTAACAACGAACTCAAGTCAAAAAATTGCCAGCTTGTTGTAATGGAATTATAGGTTAGCTGTTTAAGAAGTTGATTGCAAGAGGGAAGAAGCTGTTGGAATGTCTACTAGTTCTAGTTTGCATTGATCGGTAGCGCCTACCTGAGGGAAGGAGCTGGAAGAGCTGGTGACCGGGGTGTGGAGGGTCCGAGAGGATTTTGCACGCCCTTGTCTTAGTTCTGGCAGCGTGCAAGTCCTCAATGGTAGGTAGGGGGGTACCGACAATCCTTTCAGCAGTTTTGATTGTCCGTTGCAGTCGGAGTTTGTCCTTTTTTGTAGCAGCACCAAACCAGACTGTGATGGAAGAACACAGGACTGATTCGATGACCGCTGTGTAGAACTGTGTCAGCAGCTCCGGTGGCAGGCCGTGCTTTCTCAGACGCCGCAGGAAGTACATCCTCTGCTGGGCCTTTTTGAGGACGGAGTTGATGTTGGTCGCCCACTTCAGGTCCTGAGAGATTGTAATTCCCAGGAACTTGAAGGTCTCGACGGTTGACACAAGGCAGCTGGACAACGTGAGGGGCAGCTGTGGCGAAGGATGCCTCCTGAAGTCCACGATCATCCCAACAGTCTTGAGCGTGTTCAGCTCCAGGTTGTGTCGGCCGCACCACAGCTCCAGCCGCTCCGCTTCCTGTCGATATGCAGACTCGTCACCGTCCTTGATGAGGCCGATGACAGTGGTGCCATCTGCAAACTTTCAGGAGTTTGACAGTCGGGTTCGCTGAGGTGCAGTCGTTCGTATAGAGAGAGAAGAGCAGCGGAGAGAGGACACAACCTTGGGGCGCCCCAGTGCTGATGCTGCGTGTGGAAATCAAAGTGAATTAAAGTCCAAACCAAACATGTTTAAGCAGAATTTAGCTGTTATGCTGTACACAAATGGAATAAAACGCCAACAGAAGTGAAATCAGCCCCAAGTGTCAATATTGTTTGTAGAACGACATCAAGTGTTTCCCATGCACTCACTATACAGAAGAAAAATGTACGTCACTTATATTTTCAGAGATTAAAGTAGGCATAAGTACAAATGTCCTCATAAATTTTGGTGACAATTGATCACAGTATTCTGACCTTAAGCGAAGTTAAGCTTTTTCTTTTCAGAGGAAATCGCAGAATGTCCATAAAATCCAATATATTGGGGTGCTCATTCTGATATTGTTAGAGGTGGAAGGGGGTACAAGTAGAGATCTCCACATACATCTTGGTGACGATCGATCACAGTTTTCTGACATTAAGCAATGTAGGGCTTTTCGATGCTTACGTTAAGTGTTTTAGACTGTCCCATTTAGGGGTCTAAGTCATACCTTTGCAAAGCAACCTGGCTGTCAATAGTCTATTTAAATCTCTCTTGGTAATAATGTTTCCTTACAAAGCAACATTTTTCTGGATCTCGTTGTACCTCATCCCCAGCCTAAAACAAAATTTGATCACATTATCCCTGTCCATTGTGTAGGTTTATCTTAGCCCCAAGCTTGAATGTTGAAAGAAGATCAATTTGCTTACCCAGCTGTTCAGTACACAGCCAAGGCTGCTTCGTGTAAAATACTTTGTTGGCACAAAGTACCACACTTTGTCGTGTATAATACGCTCTCCAGTATAAATCGCACCCCAAATTCGACCCTAAAAATCAGGAAAATTATTTTACTAGTGGTGGGCGGATCGATCCAAACCGTATCAATACCAAGTCAGTGCCATATCGGATCGATACTAGCGTGATGAGATCAATACAGTAGTTTCTTTTTCACTCTGTGCACTGCAGCAGTTTCATCAAACAGGCGACAGCCAGACCTCTTGTGTCTCGTGATTTAGCAGCGCAAAGCAAATAGGCAAGCAAGCTGCTGGCTCGAGTCTGCCCGCCCGCCAGCGCACACACAACACGTATCCACAGAGATACAGCGCAGAAGAATGATGAAGAGGGATAGGAGAGCCGTGTGGCTATATTTTCAGAAAATGTGCAGAACAATGGAAACTATAGAGGAATAAAGTTGATGAGCCACACAATGAAGTTATGGGAAAGAGTAGTGGAGGCTAGACTCAGGGCTGATGTGAGTATTTGCGAGCAACAGTATGGTTTCATGCCTAGAAAGAGTACCAAAGATGCATTTTTTCCCTTGAGGGTTTTGATGGAAAAGTACAGAGAAAGTCAGAAGGAGCTACATTGTGTGTTTGTATCTCTAGAGAAAGCCTATGATAGAGTACCCAGAGAGGAACTGCGGTACTGCATGCAAAAGTCTGGAGTAGCAGAGAAGTAAAGGACCTGTATGAGGGCAGCAGAGCAGTTGTGAGGTGTGCTGTAGGTGTGACAGAGGAATTGAAGATGGAGGCGGGACTGCATCAGGGATCAGCCCTGAGCCCCTTCTTGTTTGCAGTGATCAGGAAGTGAAGAAACAGGTCCAAGTAGATTGGAACGGGTGGAGGAAGGTGTCAGGTATGTTATGTGGCAGTGGAGTCTCTGCTGGGATGAATGGCAAAGTTTATAAAACAGTGGTGAGGCCAGCCATGATGTACGGATTAGAGACAGTGGCACTGAAGAGACAACAGGAAGCAGAGCTGGAGGTGGCGGAAATGAAGTTGCTGAGGTTCTCTCTAGAAGTGAGCATGTTGAATAAAATTAAAAATGAGCTCATCAGAGGGACAGCCAAGGTTTGATGTTTTAGAGACAAAGGTAGAAAGAGCAGACTTCGATGATTTGGACACGTCCAGAGGAGAGAGAGTGAGTATATTGGTAGAAGGGTGATGAGGATGGAGCTGAGGGCAGTTGGTGTTCGAAAGGAGGATGCAGGAGATAGGCTTACATGGGTAAGGATGACACGCTGTGGCGATCCCTAACCGGACATCCTGAAAGGAAGAGAAGATGATGAGGGCAGTTATATCAATAAAATAGATATAAATCAATAAATATAAATATGAAATCCAAATGTTAAATATATATCTAAATCTAAATATTAAATCTAAATGTCAAATAACATTCTTTCTTTTACTGAATTATTGTGTTCACCATTGACCTTGGCCATTTAATGATTTGGCTACTTATTCTTTACCTCAACCTCAGTCCGACAGTTTTCCAGTTGTCTTATTCAGTTCTTTGGCCACTATGGAGATTCCACACCCTCACACCTGTGATGTGACGGCTTCGCCTGTGCTGCACACCTCCACCCAACCCTGCAGCTCCAATACGAACTTCTGAATCTGAAACAAGTGTGTGCTGTTTAAAATGCAGCAACAACATAATGTGAAGACCATAATGTTACATTAACACACAGGCAGTGAATCGGCTGACAGTTACACTTATTTTACTGTAAATGCAATAGAATCTATCAACATTAAACAACAACAACAACAATACTTACATTTAATCAGCAAAAAAACTGAGTGTGTATTTAAATTGAAATAATAACAGAATTTAAATTAATCGAAATACAAAGCTTTTTCTTTTTCCTGGTCAAAAAGAAGAAGAAAAAAGAATAGTTAAGACAGTAAAAAACAATAATAAAAGATAAAAATCACTAGAAAAAAGAAGTAGAACACAATCGAAACAAGAAATACAGAAATAATCCCTTTTCTTACATTCTGAGACTATATGATGTTGTTGTCCAATAATAAGGGGGTGGCGAGGATTGGTTTAGGGTGCGGTGAGGGGCCCCTCAGGAGGTTTACGCCCCCCAACCCATAATTTGGTGCTATGCCCCTGCTAAATTGATTTAATTTCATTTGCTTGGATTTTGAATTCTCTTTAACGTGTCGTCGTTTGAACGCTAAGTGGCAGCAAAAGCCTGATTGCACAGTGTCGCCATGGAAACGGACAAGCGTCTTGAAGGGTGTTGCGGGAAAGCAAGCAGTGAGTGACGTCATGTTACGGGCGCGAGAGGGGACGTGAGGGACCCTTATGGTTACTTTAGGGACACTTAGTAAAATAGAAAATTCACTTTGGCTGTGCACGTACAGCAGAAGCATGCAACCGAATAAGATGAGAAACGGACCGTCACCCAGTTTATAGTTCTGTTTAGGCACAAAATGAGAGCTTCTCATCACTACGTTGGTATTTTAGAATAAACTTTATGCATCCATCCGAGTACCCCGCCTCTCACCCAAGAAGCCGGGACTGACTCCTAACTCACACACGACCCTGAAACAAGTGGATTTGAAAATAGATGTATGTTTTCAGTACAAAATAAACACAAGTAAAATAAATAAAATAAAATAAATTCAGATAAAACCATCAGTATAATAACCGTGTGTATGAAATTTGAACTGAAGTAACAACGTAAGTTTGTGCAGCCCTGCCCGGCCTAATTTCCGACAACACCTTAACGCATCATTTGCTCCGTTCATCGACCACAGGAAGGGACAGTATCAAGCGAATTAAGGCACCTTCTCTACGAGCGGACGAAACAAACCGAGAAGTTCTGGGTAAGAGTGATTTCTATATTTAAAAAAAAAAACATAGAACGTTGCTCGGTGTTACTTTCACTCCCTAGTTTATACGAGATGTGTGTTTTTTTTCTATCAGTTTCTAGAAAGCTCAGCCCAGATTGTACACGGCAGATTCTTCTGCAGGGATGCTGCAGTGTAGCTCAACCCTTCGACAAATCGCAACACTTGAATTCCCCTTTTATTTTTCTGTATTTGAAGGAGATTGTCACGTGCCCAATTCGCCTGCAATCGTCGGATAATTGGGTCCGACAAAAGTCGTCAAAATGTTTTTTTTTCCTCATGCGTTGAGTCAAGTGTAAACGTGGTAGCTGCACCTGAAGTCATCAGACGCATTGTTGTTTTCACGCTAACTATCCACTCATAAACTATTAGTGTAGTTTGTACGTGCAGTATCTGATGGATTCCTATATTACAACGTATAAATGCGTAAAGTTTCAAATGTCTTCTAATGTAAGTACTATTATTGTGTGTGTGTGTGTGTATGTGTGTGTGTATGTGTGTGTGTGTGTGTGTGCGCGCGCGCATTTGCTTTCCCTTCCCTACACAAGCAGCTGTTCACTGCCGGACGTCAGACATTTTCGAGTGACAGCAGCTTTTCCTCGCGTTTGCTGTTCTCATTCTTCAATTGGCGGATGCACTTGGAAAACCAAGCAGCGTGTATAATCCGAGGCCTGCTCATGTGTTCCTCACTGGATGACAAACTGACTGTTGTCCAAAAGAAAGGATTATGATAATAACACGCTCCAAAACCTTTATGGCTGGGGTTGTGGTTTTGGAAGAGAGGAGGACCCTGCTTGTATCTGGTTTCCATCGTCTGCCATGATGCTCACTTCGGGACAGGCCAAGAAGTGCAACGAGAAGAAGCGCAATGAGTGTGTCATGGCTTGTGGCTGAGGCGGGACCCTCTCAGAGATTGGCTATCACCTGTTTGATGAAGCAAAGTTGATGGGAAGACATTCTCCCACCCCCCCACACTTTTTGGATAAATGTTCATGCCTCACTGCGAGGTATCAAGTGGGACTGAAATACTTTGAGTGGGTATTTCACGTCAATCCCTGTTGTAAACGGCTATTCCGCTGTGCCCCAGCGAGAATATTCGCCCATTTATGGGAAGATGGAGGCTGGAACAGATGTTTCTGCAAAACAGCACCCTAGGAGGAGACCTGTCCAGCATGGCTTGGAGGACCAGAAAAGGGTGAGTTCATGTCTTCGTCCTCTTTGATACACCTAAGTGTGGTAAAGCCACAGAAAAAAATATAAAAAAATATGAATCAGTTGTTTGTTTTTGTTGATCTTTCTTGAAAAAAAAAAAAAATCTGGTCTTTGTGCCAAGCAATGTAGATTTTACACTGCAAATACAGTATGGTTGTAAAGAAGAAAAAGAAGAAAATGCTTGTCTGCTAGTCTAACATGAATCAGGGAGCCGAATAAGGAGAAAGCATGACAGGACAAATTCAAAGCCAAAGGGGTGGTGAAAGCATGAAGAATCTACGAGGTCGTCTTCGGACGCTTTGTGGGTGTTTAGACGTCTGCCACTAAGATGGATGGAGCATCTCGTTTTCTCCCTTGCAGCTTTGCTCTGCATTTTCCACATGCCAAGGCTTTACTGCTGCTGCTGTTATTGAATGTGATACCCATTGTTTAAGGTTTAAACTCCGACAAAATATTCGTCTGTAGCTTGGCGCCTCATGATCAATGCCATTTACAGGATGTGATTGCTGTGGTTCCTTGATGAATGTTTGACTCTTTCAGGTAGCAACATTGTGCAGAATTGGGGAATTGCATTTTCATTTTATTAAATGTTTTCCCCCTTTCATGTGCAGTTAGAGTGTATTTGTCCTCCTTTAAAGGTGGATGCCCTCATGTGGGTGTGGCCTCTATGCATTCATGTTGTTGACGCTTGTAAGTCACTTTGCATTTTGATAACTACTTTCTCTGGTGAATTTTCATAGTTTTCCTTCCTTCTGCACTTGAATTGCGTCTCCATCGAAAACCGGTTTATTTCAATTCGTCACTTTAAATTATTGATTTGATCAGGTGTGTTTAATGACTCACCTGGGATTATGTATAACATGAATATTAATTGGTGCAACCAAAGTCCCAGCTGCTGTTTTCTATATCTGCATCTCTGTGGATATTAAGTGATACACAGACAAACACAAGGACATGGTTTTTCTGTGTAGTGTTCTTCAGGGCTTGATATTTATGTAATCCAACCCAAACCGCTTTGTTGTTGCTATGGGAACACTAATACCATTCACAAATTGAGTTTTTGCCCTCTCGCATGCTCAGTGACTTTATCCGCAGCGACACATGTCGATTCCTTTTGAAGCCTCGGCGGCTGCCTCAACGTGTCAACATCATGAATCAGACACTAGACGAGGCCAGCCACTCTCCGGTGAATTAGACTGAGCCAGTACTCACCTTCCCTCCTCACGGACATCAGCTGAACCAAGTCAATTGAAAGGCCCAATGTAGTTGCGATAGACTCTACTTTGTTGGAGTATTAGCACGGGTGTCTGTGCAGTAAGGTTTCATATCCCCTGACAATTACCTTGGCTGTGTGAGTTCAAGATCCTATATGTGATACTGGCACCAGCACACTGTAATTGGATTTTATTTCACTTTGTAGGTTTTTGTTCGCATATCTCCACTGCGCCACACATTCATTTTCTTGAAGTAGCAATCATGGGTGTACATGGACGGCAGAGAACGTTCAAAATCCCCCTTGGATGGTATCAAGACTGGAGATATGTTTCCAACATTCTCACTTCATAGTCTATTAGCCTCCTAAAACCTCTTTAGATAACCTCAAGAATAGAATGTTGGAAGGTTAAAATAGGTTTCCCCTCATGACAAATGAACCATGGATTGCATATCAGTCATTTTAAATTGTTAATATAACATTATCTGTTGAGTAACAAAAGACACCATGGCCTGTATTACACTGAAATAAATCTGTTTCAATCACTCTTAAGTCAAACGAACCCCCAAACCAGATACTTACATTGAATGGCATATATATATATATATATATATATATATATATATATATATATATAGGAATTATGAATATATTTATTCATCTCATCTAAGGGGGAAGAACATTTGACACAACGTTGCTCAATCAGAATCAATGGAAATGTATTATTTCCTCTTGACATTTCTGACTGCTCATTAGGTGCAGTTTGATACGGTTGGGTGGGGTTCTTGAGGATAATGAGATGTACAGAGCATATGTGTGCTGCTGACTGCTTGGCTACAGTACATCTCATAAAATGTTATAGGAAACATGTATAGTTGTGCATAGAGAGTGCATTTTCTGTCGAGAACAAGGTGCGCCAGGTTTTTAAATGACTCCTCCCTTAAACTGTTGACTGAGGTGTGTGGATTGAACGTAAAACACGTTTTTTTTTCTTACCAAAATAGACTCTATATGATGTTAATGTTCATGGAAAAATGATCAAGATAGCAGAACAACAAGCGATATTCTGCTTTCCTTACAGTGTTTACTACGAAATCCATTTACCTACTCAAGACAGGATTTCATAGAAATCAAAGCAAATAGAAGTTTTTTTTTCAATAACCTGAAAACCTTTTTTTCAAAATCAATCCTATTACTAACCCGTCAAAGTTCTTTTGAGAGCACTTTGTTCCAACGACACTGAATTTACTCACACACGTCTAAGCTATCAATGTTTACATCCCAGGTGTATTACAACCACATCATCATCTGATCGTCTACCATCTCTTTGACCTTTCTGATGGCCATGTCTTTGTCTTGAGCATCTCCCATTGATTCATTCATCTTTATGCTTGCACCTTGAACAGATTTGGTTTATACATTTTCAGCAAGAATTGACATGCTATTAATGAACGCCAAATTTGGACAGCTATCAGCTACAGTGTTTCTTTGGCTTGCTGGCTAGATGGAAAGAGCGTTGGAGGGGCTAACAATTTGTCATTGAGAAGGGGCTGATTGATTGTCTTGCTAGAAGGATGGCATGGCTGCTATCTGAAACTAATTGATCAAAATTGCAAATAGATAGGATGGAAAGATTTGTAAGTGTTTTTAGCCTTTGTCAGACTGACATGACTGGTTTGCAGTAAATATATCTCAACACACGTTAGAAAGTGTCTCATATTTGTCAATTTACCTCTCATAAAATCCAAAACAAATACTTGATGTGACAATAAGAGTTCTTGGTAATTTGTGTTAAAATCGCAATAGCATTAACATGGTTATCCCAGGAAAACAAGGGTTCCTTAAAGCACTGGCTAAGCATTTCTTGCAGATCAGGCAGCTGCAAAGTGAGACCAGGGGATTTGTTTTGGTGAAAGACTGTTTGTCCAGTCATGCAGCACTGACAAGTGCAAGCGGATTGGAGACTAGGGTCGGTGGGTGGAGGTGGGATCCCAGTTGGAGCGCTGAAGTTGGGGGCGGGGAGGATGCTGCACTCAGGATGCTGCTTGGCCCTCAAAAGCCATCTGGCCCTCACCCTCTCCCTGCACCCTGAGGGAGGATGAAGGACAGGTGGCTTGGGCTGGTGGGATGGTTTTGACTTTGCGTATGAAGCCATAATTGGCTAACTAATTCCAAATGCTTGCCCAGCTATGAGTTTCCTGGTGACCCTAATGAAACTATTTTGCCCTCAACACTTCAACTGGTATTGTCTATTGCAGCCCCAAAAAATAAGTACCGTAACCAAAAGCACTGATAGCTGATATTTTAACACAGTAAGAGTCAAAAAGTCATTTTTTAAATTTTATTTGAAATTTGTATTGGCGCCGGTTAGCAGATCTGCCTCACAGTTCTGGGGACCGGGGTTTGAATCCCGGCCCCGCCTGTGTGGAGTTTGCATGTTCTCCGGACACTCTGGTTTCCTCCCACATCCCAAAAACACGCATGGTAGGTTGATTGAAGACTCTAAATTGCCCATAGGTGTGAATGGGAGTGTGACTGGTTGTTTGTTCCCATGTGTCCTGCGATTGGCTGGCGACCAGTTCAGGGTGTACCCCGGCTCCCGCCCGAAGATAGCTGGGATAGGCTCCAACAGCCCGCGACCCTAGTGAGGATAAACGGTAAAGAAAATGGATGGATGGATTTTTATTGGCGCACAGCAGGGAACTTTGCTTTGCAGTGTAGGATGACAACAATAACAATCATGCCAACAGACATACAAATACGAACAATTAAAAACATGTTCATAGTTACCATCAATAAAATGGGGAAAGATAAAAGCTGTATTTCCTATTTCAAGCTGATGGAGATATTTTGTCATTACCAGTCAAAAACGTTGTGCAGATTAAGCATTTCAATTGTAGTGTGGATAAAGGAAATTTTAACTTTGCATTTGGCCCTCAGAACCCGAAAGAGCTGTTAGGAGGGCAGAAGTAGGAACTCTTATGACGGAGGGCGATCAGGGCTGGCCAAGATTCCCTCATACCCTCATAAATGTCAGTCAAAGACCATAACATTTAACACATCGTAAATAATTGAAAGGTCGTTGTACTTTTAAAAGCATTGTATTTTTCACTACATCAACGATAGAATGGAATTTTGGGAGAGATTCTTTCTTGGTGGCCGTTTAAAATGTTTGGGATATTAACACCATGTTTCTGTGACTACTTTGGCGTGCAGTGTCACCAGAGAAATGGTGCTGAGAGCAATGCACCCAGCAGGGTGTGTGATGTTCCGGCTGTCTTGACTCAGACAACATTGTAATCTCTGTATGGAGGCCAGTCGGCATGATCTGTGTCAATCTAGTTTAAACGAGGGGCTCAACTATTGAGAAGGTGCTTCAGCTCGCTACTGTGCTGAATGGGTGTTGTTTGAGTTATGGTCATTGTATCCATGCACAAACCTTGAAACACGAAGGACAAAAATATATTTCTAGATTTGAAGAAGAGCTTTGGTTTTGCATTTCCTTCCATCCATTTTTCATAATGCTTATCCTTAAGTAAATAATGACATTATAAGGAAAGCAAACATTTTTGAAGATGTAGAGAATTTTAGTGTAGAACTGCTGGGCTCCCAATCAGATTTGCTAGAGTAATGATACTTGCACTGGTGATTATTCACTTCTTACCAGTGCTATTCATTTATGTACTGCACATCGCTTTTTAATTTCAATCAGATCCAATATTTATGTGCTATCAGTGATAATATCTTCAGGCTCAAATTCTAACTGTGGATTTCTTCATGGGAAGAAACAACAACAATGAATACACAATGAGGCATGGCAGTATCCTTTTCAAACCAGCATTTCTTTCCCCTTCAATTTATTGCTGATGATGAGCAGTGCCATCTGATTTCTATAGTTGTGTGTTTAAGAGTCCCTGAATTCATTTGACTATTTTTATTTCTGCTAATCTCGAGATACCATTACTATGAAATGCTCTGTGACAAAAGTGATGTGACCCATAATGATGGCCCCACTCCCTTCCTCTCTTCAGTCCTTTTGTGGACTAGCAACACCTAACCTCTTCTACACAGATAAGTAACCTGCATTCATAGAACAAATTTCCACCAGTCTGTCTGTCAGTAAGCTGAAAAAGAAGTCGTGAATCAGACAAGGATTTTTTTGTTTCAAACACCTCTGTCCTCATCCGAGACACCACTGTCACGCTTCTCTGCATCTGAATCCTCTTTCTAGTCAATGTGCTGGGAGGGAGTCAGGGTAGCGTTTTATGATAAATAGCTTCTACAACAAATGGAGGTGTGAAGTAGCTAATTATAACTTTGTGTACCAGAGGAATTCTGTTTTTTTCCCTTCCTTTTAAGGACAAAGTGTCTAACTTGATTAATGCATATGCTTTGTATGCTTGTAAACAATGAAAAAATATGCTTCATCAGGGGCGGATAAAGAAAAATTTATGGGATGGCAATAAGCGGGAAGGCATTTTTGAGGTGTTGCAACATATGACAAATGTGTATATACTGAATTTAACAGTTGTCTCAGTTGCCAAAACAAAGAAATAAATACAGAAAAAAGAAAAAAGTTCAGGTCATCACTTTAACTTTGACAAGGCTCACCAGTGAGCGTAACATGAAGTTGGCATGCCTACCGGTATAACAGCTGAATGCGGCGATTTCCATGTTGCTCAGCAAAATGCTCCGCAGATTCATCGAGATTTAATGCATTTTGATTCAATGCTGAGTACAGCCAAACTCAGTCATAGTAGACCGCAAAGAAATCTTGATGAAAAACTTCGCTCACACGATGCACTGTTCACAGGTAAAACTATTTTACACAATCTGAACAACTTGTAAAAAAACATCCTGGTATGGGTACAAAAACTGAGTGAAATCCATTGGAGTGGTAGGACGCTCCTTTTCCAGCTTTTTCTGTCTGGTACTCTCCTCGTCTGATGTAACTCGTGTTTGAGATCCTCGATATTTGAATCATAAGCTTTAGCCAAGAACAGAAAAGTTTCCTCTGTCAAAAACATTGGACTTGATGGATTTCGTGCCTGGACACCCTGCATAATTGTACAATTTGGATTAGAAAATCTTCCTATTTCTCCTCCAAAAAGTGTGTTTGATATCTGGGACTACATGCTGTCCCAAGGTGGAGTGGATGACAGTATCCTGAAGCACCTTTGTTGTGTGTCTTTATTTATTTATTTCTTCTTCTTATTATTATTATTTTGAGTCGTATCAGTTGTTTCGTTGAGATAAATCAAGAGTTTCACTCCACATTTCCTCAAAAGAGGCTTGACTACGGTACTGAACCAGTGTCTCTTTAAGTGCTTCAATAAGTTTAACAGCCTTTACATAGTACACTGTTTTAGACAGGAGCATGTCTGATAAAAAATTGGAGTCACATACATAGAAAAATATCCTTTTTTTTTTTTTTTTTTTTTTTTTAGCTGAGGGACTCCCTGTGACCCCGCTGTGCTGTTTTCTGTAGCTGTTAGAACTAAAATTTAAGCTAATGTTCTGATGTAGTACTGATTTTTAGCCACCTGCTTTGTTTTATTTATTTTTTTAACTCAACCATTAGTTCAAACATTGAGGTATTTTTATCCTGAATTTTCTTGTTCTCTGTCCATGCAAACATTACATTTACATGTGCTTCAGATCTGGCATGAGAACAGAAACCACTGTCTTTCTTTGTAGCCTTTTTTCAGTTGCGATAACCCTCGAATGAGGTGATAAAAAGTCCTTGGAGCATCCAAGAGGGAAAAATGCCGACATGCAAAACTATAAGCTGCATCTTTTGATTGTGAGTATTCTAACCAGGGATGAAATTTGTACCAGTTGCTGTGGAAGCTTCTTCTGGCTCCTCCCTGGAGGGCCTTATGGAAATTATCTTGCATTGGCTGCGCTGCCACCTCGCACCTGGACTTGGATATGTCTAGAACAATGGGCCCCAACCCCCAGTCCACAGACCAGTACCTGTCCGTGACGCATTTGTTACCGGGCTGCATAGAAGGAATGACATATTTTTATAATTTCCATTGTATTGCGTTTTCACGTGTCAAATGTGTTTTATTTTGGAAAAATGACCAGATCGTCTCCGCTGCAACCGCTGTGCATTGCAATTGACACGTCAAGACTGCACAGAATGCTGCAGCAGTTCAGTTTCCGCTCCCAGCTGACTCGCTCATGGCGGCAGCCAAGCTCAAAGAACGAATCATTTCATAAACTGATTCAGTACATTACGTTCACAGAAAAGATTCGTTCTTTTGACAAAACGTTCATGAACGAAAAAAAACTAGACTGCCCATGTCGGTCACGTGATGCGTTACTAAAAATAAACCCACAAAAGATTTGTAAAAAACAAACGTCTTCGGAGAGATTCTTTTCAAAAGGAAAAAGGCCACCTGAGGAGCCAGAAGAAGAGCCTACGACCGCAAAAAAAAGAGCTTCTTTTATCCGTTATTGCGAGTTGTATTTTTGATTCGTTTTTAAGGCAGTCGTGCTAATAAATCTTTGCTGTATATACGTGCCACACCTTGGCAGCCGGTCCGTGGAAAAAAGAAAAGAAAAAAAAAAGCCTACTCGAAAAGCGGTCCATGGTGTAAAAAAGGTTGGGGACCACTGGTCTAGAAGATGGAGGGGAGGAAAGATTCAAACTGCATTAGATCTGAACCAATTACCGTATTTTCACGACCATAAGGCGCACTTAAAAGTCTTAAATTTTCCCCAAAATGGACAGGGCGCCTTATAATGCGGCGAGTCTTATGTGTGCAGCGAGTTCCAACATCTATAAATGTTGTTGTGTGATGAGCGCTCCACTTTTTTATTTATTTGTATTTTTTATGTTTTTTTTTTTTTTTTTTAAGCATTTCCTGCCGACACGCTGCTTACACAGGAAAAGGGGACAGGGGAAGGCTGTGTGAAGTATGGCGCTAAAGCCACGCCCCCAGTAGGTATATAGTGCCGGGGTGTTTTTTTTTTTTTTTTTAAATACCGCTTGGGAACATCGGTTTGGCTAAGGAATCCCGAAAATGTCACCTACGAAGAGACACCCTTATGAAACACAGTTTAAACTGCAAGCTATCAGTTACGAGGAAGAACATGGGAATCGAGCAGCCGCCATAGAATTCAAGATCAACGAATCCATGGTTCGCAATTGGAGGAAGCAGGAAAACGAGCTTCGCCAAGTCAAGAAGACGAAGCTGAGTTGCCGCGGGAAAAAAAAGAAAAACAAAACGCGGAAACAAGGCAAGGTGACCCGAGTTGGAAGACCAACTCGAGCATTGGGTTAATGAACAAAGAACAGCCGGGAGAAGCGTCTCATGTCACCATCTGACTGAGTGCAATAACTCGGGGCTTGCCGTCATTCCGGGAGGCTAACGAACCGCTGGACATCCGTATAAACAGGGCGTTCAAAGTGAAGTGAGCGGCGTGGGAGCCATGGATGACAGATGGCGAACACAGCTTTACTAAGACTAGGAGGCAACGCCGGGCGAGTCACGCCACAATTTGTGAATGGATTGTGGATGCTTGGGCTAACGTGTTTGCTTGCACTGTTGTTCGAGCTTTCGCACGGCAACGAGACTGTCTCAAACCTGGCGTGTTTGATTAAGAACAGCTGTTCATTTCGGATACAGAAGATGAGGACTTTGATGGATTTGTGGATGAAGATTGATAAAAAAATAACGTGAGTACATTGTTAAATACGTCAATAAAGTACAACCGAACTCAGTTTTGCTCCCGCTGCCTTTTTAAAAAGATTTTAGCGTGCATGCATGCTACCGTATGTTTTAAGATAGCGTATGTTTTATAACATGCCTGCGGCCCAATAATACGGTGCGCCTTATGTATGTGTTAAATACAAAAATAGACCCCGTAACTGAGACTGCACCTTTTAATACGGTGCACCCTATGGTCGTGAAAATACGGTACACAATATAACAACGAGTACAAACAAAATCAATTATAACCATTAGAATGTGTTAACATACAGTAGGATTTTAGCCTGGCAGAGTATTTTTAAGTTAATTTGTTTAATTTTGGAATTTAACCTGGCCAACATATCTACAACACATTGTACACAAAATATTAAAACTCTGTCCCCATTATACGTTCACAATTTGCCCATACGCTTCCTCAATTATTCATATTTAAGCAAACATAAATATTAGTATTTAGAATCACCTTTATTGTCATGAACATTCATGCACATGAAATTTGTTCTGCATTTTACCCATCACAGTGAACACACACACACTTGTGAGACGGGACTAGAGTCCAACTAATTTGGTCGCGTATGTGCCCCAATTTCTGAATGGTGCGGCAGAAAAAAAAACAGAGGGTGCGTACGGGTGCCCAGTCGTTTGAGGAAGAATTTTTTTTTTCCATGACTTGAAAGCAGACACACGATGGGTTTCATCGCGCTCTCTAAATCAATCAGAGATAGGGAAGGGATGGGACCCTCTGTCTGATTGGCCGTGTGTGTGTGTGTGTGTGTGTGTGTGTTGTGTGTGTGCGTGCGTGCGTTTGAAATCACAAAGCTAAGTTTTCTGATGGAGAACCGGGAGCTGCAGTTACAGAAAATTGAGTGCAATAAATGGAATTAGTTCCAAAGCCTAACTACGCCGCGACAATGTGGGACCATTTTGGATTCAAGCCAGATGAACGCAGGCATTCCACTAACACCAACGAGTTGGTATGGTGAATTTGCATGACATCACAACAAAGACAACATAACTTAAAACCTCAACGTGACAAAATCCATTTTAAAACACAACCATCCCACCCAATTTCTTCAGCTGGGAACAAAAAACACGGTGGGACATCTCCTGTTTCCCGTCAGTTTGCAATTATGTAACCCTTTGCCCAACAATGCAAATACAAACCTGAATATGGCGCACGTATGCTGACATTATTATACAGTATAGCGTTACTATTGTAAGAGATGTACTGTAGCTATTGAACATGTTGACAAAGCTGAGTTTAAAGAAAGGCTACAGACTTGTAAAAAGTAGTACAGATCTTGAATCAGAGCAGGTTGCTTTGATCTACTTGGTTGTCATTAATTTTGAAACTTGATTGGCAGTATATTGCCTGTTCAGGCATTAATGACTGTTTATACCTCTCCTGCTAAATTTTAATATGTGAACAGAGCCTGAGTCTGTTTTATTTATATTTAATTTATTGTTCCATATTACAATGCCCATGTTAAAAGTGTTCTTGAAAAAGATGTACTTGAATTATTATACTCTAATATCATTATATCATTGGCATAAAAAACATCAACGATGCTATCGTTTGTCGTGATAGTTTTTGGCAAAATATATCGTCCTAGAAAATTTGCTATCACAACAGGCCTAAACAGATAATATTCTGAGAGAGAGCAAGCACAATGGATAACACAAAAATATTGTACAAACAGTATAAAAAAATAGAGCAACACCTGTAATAAAAATCTGCAATATAGCGGGACCGTGATATAGCATAGGATTACTGTATCTGCATTCATTGTTCACAGGTTGGGACTCCTTGTTTCCATGACGTGTATCCCGGGACTCTTTGTGTGTGTGTGTGTGTGTGTGTGTGTGTGTGTGTAAAAAATCTCTTGAAAATGCTGTTGCGAATTCTGAATTTTACAGCTCTATCTATTGGACAAGGGGACAAGGCCTGCCTAAATATTGCGCCATGAAGTGAATCAATAGTGTAATCTCCACCACAGCCTTGATAATCTGGCATGTCAAAACTGTCTCAGTAAATGTGTGCCCTGTGTTACTAATTAGTTCAAGGTCTTGTTGGAGATTGTGCAATGAAAGACTCTTACAAAGCTCCAACCGAGACACCCAGGGGTCAAGTGTAACTCACCCGATTTATCATGACATCATTTACTTCCTAGAGATTTAGCTAACCCTGGGTTTAAAAAGACACATCACAAGAAATTGTCTGCATTTTTGCTGCTGGGATGTGTGTTGTTTTGGTCCAGACTGAGAGAAGACAATTTACCAGGGTCACTATATGCTTTTATTACTATTACTCTCATTCAGGGCAGCTACACCTCCCCTTCTCTTCCATGATAACCCCCAGTCTCGTATCAATTACGCACATAATCAATACAGGCCCTCTGCTGTTATTGATCCAGGTGTGGTGTATACACAGCTGTCCTGCCGAGAATATGGCCTGCTGCTTGAAGTCAAGGACCGAGAAAAGGGTACTTGATCACTAACACCTGGTTCTCCTCCACCATCTCCAAGATATGTGAGAACTCGAAGATGAAGATCAACATGATCAATCATCAATGTCTTGCCATTTTATAACCACAAATTTATCAGCCTTTGTGAGGTTATCACTGACAGCTGATCTTCTTTACCAAACTGATGATTGTTTTCAAATTATTTTTACCAAGCGATCAGTTCATTGTCAACAGAATATAATTTATTGTCCATATTGAAAAGTGTTTGAGTTTGGAACCGTTGATGTTGACCTCACGAGTGACATGATCTGCAGTGTGGTCCGGGATTAAAACTACTGATTCTCACATTGACTGTCTGCATCTAGTTTGCTGAGGACATACTGAGCATGCATAATCGGAGGACAATATGGTATTTGACCCTGGGTTGTAAATTATCATTGATGAGCCTGCATGCATGCTTGCATCATAAATCCAAGTTGACTGTCTAAATCTGATCAGTTGATTTTGGATTTCAGTGGGTGTTTTTTTTCTGGGTTTGAGCTTGCAGGGGAAAGAAATATTCCCGTTTCTCCCCACAGTACAACACTAGATATTGCATCAGTACTTTGTCTGTGCCACCATTTAATCGATCAACTCTTTTAGTTTCTTTCCTACATCGGTCATGTACAAAGACAACAGGTTTGAAGGCAAATTGCCTTGATCAAGATGATTACTGCAATGGAAGCAACCACAAACCCTTCTTGCAAATGTCCATCAAAGGTATTTGAAGGTACTACAAAATAAAAACAAATGAATGCTTAGTTGTTTTTTATCAGATACAATTTAAGTCTGGGGTTTTATTTGGTTCCTTGGGGGCTCAGCCTGAGGTCATCCAACATGGTATTGAAAGACATAACCATCATGCAACCTTATCTGTTAATGGGATTCTTATGAGTGGGAGAGCAATGCGAATTGATAGTGTTTACTTATTCACACCACAAACAACACTCTGAGAAACGCACGCATGCACACACACACTGCACATGCCCATTCAGAATCGGTGAGTTTATTTTTTACCTATCAGTACATGATCGTGCTTGAATAGCCTCACCACCATCTCATTCCAAAAGGCATCGATGATGCCAAATGCTTTTAAGACTTTAACAATTCATTCCAATTGACATTCAGACGTTATCGAGGCGTGTGTGTGTGAGTGCATTCGTATAAACAGTGATCACAGTCTGTGGGGATCAATAAAAAGAGAGAATGAGAACGCTAATCAATGCCCATCAGAGTTTTGCTGATCAAATATTTATTCAGGAAGCAAGAGAAGGATAGACACCCTGTCTGTCTGCCTAGTTTGTCCTTCCTTGGCTTACTGATAATTTTAGCAGTTTATGGAGGTCGGGTATGAGGATGTACATTGAGAAACCTCATTCTCCATTCCTCAAAAGAGGGTGCTAGTCGCTGAGTTTGCGGCCCAGGGCTTTTAGCGCAGCGGTCACTGCACTCAACTTCCAACCGGTGACGCGTTGGCGGGTTCGAGCCCAGGTGTGGCTGAAAGTGCATGCTCGCCACCATTAGGCAAGGTTCCTTGACACCATAAATAATTCTGAAAATGTATTTTGTGTGAAAGAAATATGATGCTTGATTAACTAATGTTGTGGAACCACATAATAATTACTTTCATGTTTCCATAACAACGCTATAAAAAGAAATTCTGAACTCACTGGATATTTTTCCCTTTACGTGTAGGAATATTATTTTCCACAGTCTTCACTAAATTATAATGAATGGGTTTGCAGTTCAACGTGTTGGTCCTGCACAGTGTTCGCACAAATATTGATCTAAATGAGCATTCTTCCTCCCTTAGAATAACTCATTTATATCACGGAAACATCAGTGCACTGTATAAGTGATTTACTGTTCTGTTTAGTCAGGCAGAGAAAAATGCATAAGCAGCTTCTCCACAAACAACTCACAGTGTGTCAAGGCATGCAAATTTATTAGGTGTTTGATTTCTTCTCTCTCAATTTCAAATGTGTTTTTTTTTTTTTGGTGCAAATGTTAAATTAGCATTTAGACAAGGAAATGGTGAGGTGATTGGATGGTAGGTTTGTTGTCTTTATTGCATGCATAGTTAGCTTCCCATAGTTTTATCCTCTTCAGCACAGTTGTTGTAATATTGTCTGATTGGTCCTGTTCAATGGTTTAACTTAAAACATACAGTATAGTTTATCACCCATGAGCTTCCCTGTCCAGCTGTTTTAACTATTGTTGTCCACCCAAGCTTTCTCAATGAACTGTGCACTGGGCAGACACGAGTGCTATAGGGGGTGGTCCAGGTTGGCCGAAGCAGCAAAGTGAGGGTTTTGCCTAAGAAGAACTCCTGTAGCTGTGGTGATAACAGCTGCAATGACTGAGAAGCTCGGATGCTGGCCTCCCTTGATGCATTGTGCAGCCTGAGATAAAATTCAACCACTTCAACACACACCTGCAGACAGAGAAAAGTGCAACAGTAGCATGTTCACAACATATGGACTTGGGTTGTGTGCAAACATGGTTGTTGGGGTGTTATTTTATTGGTTTAAATCTCTGCAACAGCATAATGCCGAGCTGGCAAACAATATGTAGCTATACCTTCAATTTTCACCATGCTTTGTTTGTCAAAATTAAGGGGTTGCTAAAGCAAATCCATTACCCCAAAAATACACATGCCGTTGTATGCTATTATATTTATATATACACAGTAGATTCAATTTAACCTGGAAATCCATACGATGGATTATTGATTTAATACAGTTTCTCGACCGAGTAGAATAGTTTGGAGGATTCCTGTCGCTTATTTTGTAATCAGTATTGCCTCAGCTATCCTCTTAAATTTGATCCTTTCTCGTTTGCCATTTGCATTTGTCTTTACCTGAACTTTTCTTAAATCATGTTAACGCGTTCCTATCTTTTACAACCATTTTCTCTTTCTCCCTCTAACTGTCTCGCTCAACTTTGAAGATTATACTGACAAGATTTTATGGGGGTTTGTAATGGAGGCTTACAGTAAGTCTGTCTTTCCAGTTTTGTGCAAAGGGATGGACTGTTTAAGAGTTCATGCAGTTTTGATAATGACTGGTAGCTGTAAAGGCCTTTTGAGCCTTCTTATATTTCAGTCAACACACATTTTTTGCACACAACATCCATCCATTCAAATTCTATACAGCTTACCTTCATTTCAGGGTTACAAGGAACATCCTGGACAGATCGCCAGTCAATCACAGGGCACATACCATGCAGTCTATTTCAAACCACATGCAATGGTTATATTCTTTGCTCAATTCTAAATACAGCTATATTCAAGAAAGGAATATGTGTTGTAGAGATTTTCTGTCTATTGAGAACACTCAGTCGCGGTCACGTTGAGCTCACCAGCCCTTGCCAAAATTGAAGGCCTTAGCCTCATCAAAAAAGCAAATGAAACCCTTCAGACATTTGCAAATCTCAATGTGTCCTTCGGTAAGCACATGTGCATAAAGGTTATCGGATCTAGAATCCAAGCCTGCAGGCAGCTCGTTTCCAGGATAATGCAGAATTCACAAGAGAGTTTGAGATGTGTGTGTGTGTGTGTGTGTGTGTGCTTATGTGCATGCACAGATGTGTGTCCGTGTGCGCACACGTATATGAACGGGTTGTGTGAGGAAAACCCATTTATCACAACATGCACTGGAACCTTCCAGGGGTCAGCCTGCTGTCCAACTCTTCTCTAATGAAGAACACAGATGAACCAATCAGAACTTAGTTCCAATGCGGCAGCCCCAACTGCCAGCCAATCGAGGTGTGCCGTTCAGTGGAGCGATGGGCAGAATTGATGAGAGGTGTAAGTCCTGGCGAAGGATCACCTCAAGCTGCCTGAGATAACGTTATGCTGGGGCTGAGAAACACTCAGCTCCATGGAAATGCAATAAAGCCCAAGCCATATCTCAGTGTTGGGTGATGGGTGATAAGACTTCCATCGTGGCGTATGGAAAATAGGCCATTGTAATGCAGTGTGAAATGCTTTGCCTCCAGAGCTATACCATATATACAGTTTAAGGAATGGAAATGTGAAAATGTGTGAATACCAGAGAGATGCGATATTCTTTTCAATTTCCTGTATTGTGACAATGTGACTTGGGACACTGAGAGCATTTGTTTAACCACCTCAGTGAAAATTAACTGGTGCACATATGCTGCTATCATTAGTAGCACTAACATGACTTCCTTCTGTGTTGGAAATTGACGCTCATCCTTCAGTTCTCAAGATGAGCTGGGACCTTAATATTGGGACATCAATCACTTAATCAATATAATTCTCTGGGGCAGAGGTGTCAAACTCAAGGCATAGGGCCAAATTTGGCCCACCATATAATTTTTTATGGCCCAATGAGCCCCCAGGTTTTCTGCTAAATGGATTTGTTATGTTAGAGCGTCAGCCTCACAGTTCTGAGGACCCGGGTTCAAACCCCGGCCCCGCCTGTGTGGAGTTTGCATGTTCTCCCCGTGCCTGCGTGGGTTTTCTCCGGGCACTCCGGTTTCCTCCCACATCCCAAAAACATGCATGGTAGCTTAATTGGCAATTCTAAATTGCCCGTAAGTGTGAATGTGAGTGTGAATGGTTGTTTGTTTGTATGTGCCCTGCGATTGGCTGGCACCCAGTTCAGGGTGTACCCCGCCTCCTGCCCGACGATAGCTGGGATAGGCTCCAGCATGCACACGACCCTAGTGAGGAGAAGCGGCTCAGAAACTGGATGGATGGATGTATGTGTGAGGAAAAGATGTATGTGTAGAAAGTCAAACTGTCATGGAAGATATCGACTCGAGTCCAGTGGCACTGTCGCATGCTGATGATGAATGAAGAGGGGAGAACATCCATCAAAGAGGAGAAAGATTACTCCTCCAACCTGAGAAACTTCTCACTGTTTTCTGTCCGCCACCTGCTGTAAGTGAGTATACATCACATTCAGCCCATCGCTGTTTCCTGACACCATAGCGGATGTCGTCTGTGGACAATTATTGATCCTCAATGATTACCGCATTTTCACGACCATAAGGCGCACTTAAAAGTATTACATTTTCTCCAAAATGGACGGGGCGTCGAATAATGCAGCGCGCCTTAAGTGTGCACCGAGTTCCAAAATCTGTAAATGTTGTTGTGTGACTTTAATGAGTGACTGGGAGCATTTCCTGCCGACACGCTGCTTATATAGAGGAAGGCAGACGTGACAGAGGACGCTAAATACACCCTCAATCGGTATATAGTTCCGGTATGTGCATCGGTTTGGCTAAGGACCCCCGAAAATAGCACCTACAAAGAGACACGCTTACGAAGCACAGTTTAAACTGCAAGCTGTTGGTTACGCGGAGGAACATGGGAATCGAGCAGCCGCGAGAGAATTCAAGATCAACGAATCCATGGTTCGCAAGTGGAACTTATAATGGATAATATTTGATGGTTAAAGTAAGATCAAATAAGCAGAACATAATGGCAGATTTGCACATTTATAAACTAGACGATTGCTTGTTAGATTCCTGCTTCCCCTGCCGATCCCCCGCAAATTAATGGACCTCAATTGCGTCTGACCTTGTGTCCTTATTAAATATTTCCCCATCAGGTGACTGGCTAGGGAGTGTCTTTTTCTTTTGGCAATTTCATGAAGGCAATTTATTCTTTTATTCATTATGTTCAGGTGCACTAAGAGAAATTTGGACTTTTCACCACAAGCATACTTAAAAGAGAGCACATACAAAGATATGCACGTCATTATGTTGTGGTAAAATTTGTTTATGAACAAAAAAATAATAATTGTTTTATTTACACTAAGAGGGTGTTTCCAGTGTTCGTGGGATTCTTGTAGCGTGCATTTGAGATTTGATCCCTTCAAATGCAACACACAGTGATGTAATCATAGGGCAAGCAGTTGCAAGAGAACCTGAGTTTAACCCCAAGTTCTTGAGTCATCCGCCAAACATTTTACCCAAAGAAATCAAGCTTTGAACTTGAAACCAGAAGAGTTGAAGACAGACAGAGGGAATAACCTGGGGGCTGTGAATGGAGACTTCTGTTAAGTGCAATGCTGATGCAAGTGAAGGGTCTTCCACTAGTTAAATGTGGGTAAGTACAGAAATAAAATCAGTTAGTAATAACAAAAATGATCATTGTAGTGGCACGGTTGGCCGACTGGTTAGAGCGTCAGCCTCACAGTTCTGAGGTCCGGCCCCGCCTATGTGGAGTTTGCATGTTCTCCCCGTGCCTGTGTGGGTTTTCTCCGGGCACTCCGGTTTCCTCCCACATCCCAAAAACATGCATGAATTGGAGACTCTAAATTGCCTGTAGGTGTGAATGTGAGTGCGACTGGTTGTTTGTTTGTATGTGCCCTGCGATTGGCTGGCAACCAGTTCAGGGTGTACCCCGCCTCCTGCCCGATGATAGCTGGGATTGGCTCCAGCACGCCCGCGACCCTAGTGAGGAGAAGCGGCTCAGAAAATGGATGGATGGATGGATGATCATTGTAATCATTAAAAGATTAAATATTATTTCAAAACACAATGTGACAAATTTCCACATTGACCAAGTTTTTCAGGAGTTACTCTCGAGAGGAAGAGCTGAGTCTTTTTCCTGATTAAATTTAAATCAACTGCCAATGCCTGTTGTTTTAAAACATTGTGTGACTACGTAAACTCGCTGTTGTAGGTTTATTGTTTATCAGAATCTGTCAATATAGTCACTGTTTCTCTTGTGTATCTTGCTTAGACAAAATCACCAATTCTGAATAGTAATGAGGATTTTCACATTCCCCATGTCCACTACAGCAGCCTGCAAGACCTTGTCAAAGATAAGTGAATACATTGATATGTAAATAAGGGGAGTCGAGCCAAATAGAGTGTTGAGAGGAAAAGGCATGGGTAGAGAAGGTTCCAAATTGATTTCTGCTCTGCTGCACTTTAACTCATTTACTAATCTCAGAGAATACGTCAAGTGACCCAGGTATGCAATATGCATGTGTGCGACCCTGTGATTGACTAGATTCCTCTATCTTTTTGAGAGAACATTCACAGACTTTTCTTACAGTTTGCACTTCAGCGAGTTTTAAAACGATAGATGTCAGGAATGAACCACAGCACACAAACATCCTGAAGATCACTACCGCAAACAGTCCATCCATCCATCCATCCATTTTCCCTAAAGTTTATCCTCACTAGGGTAGCAGGGGTGCTGGACCCTATTCCACATGACTCTGGGTGACAGGCAGGTTACACCCTGAACTGGTCGCCAGCCATTCGCTGGCCGGATTTGAAACCGGGTCCTCAGAACTGTGAGGCTAGGATTGGGCATCGTTTGAATTTAAGCGATTCCGGTTCCTTATTTCGAATCCGGTTCCAAACGATTTTCAATTCCGAGTCTTTTAGGGGGCTGAGTCAAAAATGTTTGCATGGTTTAAATAAATGGTATCCAATTTATTAGCATCCAATTTCTTAGCAGCCCGCAGCATAGACTAAAATGAACATTTGACTCTGGGGTCTTTATAACCAGGATCAAGATCAAACGTATAAACTAAAAGGCAATATGTGTGGAACTAACCCAATTGACTTGATATTTATTAATAAATGTTTCAGCTAAAAGTTAAATATAGCATTGATAAAATCGTTATAAACTGACTAATAATAATAATAATTTGGGAATGTTTTATCATGTAAAATGGTTTATCTGTGCAAGTTTTAACCTGACTTCCTGTTTTAAGCTTGTAGCTTTTTATTTTGAAAGGTACGCACTGGAACTCAGCATTTTGGCACGAAAAGTAACTTCACACACCACCAGAGATTTATTTTTTTTAATGGACGAAATGCTATGAAACCGTGATTCCTCTCCTTACCCACCGATGAGGCACAAAGTTAGTGTTTATGATCCTGTGAGACAACGTTTATGTGAATTTCGTCCCAATTCATTGTGATGTAAAGTTCCTGCGGTGAAGTTTTAGCTCAGTGTTAAGCTTTTTTTTTTTTCTGTCATCGGCCCTTACGTTGGTTTGAAAAACCATCGGTGCAAAAGTACAACCCACTGTTTACCTTGTTAGCTGCCTCAATGTGGGCATAGACGTATTTTATTGTTTCACTCACCCAATTGACTGAGAGTTGACTTGACTGAAGCTCCGCGAAGTGTAGGCTGAGGCTCGGACTGCGTCAGGCACTACACATCGTGAAAGCCTCGTTTGTACAATATAATCTTATTCCAAGTGTTGAACTGAGGCAACTGGCTATTAATTTTAACAAAGTTAAGACACTTTTTTTCCTCGCTGCCGTTGGGAACAAGCACGTGTTCGTGCGCGTTCTTCTTCGTTGGTTTTTGCCGCTTCTCCGTTGATTTTCGCCACTTCTTCGGAGTCGGTGGTCTCGGCAAAGAAACTGGGAATCGACATTTTTTATAATTTGAACGATTCCGGGAGTACCAGAACGTTAGTCCCGGTTCCAATCGGTTCTCGATTCTCGATGCCCAACCCTATGTGAGGCAGATATGCTAACCAGTTGTTCACTGTCCCACCCACTACAAACAATGCTAAAAATATTATTATTGTCTACATCATGCCTTCCTAATCTCTATAAACTTGGTGTAATCATGCTGTTTATACTCTTCTGGATAAACACACACACAGACAGACACAAACACAAACACACACACACACGTACACACACTATTTTGCCATAAGTATTCGTTCAGCCAATCAAAGATTCGGAATCAAGTGTTCCAATTCCTTCCATGGCCACAGGTGTATAAAATCAACCACCTCGGCATGCAGACTTTTTTTTTTTTAACAAACATTTAAGAAAGAATGGGTCGCTCTCAGGAGCTCAGTGAATTCTAGCGTGGAACTGTGATAGGATGCCACCTGTGCAACAAGTCCAGTCATGAAATTTCCTCGCTGCAAAATATTCCACAGTCATCTGTCAGCTGTATTGTAAGACCGTGGAAGCATTTGGGAACAGACAGCAACTCAGCCACGAAGTGGTAGGCCATGTAAACCGACGGAGCTGGGTCAGCGGACGCTGGGGCGCATAGTGAGAAGAGGTCAGCAACTTTCTGCCGAGTCAATCGCCTCCAAACTTCATGTGGCCTTCAGATTAGCTCAAGAAGAATGCGCAGAGAGCTTCATGAAATGGGTTTCCATTGCCAAGCAGCTGCATACAAGCCATACATCACCAAGTGCAATGCAACGCGTCAGATGCAGTGGTGTAAAGCACGCCGCCACTGGACTCTAGAGCAGTGGAGACGTGTTCGCTGGAGTGACGATCACGCTTCTCCATCTGTCAATCTGATGGACGAATCTGGTTTTGGTGGTTGCCAGGAGAACGGTACTTGTCTGACTGCATTGTGCCAATTTTAAAGTTTGGTGGGGGGAGAATTATGGTGTGGGGTTGTATTTCAGGAGCTGGGGTTTGCGTCTTAGTTTCAGTGAAAGGAACTCTGATTGCTTCAGCATACCAAGAGATTGTGGACAATTCCATGCTCCCGACTTTGTAGCAAGAGTTTGGAGCTGGCCCCTTCCTGTTCCAACATGACTATGCACCAAGGCACAAAGCAAGGTCCATGTCCTGACCACAACCTGATAGAACACCTTTGGGATGAATTAGAGCAGCGACCGAGATCAGTGTGTGACCTCACAAATGTGCTTCTGCAGGAATGGTCATAAATTCCCATAAACCCACTCCTAAACCTTGTGGACAGCCTTGAGAGAGAAGAGTTGAAGCTGCTCCCGAAGCAAATGGTGGACCGACGTCATATTGAACCCCATATATATATTCATTTGAATTTTTTCTTTTTCTTTTTAGCTTCACTTTTTAGCTTCACTTGACATATATTGAAATATACTATATATTGTCTTAACCAAGCATCATTATTAGTGAAAAAAAACATGCAGTGTATATATCTTATGACAAAACTGAGTTCATGCAAATGAAAGCCTGGCCTTTACCGTAATAGACTCCTGGCCCTCTCTGTAGCTGTAGTAAAAAATGCCTTTTGCCACAAAATGAAATAATAAAATTTCCCAAAGAAGCTATGTTAATTGCTTATAAACACACAACATAAACATCAGCGCACTAGATTCTTTGCCATTTTCACATTGTATTATTATAGACAGATGTGATTGTTTGACACATACGTGCGTCTGAAATTGTGATCTAATCTGAAGATTCACCCTATTCACTGTCTGACTGATTATATCCAACCAGATAAAAAGTGTAAATAACTGTAATATGTATACCCTCAAAAGATAGTACCTATGAAAACGGATCTCTGACATTATTTTTGGCATTTTGCCAATTTTGCCCCCATTCGTGTACCATGAAGCATATGCATTATCTGTATTTTGTGTTTAATGGTCAAGGAGTCATTGTTTAAAATGTATGCAATGAGTCATTGTTTAAAATGTATGCAATGAACTGTATGGGCAATTGGAGTTCCTTCATTAGATCTTTTGCTTATTAATTATTTTCTTCAACCCTGCTGTGGACTGCGCAGAGACAAAATATGGAATATTGAGTTGCAATGTATGTTTTTATTTCTTTTGAGGTGATAATAGAGGGAATAGATGCTAATAAATGGAAAGGCTCAGTGGTCCGCATGTGCAGATATTCAGTGTCAATTCTTTAAAGGTTTTTCTTCTATCACTTGTGTTTACATGTGTACTTCTACAAGCATGTGCAAAACGTAGTAATTAATTTCTTGATTTGCACCTCATATACACGCATAGTAACGTGCAACTCAGTGGTTTTAAATCATCTTGTGTATGTATGTTCTTTGTTTAGGAAGATGTGAGCACAGCTATCAGCTAACAGATCAGCTCTTTATACAGCACATACTGAGTAAGATGTAGTTGAATAATTAATATTCACAGTGCAGTGCCGTTCAATATCCAGTTTTTGTTGAGATGCTTCTAATTTTTGGCTACCGTGTTCAGCCTTATAGTTTTACACATGAGCAGCACCAATGTTTATTCAATGCGTACAATATGCTTGTGTTTTTATCTTTTTAGCAATAAAAGCTCATCCCAATCTAGCTATAATTTAAAAAAATTCTTTCTCACTCTATTTTTTTTTTAAATTACCGTTCGACCGTTTTATCATTTTTTTTCTTGGTCATCTCTTTCTATCTCTGGAGGCCATTCACGTTTCTGAAGAGGTTTCCCTCGCCATTGATTTCATGCAAGTCACTCACTGTGAACAAGCCCCCCAGGCTCCCCAGGCCCCTCTCCCAACGACACTGATTTACTCAGGCTGTAATAGCCTAATGTTTTTCAAAAAACATACCCACTTCACACTCACAAACAGCCCACATGCTGGTACGCTGGCAGGGGGAAAGTCAGACACCTGGCTGAGGATTTAGCATCTTTATGAACCAGTCATCTTCTGGCTCCTCTGAAACCCAGCATGGGACTTCACACGCATGAACACAGGCAATGGTTGGATTTTCGGGCTGCTGTTTGAGGTCATTTTAGGAGGTCTATTGTTATTCCCTTCAAGTGGACTGAATATTAAACAGGGTAAAGAAAGCTCTCAAAACTAATGTTGCCACAAATCTTATAAATACTCAATTAAACTGACTTTTAATTTTAAAGGACACATAATTTGCCAAACCAACTTTTCTAGTATTTGGGATGTAATATTGTCTCGATGGTGCCTCAGTAAATATGTGTAATATGAATTAAAACCATCCAAACATTCCTGTGTTCCAGACGTTTTTTTGCCAAGAGGCCTGAAATCAGGTCATTCGAATTTCTCAAGCTTATTTACGTTACTAGCAAAGATCTCCGCCTACCTCTCCTCTCCCGACCCAGCGTTGTCAACATAACAAACACGTGTGCTCTCACAGTGGGTTTTCTACCAATCAGAGGAAAGGGGGCGGTCTTAGCCAAATATGGACAAAGAGGATCCAAAACGGGGTCAAACAAAAGTACTTGTCAGAAGGACCTTTTCTAGACACTCATATGACAAAACCAAGGTGTTTATTTATTTATTGATTTATTTATTTTTCAATGAAATGAACACTTTTATACAAGTGAGGATAAGCAGTACAGAAAATGGTTGGATGTGGATGGATACTAAGTCCATATTAAAGAGTCACTGTATGGAGGTCTAAATAGCCATAATACAGGACCTTTAAAAAGATTCAGAAGTTGGGTGTTTTTTTTAATAATATCTCGGAAACCTGGATGAGCTGAAAGGTGATTTAATATTCTTCCAAGAAGGAAACAACAACCATACAGCAAATGGAGTTTACGCAGTGGTTGTTCAAAAATTATTTCTGAATTTCTCTTCCCTTTGTGAATCACTCACCACTATCTTCACAAGTCTACTATCTGACTACCATTTTTTAACTCTCATCCCTGGAAGATGGTCTCATCTGACTTCATCATCCTCTGATTTAATCAAACTGGAACTACCCCCCCGGCCCAACTCCACTTATTAGTCAGTATCAAGCAAGTCACATATGCTGAAGCCATAGTGTAGTTCTTGTGACGTGTCTGATCCATCACTTGTGAACTTTTGTCTTCGAGTTAGTTTCCCATGAAGTTGCTCTACCCATGTTTTTGGAGAAGAAAGAGGCCAAGTTTGACCAAACCACAGCCATTGTTTGCTCGCTCGAGAGGAATCATGTATTCATCCTCTGCAATCAGAGACGCGATAGAACGATGACTGTGTGTGTCAGCGGAGAGGCTCTCGGCTTTATTCTGAGACACACAATGCAAGTGCTGGGAAGATGAAAGTGTCCCACTTGTGAATACACAATGGCCGTGGACGAGTAAAGTCTAGGCCAGGATTTCCCTCCTTGCTCTCACCGCTCATCCTTTGGTATCTTCTCATCACTTTGTTGCCTTCCCCCCCCTCCTGGGGTAATTGTGGTGACCCAGACAGTACAACCTTCTCGGAATATCAAGATAGTGTTAATGCCATCTCTTCCAGACTCTCCAGAGAGCTGGATAAAGGAGATGGAAAAGGAAGGTAGATTGAGCTGAAGGCAGATCAAAAGCTGCCGATAGTGCTCGTTGAAGAGCCACATCACACCTTTCAATCCTGTTTTGTGGTCACATGCTTTTGACAAAACACTTTGTTTTCAACATTAAAGTATAAAAAATGTTTTCTTCATTGTTTTCTTCATTTCTTCATTTTTTTCCTCACTGGAACGCTAATTATCACTTTATTTTAGATTATTTTAACTGCCATGGGAAAATTGACAGCCACTGTTGTGAATCGAACCTCAGCAAACGACCTGTATTGTCTGTTGTGACTTTGTTTTTTTTGTTTCAGTTACAATACTAAATACGACTTTTTCACTGGTTCACTTGACGAAGAAAATATCACACTTTATGCCTTGTGTTTCTATAATGCAGCCCTATGGGGGGCACAGGCCAGTGCAAACTGTAGGCCGGTCCCAAGCCTAGATAAATGCAGAGGGTTGCGTCAGGAAGGGCATCTGGCTTAAAACTTTGCCAAACAAATATGAGCGTTCATCCAAAGAATTCCATACCGGATCGGTCGTGGCCCGGGTTAACAACGTCCGCCACCGGCGCCGTCAACCTGTAAGGCGCCGGTGGAAATTCAGCTACTGTGGATCGAAGTCAAAGAAGAAGAGGTGGAAAGCGGGTACTTTGGCAGAAAGGGAAGAGGAAAGCACAGAGCCTAGAACTGAATGTGGGGACTTTGAATATTGGGACTATGACAGGAAAATCTTGGGAGCTGGTTGAAATGATGATTAGGAGAAAGGTTGATAAGAAGAATCAGCTTTTATTTTCATGAACATGCATGCATGCACATGTTGCACGCATTTGTTCTCTGCATTTAACCCATCACAGTGAACATATACACGTTAGTGGAACACACTGGAGCAGGGGGAAGCTGAAGCACCCGGGGAGCATTACGGGGTATCAGTGTGTTGCGCAAGGACACCACAGCCGTGAGTCCGGGGGACGTTGGCGGATTGGAGACAAAGTTAGAGAGAGCAGACTTCGATGGTTTGGCCAGTTGTCAGGGGGCCTCGGTGGGGCCGGCGAACCGCCCTGGGTCCTTTAGTGTGGGACATGTCCCGTCCACCGGGCTGCTCTTGGGTGGGCCCCTTGGCCTGATCCCGCCCCTCGATTGATTGGTTGGGGTCCCCAGCCTCTGCAGTGCGGGCACAGCAATTACAGGACACTTCTGTCAGTCTTTGTGCATGTAAAACAGTGACAATTCACTTGCATGTGTCCGCAGACACACACCTCTGGGACTCTTTCACTGGGTGTGGGGCCACTCACTTATTGCGACAAATAACTCACGAATATGCGAATTGCTTGTGTATCCCCTCACTCGTCCTATTGACTTTTATAATTTACATAGTAAATCCCGCCACATTTCAGTTGTACAGCCGGGTTCACGACCCTTGTCCTGCATGCTTCTTCTCCTGTCCTTGTCCTGTTCTAGCTTGTCCCGTCCTTCCATCACAGGGTGGAGCACTACAGCCCCATGCAACACTCATATTTAATGTTTCATTGTTGTAGATAATGTAATAACTTACTTTTCTCATCCTGTTTACAATTAGTGCTTTGTCTTTCGTCTTTGTTTCTCTCTCCCCTCTAGAAACTTTGTTCTGTTCGACTGATTCTAAATAAACTGTTCCGGCATAAAAGCGATACAGATCTTCCATTCTGCTTGACCTAACAGGACCAAAAAAAGAAAAATTATTTTCTGAACACTCGGCCACTCCAGCATGTAAACAGCAGTCAATGAATGTGTGTATGTTTGATATAATGAATGACTGGACCTTCTGCAGAGCAGCCAACAATGAGCCGAGCACCCCCGAAACCTCATCTTCTTCATGAATAATAAAGCAAGCGTCATAAAAACCTCATCCCTCACTCGTGTACTGCCATCCTGCTTGACGGGTTGCGCTGGCTGCCCCGGCTGCCCCATTATAAATTTATCATGGGATCCCTGTAAGTGTCTGCTCTGCACTGGGCAGGTGACGCCACTGCTCACTTCCTGGTAGCAAAAGGTTTCTGTGGCCCATCTGGTTTGTGTTTCCATCTCACTAAATAGTTCAGGGTAACTTAAGCAAATGAGGCTGATGTTGCTCATTACTGACACCTACTGGATCGAAAAAATGCTGGCATTACAAGCTTTCAATGTAAATTTGTGATCCCTTTAAAACGTAACCCTTTATCCAGGTGAAGCAATTGAGAAATTATTCTCATTCACAAAGCCAACCTCGCAGCAGCCAGTCTTTGAGGTAGAGAGTTTTATTATATACAGGTATATTTCATCTATCCATACCGCTTATCCTCACTCTGGTCGTGGGCATGCTGGATCTCATCCCACCTGAGGCGGGGAGAGAGGCGGGGTACACCCTGAACTGGTTGCCAGCCAATCGCAGGGCACATAGAAACAACCAACCATTCACACTCACATTCACACCTACGGGCAATTTAGAGTCTTCAATCAAACTACCATGCATGTTTTTGGGATGTGGGAGGAAACCGGAGTGCCCGGAGAAACCCCACGCAGGCACGGGGAGAACATGCAAACTCCACACTGGCGGGGCCGGGATTTGAACCCCGGTCCTCAGAACTGTGAGGCAGATGTGCTAACCAGTCGCTCACTGTGCCGTCATGGTTTATTTCAATGGATTAAAATAAATTAATTCTATTTTATTGAGATTACATTCCTAAATAGATGATGATAGTTGTGATTTTATTTTCTCATGTTTTGGCATTCAGGCAGTTAAATTTTTCTTTATTCTCACATGCCTTTTATGGACCTTTATTCACCATGTGCTATGATGTAATGTAATATTTACTTGTTAGTATATCACATTGTGCAGCTTGTATATGTATTTGCTTCTAGTTTGCTTTGTTTTACTCTGCTGTCTGCAGCCATGTTGGCATTGCAAATACCTTACCTGGATAAGGTTCAGTACATAAAATAAATACAAAATACATGACTTCATGGACAGCGCTTAGTCAGTTTTAAATACAGCAGGTACCTATAAAGGTGTTTGAATAAAAGAAAAAAAAAAACAGACTATACATTGCAATTTTTTTTTGTAAAGGGAAAGTTTTTAAGTGCATGTGCTCACTGTGATGGGTAAAATGCAGAGAACAAATTTTGTGTGCATGCATGTTCATGACAATAAAGGTGATTCTTCTTCTTCTTCTTTGAATGGAAAAAGTAAACGCCTACAGAGGTCTGTCAACAAATCAGCGTTCATCAGCACAGCCCACCCCGTCAAAGAGTTCCCGGTAGCTCTCGGAAGACCCTACCCGCCAGGAGGAACGGGATAATCCATGGGGAACCTTCCCTACAGTGGTAGTTTTGTTGGGCATAAAGGGGGAACTCAAGCTACCAGGGCAGCTAGGGAAGTTCCTGCAAAGGTTCGTTTGGTGGGAAAGCTCCTCTGGTTCTCAAAGGAGCACCAGACCAAAATTAAGTGCACTCATGCATAAAGAGAACAATTACATTGACCAAGGGAGGACTCTTTAATAACAGCCATTTTGCAAATGTTGTGGACTCTCTTGTACAGTTTTAGTTGTGCATCATATTTAATCCAACAGCCGGCATGGTGGAAGACTGGTTTGCACATCTACCCCACAGTTCTGTGGACCGTGGTTCAAATCCTGGGCCCCGCCTGTGTGGAGTTTCCACGTTCTCCCACGTGCCTGGGTGGGTTTTCTCCGGGTACTCCGGTTTCCTCCCACATCCCAACAAAAATTTAATACAATAGTTTTTATGATTTCCTACTAAATTATCAACCACATTAGTGTGAATACTGTTCTCCTTCTCACATACAATAACAATGTATCTTCATGGGTGTTGTACTGTTGTCATATAGTTTCAAAGCTATCATTGTTGGGCTAGAGATCCTCATGAGACCAAGACATTCATTCATTTTGACATTTATCACAATAATGACTGATGTGACCTTTTGAGGGCAGAGATGGCAGGGTGAAAAAGACGCTTACAAGCCAGCATAAAAAGATGCAGATTTCAAAAATATATGTGCCCTATAAATTTCCCTCAAATCCAATATTAAATCTCTTTTTCCATTAACAACATCAATGCAACATTTTCTGTCAGAAACACTTTCTGTACCAAAAACCGCTAACCACTGGACGCAAGTGGTTTGATTTCAAATCTCAATAACTACCTGCCTCTTTACACAATGCAATACTATAATGCATAATCCGGTTGTTTTGTAAGAGATGATACATTTATCTTCCTCGCTGACTGTGTCACAAAGCCCAAGATTTTGAACGTGTCTTTTGTTCACATTACATCTGACAGTCTTTTCTCTTGTCACCTTAATTGTATGTTGTCATCGCTGCCTTCAAGATATGTTTCATCTCCAGTCGCACGCAGGGCACTCAGTGTGACAAATGCACAGACTGTTGTCAGTGTGTCTATGCAATGTGTCTGTGTTTGTTATGATATGCTGTTAAAAGTCTCCTTTAGGGTTTCATTGTGTGCGGCCAATCTTCATGAATGTGTTTCCGGTATTTTGCCTTTTTTTCCCGTGCCCTCGAGCACTCTCCGGTTGTTCGAGTACATGTGTGGGAGGTGACTGCTGGTGGGGGGGTGTCAGAGCAGGTGGTATACCTCAGGGTCAGCACTGCACGTTTACAAAAAATGTAAAGAAACTCAAGCTGCTGGCAATTTCTTATTTGCTACAGTGAAACAGCACCTTAACATGAGTGTTTTTTTTTTTCTTTTATGGCTTACTTGCTTTGCATACATAATTGTGTATGTGTACTATAGTGTACTGCATGTTCGCTGCTGCAATGATGAATGTAGTCAAGCAAACAGTGCCTGGCAGGGAGTGCTAAGTTCTAATTTGAAGCCAAATTTCATTTCCCAGCAATTTCTGAAGTGCGCCTATTCCCAGCAGAAATCGGGGGCCTCTGGTTTTCTTCATCCTCCATTCGTCATCGATCATGAGGAAAGGGCTGTCAACGTTGAATTTCTTACCTTCCCCCTCTCCCAGCCATCCTACTTGCCCCTTTTGATGCTGTAGAACCCTCATTAAATGTGACAGGTAAGCACCCCTTAAGTGGTGTGACTAGGCCAGCCAGAAGTGTGGATGACAATTTTGGTAGAAGTGATAAATATGAGGAAAAGGCACAGTATGTGCTACATAACCTGTCCCCGGTGGGGGGTTCACAGTGGGTTAAGGTAAACTAGATGAGCAGAGAGTAATACGGGTATTGGGGATGGGCGTTCATTTTCACTTGTTTGATATGATAATACACAACATCTAAAAAAATACGCTGTTCACATTTGAAAGTGTTGGGCTTCTACATAATATGTTTGCTGGGGGGAAAAAAAACTGCCATTGCCCAAGGCATTGTGCTTTTAGTTTATCTGTTCATCTTATGAAAACAATATTTGCATGTTGGAAGTTGAGGTATTTTTTCCTCCGAATGTCTTCTTGGAATCAAGGCCAAAAATGTCTGGAAATGACAAGGTCAAATTGGGCGTCACCACTTTTTTGCCTGAAATTGATCATGTGAAAATGTCCATGATTCAAATGATGTGCTGGCATCCACACAAGGTTGCATTTAAACTCAAACCCTGTATTATTCTTGCAAAAATTCTTATTTATAGACAATGCAATGGCATATCAAACATTTTGAGTTGAGTTTAAGTTGTGTGCTGTGGGAAAAAATTAATTTCATCCTTTTTTTTTTTTTTTGTAATTCCAGTTAAGAATGTCCCACTCATCAGTTTGAGTAATATTACCGGTACTTAGTCTACAGTTGTTTTGTACATGACATACAGTACATAAATTGCAGAGGCAAAATGGTTTAATGTTAAGAAATAAACAAAGAAATCCAGTGGTGTAATGAGCTCATTCACCAGTATTATGAGGTGACCAAAAATATATTTATAGAATTACGCTACACCCTAAAAGTCAAATGAGACACTTTCTGTATTTATAGACTCAGATGTGACACTCTCTGTAGTGTTGGACTCAGCGTTGACACACAGGGCTCATTTAGGCATCAATTGCAGCAGATCTTGATTTTTGCGGAAGGCTCACGACACGTGTTTGCCAACTAACTGAGCAGTCCGCTTTGAGCTAAACTGGGCGTTTAGGCGCAGCGAAGGAGTGTCCGAAAAGATCCGTCTGGCCTGACCTACAATTAGGTGGCAGACTGTCAAGCCAAACTAATGCCTGCTGAGACCACGTCTAAGTCTTGGTAGAAGGTAGACCGCTGGTCTAACATGATATTGGTAAATTTCATCTGGCCACTGGCAGACAGACGCAGACGTCCGCGGAAATAGTCGCTAGCAGTTATCACCATTTCATTCTGTATTTAATAAGGGTACACGCTCACATTGTCTGTTACCACACCATGGCCAGAGCAGTGACAATGCGCCACTCATGCACGGATCATTGCAATTACACATCACCCTCTTCTGCACAGAGATGTTTCCATGCGAGACTGTAAGTGCGCCAGATTTAAAGGGAGTGAGAGGAGCCACTTCGATTGACGGCGACTGAAGTTGGTCCGCTCACTCTCACATTCACTGGTCTACGCTCATCTGCGAAATTACCAACACCGGTCTAACCCACCTCTGCCGCACATTTGCACCGCCCACTGCAAAGGATTTAGACCATTCACAAAAATGAAGCCCATAGTGTCACTGATAAAGCTGCTCAGGCCACATCTTTGTACACATAATTCTTGAGTCTCTGGTGGTAAACCCACCACATGTAGAAGGTGATAGTTTTCTTGCTGACAACAAAAGTGCATCCAGTATTGAGGCCTGCACATAAGCATGGAGTGCAAATCAGATCTTTGGCACTGTGTGTTGCTGTGAATCTGTCACAGGGACAAAGCACAGCAGATCACTTTCCCTCTGCAGATGCGTGTTGTTTGAAGGCGAGGTGGGAGGCACGGGAGCATCTGGAAATTGACACCCAGTGTCGGCTTTAAATTTAGTCTGTCACTGAAAACTGTACAATTCTTTCATAACTCAATAGAGAAAAGTCATTTTTTTGTTGCTGTTAAGATCTGATTTAGATGCAAAAGTCTGAAACTTTTTCCCCATCACTTCACCAAGAAGCTGTTTTTTTCCGCCTGAAGGTACAGAGGGGTTTATAACAATGATCGCAATGTAAGAGGTTATTAATGAGGAAAGAATTTGGATTTAACTTCTGTGCTGTTTTGCGAATCTATGCCTTGCACCACAAAATAATAACATAACAGTTTTCTTATTATTCAGGTTCAATTGTGTAATTCCACACTGGCATCTTTCCACTTCCAATGGTGATTTAATTAATTTATTTTTTTAATCCAGAATGCCTGTTGGCTGCTAAAATTTGTAAGTGTTGTCTCGGAGTGTTTAGGGGCCACCTACATAGTGTATACAGTACATCCCATAAACCTATATTGGAGATCCATGCAGACTGTTTTTAATTACTGCTTATGAGAAATGATGGAAAGTGTTAGAGTGGCGTTTCTGGGAATTTCAGAAGGAGAAGCAAGTGGGGGGGAGATAGGTGGGGCGAATTCTATTAGGCACAAGGTACATGCAGTGTGTTCTCTATGGGGTTTGAGGGAAGTGATGTTGCATTATTAATTTGATAATTAATAATTATTTCGGCAGCCACCTTCCAGCCAACACAGCGTGTGCTGGATATATATAGATATATATATATATATATATATATATATATATATATATATATATGTAAGAAGTAAGATATGTTCTCATTCTCTATTTTTTTGGGAATGGATGGTGGAATATAATGGCTCAGTAGTCAGAGTAAAATAACAACAACCCTGGGTGTTTCTTTCATATGATAATGGTTATTGTGACATGATTTGTAGTTATTCACATTTTTGCCATCTGCGAATGCAGACATGTATATGCATATTAATTTACCTCTGCGCACACACACAGCTGCACACACAAAGAATTGCAACACAGCTGAGGCCAGCAGCTGGTCTCAATATCCTGGTGTGTGCGCGTGTGTTCCTGGTGTGTGTGTGTGTGCGCACGCGCATATGTGTGTTCGGTGTTGTGGTGGTTCAGGTGGGGGCGAGGCTGGATTGTTGGCACTCAGTCTGACTGGAAACACTTTAACAGTCTGGATTAAGGGATCAGTGTGAGTGTCTGACAAACATTGGATTACGGTTGTAATCTTGGCCTTGACGGTCCAATCCATTCTGGATTGTCATTGCTCCTTTTTACACCTCTCTTGATTTATGACTGAAAATAAGATTTCTTAAGAGCTTTTTCATTCTGATGTTTTGCGATTGACTGGTGACCAGTCCAGGGTGTCACCAGAGTCGCCCAAAATCAACTAAAATAGGATCCAGCTCACCCGCGACCCTTATGAAGACAAAGCTTTATAGAAAATGTCTGATTGGATAGTTAAGAAGTTGTCTCTTTGATTTACTTAAAATTTTTCTGCAATTTTCACTTTAAGTTTCTCTTTTGAATGTTTTATCTGATGACTAGCGTCTGTGTGGAACCATTCGGGTAATTCCTGTTGTGCATAGTTATGCGTTATACCAATCCCGAATGTGGCCGGCAGTGCTGGCAGATGTCTTTTGGTTGGAGTTATGTTTGCTGGCTGTCTCTTGAGGGATTTGCTGAGACATTTGGCAGACAGAGGTGATAGGCTCAACTACTGCATATTTGGTCATGTGTGTTTGTGTAATGGTTCCACAGAGTTTTATTTGTATGACACAGGTAATTAGCACCCTGCAGTGATACTGATAGTGTGGTTGACAGTGATGCAGCTGGGATGGTGCTGTCAGCAGGACAGATGGAAAAAAAAAAAAAAAAAACTGTCAAAAAAGGCTGATTTGGTCATTTGGGAGATGCTGCATGAATTAATCCTGTCTCGGCAAAAAACGTGTGTTTTATATTGCTCAGAGAATTACATCAATGTTCTTTATCTGGTTTTGTGTGTTAGTTGATGTGGTCTTTCCCAAGACGAATGCCCAAGAGTTTTGCCGTGGCACACAATCCCTTTCTAAATTTCTAAAAAAAGAAATCTTTTCCAGCATTATGAGCATCACTTTCCTTGTTCAAGAGCCATATCCATCAGCAATCCCATGCTGCAAAGCACTTCAAAACAAAGATCAAACTTAGGAAATTTGACTAGTTTGCCTTCCTTTCCCTCAATGGTATTCTGGAATGAAGGAGCAGCCTGTGTGAAACGACAGTGCCCTTTAATGGTGATGAGCCTGAAGCCTATGTGTAATTGGAAGGCATTGGCCTGTAGCACCATGATGACGACTGCCCTCTCAGCCTAAAAGTGTTCTCGTTACCCTGCCTGTTAGAGAATGGCTTTCAAAGGGAGGTGACAAACTGAAGTTCAAAGCAAGATTAGATCCGAAATGCCCATTTAATAACCCCAGATAAGAGTGGCAAAGAGTGACAGAAAGATACAAGTATTCAACGAGATGAACTTGAGTCAACTATTCTACTTAAAGTTGCTCAAACAAGTGCTTCATCGTCCTCCCATAAAGCATTATAGAATTTAGGTGCGCAAATATGAATGTGTAAATATGTAACATGTCCTCCCTCAAAAGGATGACATTTCCTTTTCAGCAACTGTGCTCCTTCCAACAAAGTAGTGTATCCTGAACTAAAACACCCAATGAAGATGATACGTGCTACACTGAAAATGTTTTTTTATGGCACAAAAATATTGTATTTTATCAGTTTAAAGGGTTAATACACACATTACTGATAAAAACGTGATTTTGCATTATTCTTGAACTGCTTGTTAGAACTTAGATTCCATCTTTATTGTTTGTGTACTCTCTCAACAGAATCACAGTGAGACTGCTTTTCAAGTTAAAGCTCGTACACCTTGATAATTTACACCTGCTGTCTCAAATTATGGGGGTTCCTCAGTCTATTTGGTGGATATCAGGGAAAAGGAACATACTATTTGAAGCCCTTCAAGATGTAGTAGCTGCTTTTGGAGATTTGATGATTCCAATAACACCAGCGATATGAAAAATCAACTCGCGACCTTGCATGTAATATATCAGGAGTGAAAGCTTTTGTTCTGCTACCATGCCAGCCGAGCAATTGAAGGCTCTGTGTTGGCATTTTGTTTCTTTGTCGCAGTCTAATGATGGCCCCTGAGAGAAACCGAGTCCTCCAAAGGCCTACCATAGCTACAGATCTTTTATGCTTGCTTCCCAAAAAAATTAATAAATCAGAACCATGGCCATGACTGCAACAGCTTCTCTCAGATCTTTACTTCAGTGACTGGAATGTGCAGAATCGGCTCACCACTGGACTAAATAATGTAACCACTGACCGCTGTTTTATGTAGCACTCAATCAAAAACTGCAATGTGATTGTCTGTCTGGACCTCACAGATAATGAAGTCCAGAGTCTGTTACTTGTACCATATTGTTTATAGGCTTTAATCATGCTACACTAATCGAATTAGCTAGTGACTCAGAGGGAATGTGGCAGTGAATTGATGGCAGCATCAAACAGGGATTAAAAGTAAAGCAAATCTCTCTTCCTTTGTCAAATAACGTATGGGTTAAATCCTTATCGGTTATCCCGACTCTATATTGTAAAATGGGCCCTTTATTTCTCAACTGTAATCGGTTGAGAGACATAAATAGTTATATCCAACTGTATTAGGAGCCATATTGTTTGCTATCAGTCCCTCAAAACCGCAAATGGAATCAATTAGTAGTTAATGAAGTCTCTAGTGATCTTGTTTGGGCCCCCCACTACTCAAATGCCATATTCCTGCACTCACTGCGTATGCACCAGGGTCCTCATTACACAGTAAATATTTCATTTAGTGTGGACTGTAGATGTTAAGGTGTGCGTGCCTGTGTCAAAGTGAGAAAAAATGAAAGATAAAAGAACCAGGTGAGCAGCCTGTGATCTCTTAATTATCTGACATCAATATTAAATAACACAAATTATTCAAATCCCCTACTTTTTTGCTCAGTGATAGAATTTAGGTTTAGCTTGTCCTGCCCGCATTTTCTGTCATCTTACTTCAGATTTTGAGTGACTATGTTTGTCTTATCTTTCTTTTTACTTTCTATCTTTCACATTTGCATTTCTTTCACTTTTTACTCTCTATCTTTCACATTTGCACTTTTAATAAGTGTTCCCAGTGGGAAGTATAAATAAAAATGACTCTGGCCATTTCATAAAAAGTTTTAGGGACAGTGCCATTTGTTCCATATTTTTACTACTTTTATCAGTCATTTTCTCAACTTGATTCCCTTCTCCATCATTAGGTCAACTCACTTCCACACTGTAGTTTTCTTCCTCTCCCCCTGCTCTGTCTCTCTTTACCTTGCTGTCTGGTCTGCACGCAGTCAGTGATTGCTACCTGAAATAGAGACTTGATTGGCTGAGTAAGGTCAGGTGGGATGGCTTAATTTGCATGCCGATACGTTGTACATTTTATCATCCCCCAAAGCACTACCGGAAAGCCTATAATGGCTGTGCATCTTAAAATAAAAGCGCTCCATAGGTTTCGAATCATAACCCTTCATTTTTGACTGTAGGTGTATGGGGCAGCTTCTGGGTCCCGACCCCAACCGCAATCTATGAGTCACCTCTGCTTTAATAAGTTACTCGTCCATTAAAAAAACTGTGCACGTCACACTTTCAATTTTATTTGTTAAAATAAATGTGTCACTCTCAAGAATTGCATAAAAACACACCATAAACCAAAAGTTTCACCACTGTCTGTGTGTTTTGTGTAACATTTCAAAACTTTTAAGTGGATTTCCAACAATATTCTGGTCAAATGTGTGTGTCTGTAATAATGGCTTCCTATTATGACCAGGTAGTCATTTTGTAATTGTCTTGACTTTAGTATGGCACAATGCTATCTTCCCAACCTCCCTGTCATGCTTTGAGTTGATGTTCAAGTGCAATGTGAACATGAATCAGGAAACAAATGTGATTGATTTGGTCTGTGAATGCAAATCAGTGGCTATTGAAAGCTGGCTGCTCTTCAAGTTTGAAAACTCGTGTCTGTTGAACTTGTAAGATCGTCCTTTCTTCACATTTACCTCCACAAAAGTTTGAAGCAGACTTTTCTAAAGCAGCAATTTGCCTTTTTATTCTCCTAAACTTTGTTGTTTTAGTGTCACTGTGGTGTTGAAGCTACTGTATATGAACAATTGGCTTTGTTTCACTCCAGCAAAGCTTTTGTGTCACTGATGCTTGAGAGTCATTTTTGGGAATTTTCTGAATTCAAAACTGAGAGGGGTGTTTACCAGTGTTTATTTGTGTCTTGTTACCCATTTGTGACAATGTAATGGCCTTGCTCCACTGGATAGGATCCTAGTGCTTTTACAAAGATTTAATCATGTGTCTCTGGGATGTACTATCACCCTTGGGAAAAGTAGAAATCCCAGAGGAGGGAGGGTCTTCGCCTTGCGATAAAGAGCACAAAAGAAGCCAAAAACAATTGGCATTATTTTGTTGCCTTTTAAAACAGTCCACAGAGATTTAGAAAGGGCTTCTTCATGTGAGACTGACATTAGTGGCCATATTGAGATCATGACCATCAGTGCTAGAATGGGTAAATAGAAAAGACACTAAAAGAGAAGGATGATTAAATCAAAGGTACCATGGATAGAGATTTCATTCTTTCCTTTTTTATGTGACAGGATGCCATAACTTTGCCTTTGCACCCAACAAAAAGAAAAATAACTGAAGACTGTTAGAAAGGTATGACAAAAAAGAAAAAAACATTCTCTTGCATTTATAGTCAAGCAGAGTAAATGATGAAGAGAAGAGTCAGACTCATTCAAATCTCAATTTCTGAATAAACATAATAAATGTAGCCATTTTCCGTATCTTTTGCACTTAGTTCCGGGTTTTCCCATGCGGAGAAGAAGGAAAGCTATACAGCTGCGCAGTTTTCTAGCTGGGTAATCAGTAAAATTATTCTTCAAACCAACCTTTGCTGTATTCCTGTGAGTAAGTGCACCACGGCACTTTATTGCTGTTGCTGTTTGAAAGGTGACTTTAACTCGACATTTGATCATTCTCTGAAATTGATTGTTTTCACTGTCAGAACTTTTTTTTTTTTTTTAAGTCATTAAAACAATGGCTTTTGTCCTCTGCTTATTAACGGTCTTGTATTTTGCCAAACCAACTTTTTCTAGCATTTTGGGATGTTTTATTGTCTCTATGGTGTCTCAATAAACCTGCAATATGAATTACAATCATTCATGCATCCCTGCACTCCAGACCTTTTTCTGCTGAGGCCTGAAATCGGGTCATTTAAATTTCTCAAGATCTAATTCACCAGCGAAGATCTCCGTCTACATCTCCGCTCAGAAGCCAGCGCTGTCAACATAAATACGTTTGCGCTCACAAATGGGTCTTCTACACGGAGGCAACCAATCAGAGGAAAGGGGGCGGTCTTAGTCAAATATGGACAAAGCAAATACAAAACTCGGTCAAACAGAAGAAGAGGTGCCTTTTCTTGACACTCGTATTGTCATGAACGGAACAGAGGACAGGACCCAAAATGCACGACTCCAATACAATTGAACAGTTTCAAAAAAGAGAGGTTTAATAAACGAGCAGAGGTCGGTACACAGGCAGGCAATCCGAAAAGGCAACAGTATCCAAAAAACGTGAGGCAAAGAGGCAAGGTCAATAATCAGAACAGGGTCTAGTTTTACGATGAGTCGGTGACGTGGAAACAAGGAACGCTCGAACGTGACAACAAGGTGCAACGAACTGGCGACCAGAAAGAATGAGACAGGGGGTTAAATGCATGGGGTAATTACGGCAAACAAGGCACAGGTGTGGAAGATGCTCTCAGGAGCAGGTGTGTACGAGACAGGGGGAAGACAACAACCGGAACACACACCCATGACACGTATGACAAAACCAAGGTGTCTTTTGAAATAACATTGACATTTTTAGTCCATGTTTGAGAGTCACACTATGGAGGGCTAAAATAGCCAAAAATACGGGACCTTAAGATTATCGAAAAGCTTGCATAATTGCCAAAATACATATGAATAAAACTGTTGAAACATAATTAGAAGAGAATACAAATAAAGAATAATGTTCCACCATACGGAAGCTGGCAGAGACTTACATACTTAACCTTTTGTCCCTCCAGTCACTAAAGCACGTGGCCGTGCCATGAGAAATTAAAATGTTTTACTTAATTGCTCCAAAAATTATTTATTTACAAGCAATATTGTATCTTTGTTTATTTATGCCAGTGAGGCATAGTGACAGACAGAACAGATGATCTTCTATTAGATGGAAAGAAGTACATACAGTAATTACCAGTAATTTATCCACTTTTTGTGACATTTTTGTTTGTTGGTGTGCCGTGAGATTTTTCAATTGTAAAATATGTGCCTTGGCTCCATAAAGGTTAGAAATCACTGGACTAGGGGATGTCTTCAGATGTTTGCTGATAAAACTAGTTGCATATAAAAGCTAATTTTATTTCAAAGCTGCCTGTGCCTTGAAGGGCAATGGGCACTCCCTTGTGCCCGACACACATCCCACCCACACTATCATGGCTGGAGCGTGCATGCCTGCACAGCCTGATGTGCATGTGAGCACCAATGCTTGCATGGAAACGGCGTCCCATGGTGGCTAAAATGATTGGGTTGTGCTATTTTCTCTTTTTCCGTTTGTTTTCAGTGATTCCTCTTTCATTTTAGTTTTGCTGGAGGTGCAGTGTCTGTGCGATCTTGAATATAAATCAGCCCCCCCCCCCCGCTACCACAATTCTTCATGTTCTCCCTGCCTGCCAGGGACCTGTGGCAAAGCTAATAGATTCAGCATGCAAGCGACTTCAAAGGTGAAAGTGTGCCACAAGATGAGTGCAAGTGAGGACGGACAGGAGAGGGTTGTTAAAGGGAAAATGGGGATTGTATGAAATTCTCAGGTGAGTGGAAGCCTTTACAAATGGGTTGCAGCCCTCCCATTAATTTCACTGTGCATTGTCCTCCACATTCCTTTTTCTTCTCACTTTATTTCATCATCGCTCACTTGTCCTGTAAAGACAAATTTTATCTTTTTAGTGAAGGGATGTTTCTTTCAACTCAACTAATTTTTAACTCCAATTTCTTTTCTGCGCACTCTTGCTGAATTTCAGCCATTCACGTGGACCTCAGAGTCAGCTGCTGCCCCTTGGTGAGATGGAGACAGCCTTTGTACTAGGTGGATGCAATAAAGGACGGGCATGTCAATTTGCTCCCTTTAAACTCTCTCACTTGTTCTTTCAAATGTCGGAGGCTGGTTGCCTTGGCCTTCCTGTGCTCTGTGGCTGCAAGCAACCAGAGAATTAAGAGCTCTTGTGGAAAAGCCTCAGGGAAAACTAGGAAGAAACAGATTTCACTTCCTGGCATGATGACTCTTGACACTTTATGTGCTCACCATCCACCAATCTGTTCTACTTTTATCATTTTATCTTTTATCTCTATTGCCCTACCAACACTGCCATCCCCCACTTCCATGATAGTTTAATTTTAAGAGTGCCACCCTCAATTTAGATACCAAGTAATTGTCACTGATAAATCTGTGGATGCGCTGAAAAGGAAAAAATAGCAACAAGAGTAGAAATACTCGGGAGAGACAGAGACAGAGAAGACAAGTCATTCTTTAAAAGAGAAAATAACTATTAATTGCTCAGTCTTGCCTGAAAGAGGTGTTTGTTTCAAACACAGCATTTTCAATTCAACCTAGCGGCCATTCAACAATTCACAGCAAAAAATGCAACCTCCCCCAAAATCCTGAAGGATTTGAACAACTGAACAGTTAAAGTCGGTTAATTTGTCGTTCGCCCATGGACTCATTACCGTATATTGTTTATTTGTAGCAGCCAATATAAAGGACTCTGGTACACCTAATTTGTAAGTTAAAGTAACTCAGGTCCATCTGATTGTATTCATTTTGTTATAAGTACAGGGATTTTCTTTTTTAGAGTTTCTATGTCCAATTAGATATCCTCAGTGTCAAGACATCTCCCGTCGGAGTCCTGCAGCCCTTTAAGGTTGGATGGTTCATGACCCCTTACTGCTCTCTGAGTCAGATTTTGGAGAAACTGTCTTTAGCTGCTCAAATGTGGAGCATCAAGCGAAGGGTATGGCTGACTACTAGGCAAAAATAATCATTTGTTTTTAGTCCACTTTGTTGTGTTATTGCTTCTATCGTGATTTTTGTGAAATCTGGTATGCACTTGCATTGCCATTGTCTTTTTGATATACAGTATGTGTTAGTGAAATATATTAACCCAATTGTAAATGTTCAACAGTGTTTACCTAGAGCAACTATACAATTTCCAGCCCACTCTGTCCCCACCAGTGCTATTCAAGAACCCTCAGAGGCTCACAGATGAAAACCCATTACTGGGTCCCTCTGGCTTCACTACTAGCATCTGTCATGCTGCATTACTGCTATAGATGCTGCATGGCTTTCTTCTTGTTGTTCATTAACAACATGACAAGTGCATAGCCAGTAAAGACAAACTACTAGGAAACAGCTCTTTGACATTGTACTATCGTAGATCTCCGCACTTGTGTGCATTGACATGCTGCAGCTCTGCTTTCAGGGTGTAGAGAGAGTAATACTTTGAGGGAGGCTTTTCAAATAAATGTTCAGTATGTCCAGAGTGCCCCAACTCTATGATAACTGAGGCTTCCATTGTGTGTATCTGTGTGCATTTGTGGTGGAATCAGAGTGACTCAAACCCCATGAAAGGGGTTTGAGTCACAAATTACCGTAATGTATAATGTGCACCCATGTATAATACGCACCTTCAAAGTTGACCTCAAAATTCTGGAAAACCCTTCTACCTATGTATAAGGCATTTTTCCAATGCATGATTTTGCTTCTTCCCATATGATCAAAACATGAAGTATTATCTGTATTTTGTTAGGTTTTTTTTTCAAAGAATTATTCTGAAGTTGAGCACTTTATTTGAACTCTTAATACTTTTTTTTTATTTACTTGCTCTTATTTTGAAATTCACAGCCCTACATTTATTTAGTAATTTAGAAAACACGCAGTTGTGCCCAGATGTTTGATTACCCAGGCAGAATTTGTAAGATGGGTGAAATTCTTTAAAGAAAACACAAAGGAACAGGCGAAACACATTTCATTTTATTTTAATGGGATTCAAATTAAACGGTCAAGCATTTCAGAAAAACATCATTAAACAAAACATAACCATATAGAAATTAATGATGGTTGTTGGTCAGTCATCAGCCATATTTAAAAAAAAATTTCACAAATCCTGCCAGGGTATGTAAACTTATGAGCACAACTGTACATATATGCAGCTATATGTACCCCTGTCACATTGGAATGAAAGTGTAGGGTACACCTTTCTCATAACCTCTAGTTGGCGGGGGCATTTTGGAATGCAAGTGTACAGCTTTTTCATAACCACTAGATGGAGGCATACATTTATAAAATGTGAAAAAAAAAAAAAATCCCATTTGCCCCTATACCCATGTATAATGCACACTATTGACTGGTTTTTTTTTTTGGGTGGGGGGAATGCACGTTATACACAAAAAATTATGATAAAACAGAAAAATAATACATTTAACTGAGCTGTAGTTCAGTACTATGGCTAATGTTTATCTCTGAATAGCTCCAGCAAAACTGGAATAACTCCTTGAAAACTGCCTCCAAAACAAGTGCCACCAATTTGTATTGGCATTTCAGGGCTGGATTTTAAATTCACACTTATCAGTACGTAAAAGTCGGCTTGTACACATTCTAAGTTTCAAATACAATGGTCATTTTATCTTGCCTTTCGCTTGCTGTAAGGTCTCAGTCTTAAATTCATGCAGTTATTCCAGTGCTGGCTCATCCTCTGATCTGCTGGAGAGGAGGCTCTAGAGTCATTAGAAGCCGATAAGCTCTGACAGGGCAGTCCTTGTGGTTTAATTTTGAGTAATTAGTTTCTACGGTCAAGAAAGAGGTACACACACAGATGCATTAGTCATGGAAACCTGCACAGGGATAATAAAAGTCTGATTGCATTGCAGAATGCATGCACTGTGCACTGTCAAATGAAAAACTTAATTGTACAGTGATCTCAGTCGGGGATTCAAGTGTTTCCCTAAAGACCCGTCAATTAATACAATATGCACATGATCAGCTCGGTCCTCAGTGTCTGTGTAAATTGCAGACTGCAAACACATTGGAACTTTTTAAAATATTATTGTGAGTTTCCCAACAATGAACTAAAATGGCCCAGAGGGGAGCAGCATCTAAGAATAGCCGCAGACAGGCATTTTGAAATTGACGAGGCCTTTCTTGTCTTGATGTGTGTCAGTTATCTCAATGTGTATTCAGTTTCCGTACGCTAAACTGTCAGAATGCATACATTTTACTTCAAAGTTCCTCATACTGTTGTTCAGCTCGTACCCGACTCTGTGATTAAGGTTAGGCATGTCTAAAAAAATTATATTTTTCATCTTCTTTGCTATGGCCTATTTTTGTACAACGATGTGTATTTTTTTTCTCTTTCTCTGTTAAACAACTATTTCTCCCTGTGAGGCGGCACACACACACACACACACACACACACACACACACACACACACACACACAGAGTGAAGAAGAACCTGTCATCAGTCCTGAAAAGAAAAAAAGGTAAGCCATGGCTTCAATTTCAATTTCATTTATTAGCACTTATAAGGCTGTGTGAATTACTATTTAAGTTGAGTGTTTTTGCCCATCACCTGATAAAAACTTGCCAAATAATTTAAAATACATGTATTGATGATGCATTAACTGCATACTTTGTGTGTGTAGAAATTATGGAGAGCGGCAAAGAAGCCTGTACTATTTAGGTTTATGTCTGCGATGTACTTTCATGAGTAGAAATCCAACTTTTTTAGGGGGTTACATGAAAATGCTATTTGATCTTGTTAAATGTTATTAAACTTGAACCCGTCGAGCTCTATGTATTATACCACAGAAGAGCCACACAAGTAGGTATTTGCACAATCAATTAACTGTGCCAATGTTATTCGTTGAACATCGATATTACCTTGATTGGTGTTGAACTGAAATATTTTGGTCATTTTTTAATGAGAATAAACAGACAAACTTTTAGAAACAGCTTTCAGTTTACAGTGCAGTTCTACATCATAGAACCCTACAAGGACAGTCATTATTCTGTCTGTTTAAAACTTAGTCTTATTATTTTTCTAAGAACAGAGGTTTTCCTACAGCTACTGTGTTTGATCTTGATAATGATAATGTGTAGGCCTGTCACGATAATTACTATATCTACTTAGCACTCGATAAATAAAATGTACATGCTATTTTTTTCCGGACTCGATAAATTGTCATTGTTGTGGTGACCCGGTGTGCGGCTCACGCAGCGAGCCGATGGCGAGTTGGACCGCTGCACTGTGAAGTGTCCTTCTACTACCGGCTAGGCTAGTACATATTAGCCGCTAGGGGGTTCGTGGTCTGCCGGCGGACCGGCATTGTTGGCAAATGATAGTTGTTTATTACATTTGCTAGCGACAGTGGCACACGTTATCAATATTCAGCCAGTTGTTGACAACAGCAAGCGTATTTGATTGACAGGTGAAGGGCTCACAGTCCCGCAGCTCAAGGGCGGGCCTTATTTTTCATGATTTCAGAGCCTTATTTTACATAAATGGTGATTTTTTTTTTTTTTTAAATTATTATTTTTTTTAGTCATTCAAATTTGGCAGGCTGTTTAAAACACTCTTCTCTGTGGTGTGTCAAATATACAAGACTTTATGTATTTTAATGGGTGAATAATTCGCTATAGCTGCCAAATGTATAATATTTGTTTAGGTGCCATTTTAATTTATATTTCACATTTACTGATTCACTATAGAGACAATATTACATTCCAAATACTAGAAAAAGTTGATTTGGCAAAATATGTCCCCTTTAATTCTGACAAACCACTTATGAATTAATGAGGACTCAGGGATGAATTATGCCATTAGAGTTAACAGAATGTCAGAATAGGAAACGCAGGACTACAAAATGTCCTGCATAACATACAGTATGTGATTTGACTTGTCAATGGCCATTAGGTAGTAAATGAACTAGCAATGCAATTTTGAACTTTGAACACTCCAATCTGTGACACATTAACATGAGGGAACAATACATACGCACTTACGCACACATGGACACGCATCTCGAGCGACTGCTCAGCTCATTCCCTTATACAAATGCAATTAGTGTACCGTGACCAGAAAAACACCCACCACGTGACATCCAGCAGCACTGTCAGCACAATCCATCGGATAGCGGTAGGGCGAGGAAGGTGACAGCTTTTGAGACCATGCTGGGAAGCTTTTTGACTGACAGGCAAGTGTTCACATCCTGTCAGCAAGCTAGAAGAGCATTCATTGACATTGTGGTACTCAACCGCCTCCTTTTTTCTTTCATGTTTTGTTTCTCAGCTCCATTACTTGTGTGTGAGTGTGCGAGTGTGATACAGGTTGAAAGAAAAAAAAAAAAAAGCAATCATTTTGAAGCGAATATCTTCGAGGGTATGAGCTATCCAAGGTGAACTCTTTCTTGTTGCCGCTGTCAGGAAGCCAGGTGATTTAAAGCTACTTCAGGGGATTTTGGGGGTGGGGGCACATGCTCCTGGCATGGGGGAGACCTGACTTCGCAAGCCTCTGGCTGTAGCAGTGACGGAGGAGTCGCTTTACCTTTGACAGGCTCTCTGCTCCTCAGAGAGCTTGATTGCTGTCACCAGGGTGCTGCCTGAGCAGTCCTGCGTTGGGCTCCATTTGAGTGTCATCGCTACATAATGAGGTTGTCCGTGGCCATTCTCTTTATGAGTTCAATCAGTGCTCATTTTGTGTTTCCTATGCCTGCATGAACAGCTGTTTGTATTTAACCCTATCCTAAATTAAAATGTGTTGGTGCTCTTCGCATTTTCTTTATGGTTAAGCTGTTACCTTAGAGTGTGAACTCCCCCAAGTGTGCACAGAGTAGGTCATGTTTGTTATGTTTATTTGAATAAAGGGTTGTGCAAAAGGGAAATTGTAGCGGTGTATGGAATGGGTAAAGGTAGAACTATTCCATTTTGGTGCAGATGCAGGAATTTTTAAATTCATCATTATGATCTCATCGACAGAATACAGGAGTTGTTTAGCAGTGTGGCGGCACGATGGAAGACTGGTTGGCACATCTGCCTCACCGTTCTGAGGACACGGGTTCAAATCTGGCCTCGCCTGTGTGGAGTTTGCATGTTCTCCCCGTGGCTGCGTGGGTTTTCTCCGGGTACTCCGGTTTTTCTCCCACATCCCAAAAACATGCATGGCAGGTTAATTGAAGACTTTTAATTGCCCGTAGTTGTGAATGTGAGTGTGAATGTTTTTTTGTTTATATTATGTGCCCTGCGATTGCCTGGTGAGCAGTTCAGGGTGTACCCCGCCTCTCGCCCGAACATAGCTGAAATAGGCTACAGCATACCCGCGACCCTAGTGAGGATAAGCGATACGGAAAATGGATGGAAGGATGTTTAGCAGTGTATCACCTATGAGACTAATCTAAATCAAAGAAGTAACCAGATAAAGCTAATGCCAAAACACCTTTGTTCTAACTTTTTCCCTCATGTCACTTTTAATAAGCAATTCTGTCAAAGGTGGAACGCAACCCTTCACCGAGGGCTGGTAGGGGAGGAATAGCCAACACCGTTTCTTGCTTCAGTGCCTCCCTCACAGTCCTCACATTTCTAGATTTTTCATTCTGAAGGAGTTGACACCTGACACAAAATGACATGCATGCATCACCTTAGTGCAAGTACTTAGAACAAAAGTGAGTGGCAGTTCATTTTAAGGTCATTTTGAAAGTCTCTCAGTGCAAGAAGTTCCCAGAACAAATTCAGGACATTATTACACCCTGTTAACTTGTATTTTATATTTAACACTGCTGTACATGTGGCAGTGACACATCAATGTTCTTTTCTGCTCTCATCCTAATGCAGAATAATCGCAAATGTTTGGACTTTGGGGAATAGAAGGCTTTCAAAACTATTGCCAATGTTGAGCCCTGCCCCATTTATTATATCTCCTCATGTTGTTACAGTGCAGAAATTAATTATGGGTATTACAGTCCAGTTGGCAGTCAGCTGGCAAGGAGACAAAGGGGGGGATGAGGAGTCAGAAGGTCAGCTGGAGAAATGTTACCTGGATGAATCACCTGACCAATCAGTAGGAAAGAAAATAAAATCCTGGTTCACCTTTGTCGAAATATTGACAGAAAACATCGCAGAGATATGCTTGGTGTACGGGGATGAGAATAAATCCCTGCTCAGACTGTGTGAACTGTAATGAAATCATATATCTTTTAACAAAGGTGTTGGATTTATCTTGCCCAACATTATAAAAAATAGACACAAAAGGAATGAAGACGCTGGTTTCTTTTTCTCATGAGGAGGGCGCATGCGAGATTGTTCAGATTACAGCCTCTCAACACGCTCTAAACAATCTCTCCCGTCGCTCCTGCATTTATTTGAAAATAGGGAGGTTTCTAAGTTTACAAGACACAACACACTAAGGGGAGGGTTTCAAGGTGAAAACATGGCACCAACACCTGCCACGTCCCGGCCACGTCCTTCTCTCAGATGATTCCTGCTGAGTCATCTTCTTGAAGGCGAGACATCTTTCTTTCTAAAAATTGTCCATAATAGTAATGCAAGCTAAGCAAATAAATGATAACTCCTACAATATATCCAACAAAAGTCTATCATAAGTAACTGGGCATTTTATTCTTTTATTTTCAGTAGAAATAGGCTCTAAGGATTGAATGGGTAATACTGAGCTTTTTAGTGGAAATAACACTGAAGGAGGCGGCACGGTGGGGGACTGGTTAGAGTGTCTGCCTCACATTTCTGAGGACCGGGGTTCAATCCCCGGCCCCGCCTGTGTGAAGTTTGCATGTTCTCCCCGTGCCTGCGTGGGTTTTCTCCGGGCACTCCGGTTTCCTCCCACATCCCAAAAACATGTGTGGTAGGTTGATTGAAGACTCTAAATTGTGTGAATGGTTGTTTGTTTATATGTGCCCTGTGATTGGCTGGCGACCAGTTCAGGGTGTACCCCGCCTCCTGCCCGATGATAGCTGGGATAGGCTCCAGCACTCCCGCGACCCATTGACCCATCATCCATCCATTGTCTGAGGCGGCTCAGACAATGGATGGATGGATGGAAGACCGAAGGGTGAATGGGTGATTTGGAATTGGCTCTTGGAATTTTATGTAATCGCATTCGGGATGGAAGGGATTCTCCCAAGGAAGTAGTCCCTGGTAATAAACAAGAAGATGGTTGCACTGAAGGAATAAAATGGCTGTAAACGTCCAGAAAAAAAGGGGAAACTTACTGAACACGCTGGGCTCAAATGAAAGCATAAAATGTGTGGAGGTTTGTTTTATTATTGAAAAGTGAATATAACCTCTGGGGCTGTTAGTAGTCATGCAGCTGCGCAGAGATGATTGTATTCTGTAAATTGTTTTAACACAAATGTAGATTGGAGTTTGGATCTAAAGGCTCAGTCCATCGGTTCTCCTGTTTAATTTTTAGTGGATGATTGTGATTTTCGTGTGTGTGTGACATTCCTTGGCCACCTCATGACTTATTTATAAAGGCCAGAAAGTGTGACGGGCAAGTATAGTAGAGGAGCAGAAAGGAAACTATAAAGAAAGGATTATGGAAAATTACCAATGCAAATGAAGTAAACTGGGAGCATGAAAAAAATCAACTGAGGTCAAGAGTAAGGAGAAAGGGAGTAAGATCTGAAAGATATTGTATGAATGAGATGATTGAACGGATGATGAAATTTGATTTTATACTCCAGGTCAGCGATAACGCCATAGAAGTGGTAACTATTTCCTTGATGTCACTGTTCCTTGGTCGCCTGCATGAATGCATTTTTCTGTTAGTCTTATTTTAAAATGCCATAAGAAAAACAAATAAATTATACGATGCACAGATTACAGTTATTCTTGAGTTATATATGCGCGTAAGGAAATGTGGATTATCAGAAATTGTAATATACTTTTTTTTTTTTTACATTATTTGTTGCCTACTTCCTTTTGGTCGTCCAGTTGTTGTTGATTATGTGTATTTTGTTGAAAACTCCCACTCTGAGCACAGAAAAGAAGGTTTTCAAATACATCTTATTGATTAACAAACAGATGCACTCTGTAACTATGCGCACAGAAAATCAATTGATCTGTTCAATCATTTAAGCCTCCTGACATGCTACATTATTTACTTTGGTCTGCTTACCCAAAAGCCATTTACATTGTCCAGTTGTTCAGTTCTCCAAAGTGTGTTGTTACGTTTGTCATGGCTGTAGTTTTTTGTTATTTGTTAAATTGTGCAGCTCATGGAGGCAAACACGGACAGAGGTCACATGTAATGTTTAGTCTATGTAAATGAATCACGAGTCACTAATGGTTTAGTGGTGCATTCGCCTGACTCATGTGTAGGCAGTGTGAGTTCAATTACCACTCAGTGACGGTGTGAATAGTTGTCTCTATATGTGCCCTTACATTTAAGGCCTGATGTAGCCCTAATATGTGTGTGTGTGTGTGTGTGTGTGTGTGTGTGAGAGAGAGAAGGAGAGAGAAACTTGACTGAATTATTACTCTGTATAATTAAGTTTAAGCGTTTTATATATTTCTTTTTATTTACTTTTATGTTTGATTATGTTATTATATTTATGTTTTGCAGTAAAGTGCTATTTTCCTTTATTAAAAACATGTTTCAAAAATATTTTTAATTTGAAGGGGTTGGAACGAATACATTTCAATTCATTCCGTGGTGGGAAATCAATATGATACACAAGTGAATTGAGTGATGAGCTTGTTCACGGAACGAGTTGAACTCGTAAGTCAAGTGTCCAGTGCACTGTATGTGCTTGCAGACACTGTCCATGCATTCATTCAAATGAAAAAAAAAAAGATTTTGAATAAAAAATGGCCTCTATACTGACAGTAGCCACTGTTTTCCTAACAACATAGAGGAGTTTAATTTTGGCTACACTTTTAACACGTGCACACACACGCACGCGCACGCATTAGGGCTACATCAGGCCTTAAAATGAAGTGCTTTCATTACTGGGAACTCCTACAAAAGCACGCTAACAAGGACATCATCTCACTTGAGTGAAGAACCTGCTAAAATCCCTCTGCCATCCCCTCAGGTTTCCAAGACTACCTTGAATCCCCCCTCCCTCTCTGCGTCTCCCCCACTTCCCATAACCCTTTTCTCCCGCTTGCTCTCTCCCACCCTCCCTTACCTCTTGCTGTCTCCTGGTTATCCAAGCGTGTAGGACTTAAAACATCACTGGGGCACTCTAATTGGCTCCGTCCCACAGAAGAAGACCTGCCTATGTAGAACATGACACGAGAGGCACTTGTTTCTGACGTTACGTGCGTGTGTGTGTTTGAATGAGGTAATGGGCTGCGTGAACGAGTGGGTCTTTTCATTTGTTGCATTTCTCATGAACCTTTTTGGATCAAACCATGCTTATTTCTGTGGAGTGACTTCCCTCAATGCAACCTCAATTGACAAGAGCACACTTGCTTTTGCTGTGTTTGTGTGTGTGTGTGTGTGTGTGTGTGCGTGTGTCGCTTACCACATTACCGTGCCCTCTCGTGTCTGTCTGCTCTGCTGTTGAAGCTGATGTCTTGGGAGTGGGTGTGGGTTCAGTGACTCTCAGCTCGCTACATTATTTATTCCCTTTTACAACAAACATTTTCTGTGTGGCATATTTTGGACTTGGGTCGAAATCTTTCCTCTGCTCGTCAGTCACTTTTCTTTTGTCTTAATTTGTCAATGTGGTGAAATAAGTGTTGTATACCCCTTAAAATGTGCCATAATAGGCCGCCATTATTAACAATTTTAGTTTGAAAGGAGGCTGGGGGTACTTACATTTAACCTATTTCAAGTACATTTGCTTCCATCTAGTGGCTTTCCATGGTTAGTACAGATATCAGATGGTTAGAAGCTGTCTCCTAAATTCCAAAGAAATGGGAGCAAAATATAAATATAAGTTATACTTGTGTTTAATCAAACATGGCAATGTCTCATTCCCCATGAAACAGATAAATGGTTCAGAGAGAAACCAATATAATGAGGTCCAAGAGTTATTAGTTTGACCTTTACATTTTAACACTGGCAACATGGCTGATTGTCACCTGTTCTACAGTTCACATGCAGCTATATGTCTTGTGGGTCTTTGGAATTGAATTAAATGTTTACATAGAAGATTTTAACATTTAATATTGATCTTTTCATAAAAATTGAGATTTTATACTGTAATTTTACACCACAGCTCTGATGAATATGATGAAAACAAACCAGTTCAGTGGCAGTAAATTTGTTTTGTCATTGGGAACAATGACTGTGAAATGCCACCATGGTGGGATGTCTCCAGGCACACTTTAATCATGTTACAGAGGCACGTGTTCAAGTGGGCACATGAATATGTGTGCAGTTTCTGTGTGTTCATGAAAGTGTGTCCATAGAAGATCCAGTTTAATGTCTTAATTAACGGGAGATTTATGCAAATATGAGAGGCTGTTATTCATGTAATTGGGGATCATGCCAGGGATTGCAGGAAGGAGGGAAAAAAAACAGATTGAATTATTATGAATTTGCTGAGCTAACAGTTATTTTAATTAAAAAAACTAAACAAAAAAAGCACTGCGATTGTCAGCCGTGATCCTCACCCGTGTGAGGAGAAGCAGTACAGAGAATGGATGGATGGATGGGAAAAAAAAACATTCTGTGTCAGATGTCTGAGAATATGATGATGTGTATTTGTGGTTAAACAAAACAGGTGTTCCTTTGTGTTTGCACATTTTTAATCACAATAGGTTTTTATGGATACTTGTGGCCGGCACGGTGACCGACTGGTTAGAGCGTCTGCCTCACAGTTCTGAGGACTGGGGTTCAATCCCCGGCCCCGCCTGTGTGGAGTTCGCATGTTCTCCCCGTGCCTGCGTGCGTTTTCTCCGGCATCCCAAAAACATGCATGGTAGGTTAATTGAAAACTCTAAATTGCCCGTAGGTGTGAATGTGAATGTGAGTGCCAATGGTTGTTTGTTTATATGTGCCCTGCAATTGGCTGGCAACCAGTTCAGGGTGTACGCCGCCGCCTGCCCGATGATAGCTGGGTTAAGCTCCAGCACGGCCGCGAACCTCGTGAGGAGAAGCGACTCAGAAAATGGATGAATGGATGGATGGATACTTGTCTGTTGCGCAGTTAGCAGGATTACCTAAAGACTGGCCTAATGCTCTCCTGGAGGAAGCAAAAACAAACTTTGCACTGGCATCACCAGACATTTGCACTATGGGCTTCCCTAAACCTGTAGTTATACATTTTTATTGTATGTATTGCACTGTATCAACAAAAAATATAGTGGTTTTGTTTGCCTTCAGTGTTTTTTGCTTTGTTTTTGTCTCATATTATTACATACACACAAATTAATGGATAATTAGTTTTGAAATCAAAAGCCAGTAAAAACTGTTTGTTCAACTACAGTATGGATCAATTTTATTTTAAAAGTGGGGTTGGAAACAAAAAATGACTGCAATATCCCAATATTTGAAACAGTGAAGCCAATTCGGAATTTTGGTACTTTAGCAAGAAACACAAAGTCGATGCACACTGTCGCGGGCCACATAAAATGACGTGGCGGGCCGTATCTGGCCGCCGGGCCACCAGTTTGACACCTGCGATTTAGACGAACAAAAACAACAGCTTTTATGTATTGTAATATTTGTCTGGCACTGTCTGCCCAAACTTTGATATTGCAGCTCACTTATTACTTGAGAAAACACCGTGCAGTAAATTGCAGGTGTTTTGTTGTAGTTTTGACTGTGCATACACACACACACACACAAACACACGCACACACATAGCAACATCAGAATTTGAACATTCATATTTTCCATCCATCCATCCATTTTCTGTACCGCTTTTCCTCACTGCAGGCTTGCTGGAGCCTCTCCCAGCTATCGTCAGGCGAGAGGCGGGGTACACCCTGAATTGGCCGCCAGCCAATGGCAGGGCACATATAAACAAACAACCATTCGCACTCACATTCACACCTACGGGAAATTTACAGTCTTCCATCAACCTACCATATTTCATATTTGATTTTGTAAATTTTTTCCTTATTGATGTTCATGCTGTGGTTAAATACATCAGACGTTACTCAGAACTGAAGTAATTATTTCACTGTGTACTTTTTACTCTTACTCAAGTCCTTTTTGGGGGAACTACTTTTACTTGACTCACATTATTGTCGAGTAACAGTATTCTTACTTGAGTACATTATTAGTCTACTCTACCCGCCTCTGGTGTGGTCATCCTCTATTCGTACGCTTAAGTTAAAGCAACATTTTTGCTCATCAGATCAGCCAGTTTCGTATTTGTTGCACTGGTCTATTTTCGCGTTGAGGTGCTGCGGGTCGTGGCCCTGGTTGCGGTCCCAGCAGAACCGCGAAGCACACGTTACATCGGCGACAAGAGTTGATCCGCTAGTCCTTCTTGTATTAATTAGAAAACGTGCCTACAATTATCTAATTAGTTAACAGATGTTAATATTAAATATATTAAGCGTCGGTGCGATGTTAAGGATTATGTCACAGCACAGAATGAACTAACTTCAAATTCAGAAATGGCCAATAAAAACAGAAAAATATTGTACTTAATATTTTCCTTGAGGATGCATTTGGGATTAGCCTTCGTTGGTAATAGTGAAAAATAAAGTGAAACAGACAATGATTTGAGTAAATTCTTTTCCAGAATGAGAGTGGTTAAAGAGGAGGATGCTATTCATGTGGCACAGCTTGAAGCAGGCATCAGGTGCAGGTAGTGTGTGAGCAAACAAGTTCAGTGATGCTGAGATACCACAATTAATCTTTGCAGTTATTGAGGGAAGTTGAATGTCAAAAATCTTAAGGCAAATATTATGAGATTATCATCTGAAATGGATGTGTGTGTTTGTGTGTGTGTGTGTGTGTGTGTGTGTGTGTGCATGTGAAAGCGAAAGAATCTGTTCAATTCCCGGTCAGTGGGGTAGTGTTAGCTCCTCCCATTTGTACTGATTAGGTAGGGAGGCATTCCATGTTACATTTCCAATGTCAAACTACTACAGACGACTACACTAATGTTTAACTAAAGCATCACATTTCTAAATTTTCATAATACATTCTGCTGATGTATCATGTGTGAAACTTTAACTTCACATTGAGCCAGTGTATAATGCTACCGGAATATTAGGTACACCTGCACAAATCTAATGCAATCCAATGGGATGAGTTGTGTCCAAAATATTAACGTAATTCCATAATTAAAAGCATTTACTGTTTTACTGCAAACTATTATTGTTCTGTATTCAAAACTAAGCCCCCACCGTGTAAATCAGGGGTGCCAAACTCATTTTTACCGCGGGCCACATCGTAGTTACTGTTTCTCTCAGAGGGCCGTTATGATTGTGAAATATAAATGTTGAATCACCTCCTTATATTATTACATAGACAACAAATCGATGGATGACTACTTTTGAAATAAAAAGTCAAGGGTAATACTTTGTTCAACTATTATTCCAGTTACTGTACTGTAAAAAGGGTGTTGGCAACAGCATCAACAGGTCTGATCACTTACTGTATTTGTTTATTGCATAGTTCCGAACAGTGCAGCAGTGGACAAGAAAAGCTGTAATCTGTATGGTAAGGTGCAAGTTTGTACCTTCGAAGGAATTGTCCTCTCTGCTTGCAATGTCCTGTGTTTCTCGTATAGGCCACGCTGAGTTTGTTTATCTTGATTGTACACATGACACTCGGGGTCCTCCTCTCGTCACGTCCTTACCTAGATGCACAATTTCACACAAGTCTATTTTTACCATCTTGTTCCAGCTGTGCTCGCTGCGGTATCGCCTTGTAGAAAAGAAGGCCCGCGCTGTGTGAGGCCGCAGCCCATTAGATCCTTGGACGTTAGAATAATTGTCCAATGTTGGTTATGTAAGCAGTGGACCAGAGTTCAGCATGTCTTGTATTGGAATCGTGAGGGATGGACTTGATCGTAGGTGGACTTATCAAATGATGCCTGAATTCTGTTCTCAGCTATTTGTTTTAAGCTCTGCCAGCACCTTTTATTGCTGTTTTTCCATTACGCTGTACTGGTTGGTTTAGTCTCATCTTGGCTCTCGTTAGGTGCCGGAAACTTCGTTTTCCACTGCAGTTTTAGTACGTCCCTGGTGTGGCTTGTCGTCATGGCAACGCGGCATGAAACTACTGTGACATAAACAGTGGAGAATATTGGTGGGGTTAGACCTTTGGGGATATCAGGGACCCCACTGTTTAGGAAAGCTCCTACCATCCAGGGGAACAAACAAAACATTTAAAGTGTAAACAGTAACAGGTTCAGACTGAGGGAAAAAAAGAGAGTGCGCTGTTATGGAATATGCACTTTTTGTAATATTGTTGAAAGGAAACTGGCCAATTAGTAGCGGAGGTGGAGGGTGTAAAGTGCCAGATGTTTAGCTCCATGGTTCTGACGGAAAGTACTGTAGCTGGAGTGGAATGGCAGCTATGACGTCGGTTGTTTCCCTTAATGTGGCTGCTCTCCCTCATACCTCGCTGGATTCTAGTAGAGATCATTTAGGAACATTTGATACAGTATAAAATGCTGTACTATGCGTCATGGTCTGAACATGTATGTAAAGTACCCATTACACTTTTGCTATACCCTTTTGGTGTCTGAATGTGTCCTTTAACACATCTGAAAGTATGTCTTACTGTGTTCCTCTCCCCTGAGTTCCTGGAAGACTAACCTGTGTGTTTCACATTCAGCCCAGACAGCTCCCGGGTTCATGGTGGTGAAAAGTAAATATTGACAAAGACGTCATCAGCTTTTAAACAAAAGAAATAGTTCATGTCTAAGTGCTAAGAATAAAACTCAACAAGAAGGAACAACTTGCACCCTCCTTCCATTCTTCACCAGCCGAGTGCCGCTGCTGCACTTAAAGGGATCCTCAGCGCTTCACAATTCTATGGATAAAATTCATTTTACCCCTTTGGCTTTATAAAAACAACCCTCATGCACTGAGTTGTGTGTGACATTTCAGCTGTGTGGGAATTCAGCATATCATATGATTGAACAATCTATCAGAATTATCAATATTGAGGGAAAAAAAACCAAAAGGTGTCACGAAAGAATTTTCTATCTTTGAAGTCCATCCTTATTAAGGTCGTAGGTGAGCTGGAGCCTGGACTGGTCACCAGCTAATTGCTGGACACATGTGCATAGACAAAAAACTATTCACACTCACATTCACACCTATAGATAATTTACATGGAATCTTCGATTTACTTAACATGCGATTTTTTGTTGTTTTTTCTAATGTGGGAGGAACCCCGAGTCAGCCCATGCAAGCATGAGAAGAAAATGCAAACTCCACACAGCAACACTTGAGCTGAGATTCAAACCCAAAACTCGGAACTGTGAGGCAGATGTGCTAACCACTGAGCATTGTGTTTCTTTAAAATTATTTTTATGGACCCCTTGGTGGTCCCTCGACTTCCGTGTTAGCAGCTGTTGCAGCTCTGTCAACTACATGACCAGCATGTGCGTCATTCAGGTTCACATAAAACGTGACAGCCCCTTGTTTTCATGCTGCACGACGTAGAGTTTCTGCTCTTTGAGGGAAAAAATAGAATTCAGTATTTGGTTTGTTTGGAATTTTGTGCACATAATCAAACTGTAAATTACAAAGATGTTTAGGATTTTATGCCATAGTGAGGATAAATTGACCTTATTTTGTGTGTGTCGGGTCTAATTTTTGGCCCCGAAGATGATCCATGTGTTAAAGACATTCAGGCTGTGAACAGATTCTGTCTGTTTCCACCACACTGAGCGCTTAATGAGCAAAATAGCTATTTTCTTGTCGTTTTTTCTATGCTGTGAAACGATATACTGACATGTTGCCATGGAAACAGCAGATAGCGACCACAAGAAGGAGATTGTCCTCCCTCGAGCAAATGTGTGTGTGTGTGTGTGTGTTTGCATTAAGATTCTTGAGTTCTGTACAACAGGCACTGTAGTACCCCTTGCAGTGTTTTACTCTTTTTATACGAGATACACCTGTATGGTGCTAACTTTTTTTATTGTCACCATTCAGTTAAAATGATCAGTTTTCACTGTTACAATCAGTCTTTACCGTAAGTATATATGTTTACTGGCCTTGGGATTTCATTTATGATTCGCATGTCGACAATTCGGAATGCATCGCCTCACTCTCCTTTCAATGGTTGAGTTGTGCTTTGCTAGGTGACCTTTCCTTTTTTTTCATATGCACAGAGGTATCTGAATTCTGCTTAGAATTGACACATTCCCACTTTTGACCTCGACAAGATAGTCTGTAAAATATTGGTAGTGTTGGAGAAAATGGGCTGCCTTATTGGTTCCCATACTCAGATTCAACAGTCTCTCTGGAGGAAGGTTCATTCAGCCCGAGGCAAGATTGACCCTACTCACCCACACCTATCAGCACAGTGACGAATGGCCTAATCATACATTGGTAGATCGAAATTGGGTCAAATGAAAAAAAAACAATAAGAGAAATGAACATGAAAACATCAGTGGGTGCCGAAAAGACGTGGAGTAAATCTATATTTTTGCTCTCTGACTAGAAAGACAACACATTTCTCTTTCACTCATCCCTTATTTGAGATTTATACAGACAAGCTATTCCATGATTTTAGCCAACATCCATGTTTATTATAGTAATTACTGGGTTATTTTCTGAGTTATCTTGAGGGACAGAACCACGCTGATTAAATTTGAGTCACGCTTCTCAGCTGCTGCCGTGTCATGTATCAGTGATCCCTACTGCAGCATGAAAACATGGTGACATCTCTATCAGTTAGCTCCTTTTGATTCAATCTGCTCGGTTGGAAATCAAGTCAGCCTAATTCAGTTTTCTATGTATGAATCAGAAATGGCTCTTAAATTGAATATCATGTCATGAGATCAGATTTTGTAGCAATGCTGATGAGAAACCAGTCAAGGACAAAAACATATATATATATATATATATATATATATATATATATATATATATATATATATATATATATATATATATATATATATGTATGTGTGTGTGTGTGCGTGTGCCTAGGCAGCACAGTGGTTGGCTGCACATCTGCCTCACAGTTCTGAGGACCGTGGTCCAAATCACGGCCCCGCCTGTGTTCATAAAATATGAAATATGGTAGGTTGATGGAAGACTGTAAATTTTCCGTAGGTGTGAATGTGAGTGCGAATGGTAGTTTGTTTATATGTGCCCTGCGATTCGCTGGCGACCAGTTCAGGGTATACCCTGCCCCTCACCTGAAGATAGCTGGGATAGGCTCTGGCACGCCCGTGACCCTCGTGAGGATATGCGGTACAGAAAATGAATAAATAAATATATATGTATAATATGCACAGAATGTAGTATGATGATTACTGCAGACACGGTCTGGCAGTGTCTAACACATCTAGCTTGCATGCTTGCAGTATTATAGACTGTAAAATAGAGAAACCACTGAATGAATATAGGACCTGCAGCGATCTTGTCCAATTGTGGATGTTCCCTCTGACAGCCAGTCATCTCTTGGGCATAGTTGTGGAACAGTTCATGGTTCAAATGGTTTAAAAACAATTATATTATTAAGGCTGTCAGCAACACGGAAAAAAATATTGTTGAGGTATGGTGGGAGCACAACTGCGACCTTTTTGTGTTAAAAGTAAAAAAAAAGTTATTATTGATCATGAACATATTGGTCTTTGTAGACATGATAGTTAGGGTAGCAGATATTTATGTACTAATACTAAAGCCTATGGTATGGATTGCATTAATGCAGAACATCTGAAATACACCAGCTATAGACTCAGCCCTGTGCTATCCATGTGCTTTACGGGTTTCTTAATGTAATTTATGTTGTTACCGTTAGTTCTTGTGCTTAAAGACTATCCATCCATCCATCCATTTTCTGAGCCGCTTCTCCTCACTAGGGTCACGGGCGTGCTAGAGCCTATCACAGCTATCATCGGGCAGGAGGTAGGGTACACCCTGAACTGGTTGCCAGCCAATCGCAGGGCACATACAAAGAAACAACCATTCGCACTCACATTCACAGGCAACTTAGAGTTTTCAATTAACCTACCATGCATGTTTTGGGGATGTGGGAGGAAACCGGAGTGCCCGGAAAAAACCCACGCAGGCACGGGGAGAACATGCAAACTCCACACAGGCGGGGCCGGGGATTGAACCCCGCTCCTCAGAACTGTGAGGCTGACGCTCTAACCAGTCGTCCACTGTGCCGCCTGCTTAAAGACTGGTCTCGTAAATTGAATCATATAGACAATTATCAACCTATTGTATTCCACAATAGAGGAGAGGATCCCACAAACAAAGTTGTCCTGACCATTGACAATCAGTTTAGCTTAAAATGAAAACATAGTGCTGACCTTTGTCTTTACTGTATGCTCTCGAGGAGATTGTATTTTAGCACACAGGTAGGTAGGTAGAGGTCTCCCTAATTTTTTGGAGAATTTTAGTGTTTTCAGGTTAAATTGGATAATGTTATACAGTATTTCATAGTAATGGAGTAAGACAATGAGGAATACTATCTCCTATTTTATTTTATGCCAAAATGGATGACCTATCAACTGAGTTACAGATGCCTTTTCAGGTCTGCCCATAAGTTTTCAAGAGGATTGAGAGCAGGGCATTGGGATGAACACTCCAAAAGATTGACTTTGTTATCCCTAAGCCACTTTGTAACCAGTTTGGCAGTATGCGTCAGTTTATTGTCCATTTGGAAGATCCATTTGCGCCCAAGCTTTAACTTCCTGGCTGATGTCTTGAGATGTTGCTTCAGTATTCCCACATAATGTTCTATCCTCATGATGCCATCTATTTTGTGGCGCGCACCAGTCCCTCCTGTAGCTAAACAACCACACATGGTGCTGTCACCTCCATAATTCATAGTTGGGATGGTGTTCTCAGGCTTCCAAGCTTCTCTGTTTTTCCTCCAAACATAATGCTCATTATGGCCAAACAGTTAAATTTTTGTTGAATAAGACCGCAGGACATTGTCCCACAAAATAAACGTGTTTGTCCCTGTGTGCATTTGCAAACTGTACTCTTGTCCTTTTTTGTTTCTGTTGGATTAATAGCTTGTTCCTGGCAGAGTGGACTTTCAGCCCAAATACAGTACTCGTTTCACTATGGATAATGACACAAGGTCACAAGGTCTTTTGCTTTTGTTCTTGGGTTGGGTTTGGTCTAGAATGATGCTTTGAGGCTGGTGTTTTGATTCCCAAGGTGGGATAGTGCCAGTCAATTGTCTATCTCCATTCATGCACCAATATGTGAGCCAGTATTCAGACAGCTGATGTTTATCTTTACAATGGCTGAAATAAGTATTTAACACGTCACCATTTTTCGCACTAAATATATTTCCAAAGGTGCTATTGGCATAAAGTTTTAAAGATGTTGGGAACAACCCAAGTAATCCATACATACAAAGAAAGTAGAACAAATAAGATCAGAAATTAAGTTGTCCAATAATTTGAAATGACACAGGGAAAAAGTATTGAACACATGAAGAATGGGAGGTGCAAAAAAGGCAGGGAAAGCCAAGACAACACCTAAAATCTATCAATATCTAAATCTATCTTGTCAGTCCAAATGAATATCAGCCGATTCAGTCCTAATTGATGGCCTCCAAAAAGGTCTCATTGCCAAGGTGTGAGTCAAGACACATCTCACGATGGTAAGAGCAAAGAGCTGTCTCAAGACCATCGCAAAGTAATTGTTGCAAAACATAACGATGTCATTGGTTACAGGTGCATATCTAAGCTTCCAGTGAGCACGGTTGGGGCCATAATACGTAAGTGGAAAACCAATCATACCACCATAAATTTGCCTCGATCAGGTGCTCGCAAGATTTCTGACAGAGGAGTGCAAAGAATAATGATAAGAGTTGGAAATAGCAGGTACTGTTGTCACAAGGAAAACAGTGAGTAATGCACGCCGCCGCCATGGCCTGTATGCACACCACGCAAGACCCCATTGCTGGAAAAAAAAAAGCATGTCAAAGCTTATTTAAAGTTTGCTGAACAACATTTGGACAAGCCAGGTAAATACTGGGAGAATATAGTTTGGTCTGATGGGAGAAAGATTTAACTGTTTGGATGCCATCATGCACACCACATTTGGAGGAGAAATGGCCCTGCACATCACCCTAAAAACACCATACCAAGAGTGAAGTTCAGAGGTGGGAACATGATGGTGTGGGGCTGCTCTTACAAATGGTACTGGTAAACTTCACATTATTGAAGGAAGGATGAATTGGCAAATGTACCGAGACATTCTTGACAAAAATCTTGCTGTGTGCTTACATTTTAATATGCACAGTTTTGTATGTTGTATCTTTTCCTTTTCTTTTTTTGTGTAGGTACAGGTATTTATATGCTCATGTTTAATCTGGACCTGTGTCTGCAATAAATATTACAATAAGTTAGCTTCTTCCAGTTGCAGTGGCTGGACTGTGGTCCTGATGGTACAGAGCCAGTGAAGAAGAGGTCATGCTGGGATCCATCCAACAGCTTGGAAAAGGCTCCAGGCCATGAAAGGTTTTAATCTTTGCTTAATGAAGAGTTTGTAAAAAAAAAACTTGAGAAAGTCATTATTTAATTGTTTAGCAATTGTGTGTACAGTGATCCCTTGTTTTTTGCAGTTAATGGAGACCAGAACCCCATGCGAAAGGGTAAAACCGCGAAGTAGGATTTGCCCCCCCCCCAGGAATTTTCGTGTATGTATATTTGGGTACCAGAATGTTTAAAATATGTAAACAGTATTTATACTTTACATATTTGAGACAAAGATTACAACAGTAGACATATTTACTTAAATCTTTAAATCTTTAATTATAAAACCTTATACAGTAATTAACATTCCTCAACATTGCCTTCTGAGAGAGGCGAAGATGCTTGCGTTGGTGTCGGAGGAGAGGCTCTCACTTGACTCGTAGAGGCTTTAGGTTCACTCGGAGACTCTTCTGCTGGAGGCGCTGATGGTGTAGCTGGGGTTTTAACTTGGAGAAAAACATGGTGATGGATAGTTGTTGTCTTTGTTTTTTCTTTTGCTTCAAAATTCCCCTGTACAAGGACATAACCCTGTCTCTTATTACGTGGAGTTACCACACGTGTCGCTTCCTTATTGAAGCAGTTTTGCGGATGTTTGCTTCCTCTTTCTTGATGTACCGCACAGTAGATTCATTCACGCCATAATGGCGTGCCACAGATGCATAACTTCTGCCTCGGAGTCAACTCATCTCTTTGTCAGGCATGCAGGGAAACCTTCTCTCTTGTACATCAACATGAAACAACGCATCTTTCCACAATATGGCTGCTGATATGGCTATATTTTTTAATTTTTAATTTTTTGATGAATTATTTTAATTTCTTTGATGAATATTTAGGAAAAACCCGCGAAGCACTGAAGCCGCAAAACGTGAAGCGTGAAGTGGCGAGGGAACACTGTAGTATTATTTATTGGTATAAACTTTGCATAATACTGAGAGGTGCTTCGAATATTAAAGTATATAAAGTAGCTCTAGAGGGGAATATTTTTAGCACATCTATGATGTAGTGAAGCAGTTTTGACAGCATGAGTCAAACAGCCAAAACCTCTCTATCACTTTGGCACATTATAAGACCAGCAAACAGACTTGTTTACTACCCACTGCAATGAAATGTCACAGCCAAGCAAAGAAATATTGCTGTGAAAATTAGTTTCCGTCCTACAAACTTTGGTTATTGTTTGAATCTTGAATACTCACTAATGTAGTGAAATGGACCATGTGGTCACTGTGTGTGCTTCACAGCCAAATGGATTTGACTCTTCGCTCGTACATTTTCTGTGTGCGGTTTGAATGTTCTCACTGTGCTTCCATGGGTTTTGTGGTTTCCTCACACTTCTCCCAAACACACGTTATGGTAATTGAAGTCTCTAAATTGTCGATAGGTGTGAATGTGAGTTTGTTTGTCTATATGGGCCCCAGCCCCCCCAAGCTGAAAACAATAAAAGACTAGCCGACGACCTGAACCCTCCCCTCTTCGTTGACTAACCTAACCTCCACGAACAGGATGTGAGACGCATCTTCAAACAACAAAAGATCAACAAAGTGGCAGGCCCAGACCTTGTGTCCCCAACTTCCCTCAAAGTATGCACGGAACAGCTCGCTCCAGTCTTCACACAAGATCTTCAACAGATCTCTGGAACTGTGTGAAGTACCATCCTGTTTCAAACACTCCGCCATCATCCCAGTCCCCAAGAAACCTGCGACCTGCAGAGGATGTACTTCCTGCGGCTTTTGAGGAAGCACGACCTGCCACATGAGCTGTTGAGGCACTTCTACACAGCAGTCCTCGAATCAGTCCTGTGTTCTTCCATCACAGTCTGGTTTGGTGCTGCTACAAAAAAGGACAAACTCCGACCCCAACGAACAATCAAAACTGCTGAAAAGATTGTCGGCACCCAACTACCCACCCTTGAGGACTTGCATGCTCTCAGAGCTAAGACAAGAAGCATGCAAAATCCTCTTGGACCATTCACATCCTGGTCACCACCTCTTCCAGCTCCTTCCCTCAGGTAGAACCGGACAATGCAAACTAAAACAAGCAGACATTCCAACAGCTTCTTCCCTCTTGCCATTAACTTCTTCAACAGTTAACTTCCAATTCCATTGCAAAATGATACCAATTTTATTTGTCTTGAATTTGTTGTCACATTTCTGTCGGGCCAATTATACATTACTCATTGCAGTCACTGTAGTAGTCTCGCCACGCTGCACTATTTGCATATCTGTTGTTGACCAATACTGGCCACTCATGTGCCTGAGTAGCATCTGCAACATTTGCACAATCGACAAGATCCCAGATTATTGCACTACTAGTCGCTTTAAACAACATACATTTCTTGAAGTATCGGCGCCCTTTGCACAATGGTCATTGCACCGGACTATTGTTTTATTAGTCATTTCAAACTGCTCTAATTACTAAAGGACATCTTTTTGCCCAATCGTCAATAAATAAATTAAAATTGTATCGGCATTACCACACTTCTGGCAACCTTTAATTGCTCAATGACTGTTTTTTTAAATTTTATTTTTTAATGTCTTTATGCCTCAAACGTATTCTCAGTCAACTGACTGTTTGTTGTCATACTAGAGTGGCTCCAACTTACTGATTCTGATTCTGATTGACTAGTGACCAGTGCAGAGTGTACCCTCACCCAAAATTAGCCGTCCATGACCCTTAAAATGATAAGCAATAGAAAATAGATGGTGGGATGGTACTAATATGCAATTATGAGTGCAATCAACAGCAGTCAGGATAAAGGCTTAAATACTGTAGAAGTTGCAATTTAATGGTTTTACAGAAGCTTCTAGAAGTTCTAGTTCATTCCTTGCTTGTTTCTGTAAGGCAGTGGTTCTCAAACGTTTTACACCAAGTACCACCTTGGAAAAAAAATACTTAGCTCTCCAAGTACCACTACAATGACCAACATTAAAATAGAATATTACAGTAGGCCCAATGGTGAATGAAAACAAAGGTCTGTGTCAATAATAACACAATTGTGTTTCATTGGATCCTCATGTAAACACGGTGACCCGGTGAGCAGTGGTTCAGTTGAGCCGGCTCAGTTGACCAGCCAATTAAAGTAGAAGTCAACCACATTGAAGTTGACATTTAGTCTTTATTTTTCTGCACAAGTCTAATCCCATTTGGGGTCATAGACAGGGATTTGGGCGGCTAGAACTTGTCCTAGCATGCACTGGGCAGGTGCCAGTGAAGCAAACCAGACAGGCTTCCCGTCTCTTGTACTTCCTCATGTTAACAGTGCGAATACAATGTGGCTTTCTGGCATTTGGCGTTTCCAAACTGTTGGAAGTAGGAGAAGGAAACATTTGAACGCACGGTTCAGCCAAGGAGACAGCCTTACCTCAAGCTGAATAATAAACTTCAGTTCAGTTCTAATTATGTCCTAACGTTCCATACCTTGACAAGTACTGAACAGTTAAGTCAGAATCGTTTTATTCACTTCAAAGTCATTTTAAATACTTTCCTCATTTTCAATTAATCCAATGATTTCAGACAGAGCTGTTTAATGACGAGAGAACGAAAAGGAGATTGCGTGTGTCCCCAGCTTCTCCTCTGAATGAACCAATCTATTAGAAACTCAGCCCAGTGTTGAAATAGAGGAATGTTATTGTCCAAATACATTTATTCAAGCTGCATGGACTGCGGCTCCTCGACGACTTCATTTAAAATCGCTGCACGCCTCCCTGCTGCTACTGCCACCGAAGGGCAGCCGAATAGTTTCAGAAGAGTTGCTTCGTGGTGAGAATCAGTGGATGGAGCTTTTTCTCAGACTGCAGGTCCTTGACCCTGTCATCACTGCGACTGGTCAGCTTTCATCCATTCTGTCAATTCACACTTTTTATACACACATTAGCGGGGGGAACACCTCTCATAATGATGCAGTTCAGTTTTTCACCACTGCAGTGGAAACCTTTACCACAATAATTAATACATTATTTATATAGCAGCAAACACATCTTGCAGAAACAGTATTACCATTGTGATGTTTGTAAGCATAGCGAGGTGCACATATACTGATGTGCAGTGTTTCAACCTTTAATTTAATCTCGTGTTGTACCTACTGTAGAGTTAATTAACAGTTCCCAGACAGATTATGTATTGTATTTCATCTACATCACACACACATTCACACACACACACACGCACACACACACACACACACACACACAAAGATTCGCTCCAACATTCTCTTTTTATATTCCATGCTAAATTCCATTTTCATTTTTTTACCTCTTTCAAATAGGGGATCCTCACTTACCAACAGAGTTCCGTTTCTAAGGTGGTACATAACTCAAATTTTTGTGCATAATTTAGAACGTGCTGTAGTCTATCCTACGCTAACGGAGTAGTCATAATAATGTAAATATTTGTATGAAAAATACCCCTAGCCCATAAGTGTAAAGCAATAAAATAAAAAGCAGGACGACGATAACCTTTGCGCCGCGTGACAACGTACAGTATTCTCACGCGGCATGCCATTTGTAGCCTTGACATTTTGTACAGATATCTTGTTGTGCAGCCAAGTTTAGCTTTCATTATTAGAGTAAGAGAACAGACAGAGTCAAACTGTATTTGTATTTGTGGCAAAACCCCTTGGACCGTCTGTCACTCTCAGCGTCAGCCACTGAACGTGTTTACCTGCAGTGCAGCCCAGTTTAAACACAAGGATAGCGTGTGCGTGCACATGCGTGTGCATGTGTTCAGCTTCTTTAAGCGGCTGCTGACACATTGGGCCACAGGGGCCGTGGGATTAGAATCCCATCACGTAGGACCATTTCAACGTTTTCGGGTTTTTGCGCATGGCCTTGCACATGGATGTTTAGCAGTGTGTGTGTGTGTTTGTGTGTGTGTGTGTGGTGGAGAAGGAGCTGGCAGCGACGCTGATGTGATCTGACATGGTTGAGGCTTGTAAAAGGACGCTTCAGGCTTCGGTGGCTCCCAGCTGTAACCAACAAGCTTCACAGCCCCTCCTCAATACGCTCCTCCCTCTCTCTTCCAACCCTTTTCTCCTCCCTCTCAGAAACTCCCTCCATTCAGGTGTCACTGCGATCTGTTTGTTTTGACATAGTTTCTTTCCAGAGATGGCAAAAGTCCTAACACACTGTAGTACAGATACTTAAGTACAGAAGTAAAAATTCTTCACCCATCCATCCATCCATTTTCTTTACCACTTATCCTCACTTGGGTCACTGGCTGCTGGAGCCTATCCCAGCTATCTTCAGGTGAGAGGTGGGGTACACCTTGAACTGGTCGCCAGCCAATCACAGGGCACATATAAACAAACAACCATCCGCACTCACATTCACACCAACGGGCAAGTTAGAGTATTCAATCAACCTAACACACATGTTTTGGGGGTGTGGGAGGAAAGCGGAGTCCACGCAGGCACGGGGAGAACATGCAAACTCCACACAGGCGGGTCAGGATTTGAACCCCGGTCCCCAGAACTGTGAGGCAGATGTGCTAACCAGTCGCCCACCATGCCGTAACATTTTTTTTTTATGTCAATTCTATACAATACCCGTTTTGATAACTTGGCAAACCCCCAAAAACTCTGCACACAAAAGTTTCCCTTTTTATTAATTTGTGTCGTACTCGTATGGCAAAGTAAAAAAAATTAAAATAAAATCATGTTGCATGTTATTATTCAAGCGCTATAGCGTTGGCTCGACTTGTATGCTATCAAAAAAACATGTTCCAATAGCTTTGCTAGAGTTATGAACTAACAGTGTCATAAAAAATGGTAAATTCACTAATGATAAAACCTGAAAAAATACACATTCCTTATGTTTTCTATGTATATTTATTTAGATTAGACAGAATTTTTAAAGGGCAGAAGCTTGTGTTTTTTAGGCTGGCACAAGACAACCATACACCATGAATTATTCTTGCAGTTCACAGCATCAAGCAATTCCTTTAAATAAGGCCACGGATGGGGAATAGCTATCCTTGTTTTTCAGCCTTATTAAACCTCAAGATCTCAATCAATCAAGATCTCAACTGCAGCTGACTTTAGCTCTCTTAATTTACATCTTTTTTTAACTTTGTCTCAGAGATTAAAAAAAGTAACAAACATATTTTGACAAGGTAAGGATTAGAAAGTACAGATTTCTCCTTTCAAAGGTATTAGAAGTAAAAAGTCATAAAACTACATAAAACGTACGTACTGCTTCCTAAAATAAAATAAAATAGTACTTTGTTACTTCCAATAACTGTTGTTTCCAAAGATCTTGCAGGATATTTTCTTGACAATTAAGTTTGTCTTGGGTGAGCCTTCTGTCTTTTCCCCCCTTCTCTCTCTCTCTCTTTTTTTTTTTTTTTTTTTTTTTTTTTAAAACCAGAACCTGGTGTGAATGTTTACTACAGAGTCCATGTAATTGGTCATTATAGTCTTAATGTCTCCAATATATTGCAAGCTTGCAAGCTGTCATAATAAACAGATTTGATGGCAACAAAGATTCTGGGCTCACCAAAGCAATGACACCATATAGCAAGCCGCGTGATTATTTACTTGTGCTGTCTTTTTACATTAACAAAATTTTACATCCCAATGTTATTATGTCTGATCTTGAGTCCAGTTGGTGTCTATACTGACCTGCTGTGAATAGATATTTATTTCTCTTCCTGAAAGAAAACGATTCCATGGGTGGCTCCTGTGGTCAGAACACACATGTAGGGGAACCCGCATGGTCGTGTGCTGGAAAATCACATTGGGTGACGATCACCCTGCACTGTCAGGTGGAATCGCAGCTGTGTGCTGACGAGAACTTGCAGGTGGGGTTTGTTTGTTAGGTCGGTTGGGGGAATTTTTATTTATTTTTTTTTTTTTATGACACGTGAACACTTTTGTCAAATTAGATGGTAATAAATCAAATCCCTTATGGATGAAGTGAACACAATGGTGCTTTGAGATTTGCATAATTTGTTGCATGACGATGCTCCTACCGTAACTAACTTGTTTCTCAAATCATGAATGAATGATGAATCAAAATGCCATTGTTCTGTTTCAGCCTTGCAAAAAACACTCAACAAAAATGTTTTTGTGTTCTTCAATAATAAAAATAGCAATTTATTTTGTACTCTTTAAAAACATACAGTAATGTGTCTGACATAATTAACTAGAATGTAAAGAATTAAGCCACAGGTGTCAAACTCAAGGTCCGGGGGCCAGATGGGGCCCGCAACATTATTTTACGTGGTCCGCGACAACTTATGTGATTTTTGCTCAAATCTGTACCCAAATTCCAAATTGTCATAATAATAAACAATAATGTTGAGATATTGCATTTTTCTGTTACCAAAACCTTCTTCTACAGTAATTTAAACAATACTTGAACAAACTATTATCCTTGTCTTCTGATTTCAAAAGTAGTTATCCCTCAATTTGTTGTGTAATGGTAATAATATGATTTTGTGATTAAACATTAATATGGTTTCACTGTTCTAACGGCCCTCTGAGGGAAATCATAACCCTGGATTAAGCAGTGTTTACTATATTTGTTGCTTTAATTAGTCATTCTTGAAAATGAATATATGCCTATAAATATTGTTTTGTGCGGCCGACTGGTTAGAGCGTCAGCCTCACAGTTCTGAGGACCCGGGTTCAATCCCCGGCCCTGCCTGTGTGGAGTTTGCATGTTCTCCCCGTGCCTGCGTGGGTTTTCTCCGGGCACTCCGGTTTCCTCCCACATCCCAAAAACATGCATTAATTGGAGACTCTAAATTGCCTGTAGGCATGACTGTGAGTGCGAATGGTTTTTTATTTCTATGTGCCCTGCGATTGGCTGGCAACCAGTTCAGGGTATACCCGCCTCCTGCCCGATGACAGCTGGGATAAGCTACAGCACGCCCGCGACCCTAGTGAGGAGAAGCGGCTCAGAAAATGGATGGATGGATATTGTTTTGTTATCTGTCAAAATGTGTTTCCCCACGATTGTTGATCAAATATGCGTTGCTTAAAGGGTTGTAACACTGCAACAGCGATGCTATTTATTAGTGCGTCTATGGCGTCTTCCATTATGTGTTACCGTTAAGCTAGCGGGGGCATTCCTAAGGCAAAGTTGGTTGGTTGTTTTAAATATGCAATGTGCAATTCTCAGTTTTTGTGTTTAGTTGGACAGTAAACCTTTACTGCGATTGTCAGGAAACAGATTAAAGCCTCTTTTTTGAAGAATTGTTCTCTACAGTATCTGCCAAACTGCTGCTTGTTATGAAATGAGTTGAGTTCACTGCCACCACAAAGCACTCGAATCTCAAATTTTGCTTGCAAGTCAAAGCAAGAAATTGTTCGAATGACAGGGTGTATATCAAAAAACCTGCAAGCCAGGTGACTCTTATCGCAAGCCAGGTGACTCTTATCGTGATTGGGACCTGATTATACAAAGACAAAGAACCCTTTATTGGCTGCAACATTGTGCAGTGCTGTCTGTCTTCGTACAACACGTATATAAAAATAAATAGCTTTCATCTCATTTGTTAATACAAGTAAAGCATTTTCCTATCCATGACAGTACTAAGAAGCTAAACTCACCAAAATGACTCCAGATGTGGCCTAGTGCACATTTTTCAACAGAAAGCCTCCATGAGACAGATGTTAAAAAAAATAAAAATAAAATATAGAACTGCGGTCTGATGCATGGAGTTACTGCCATTTTTGTCATGTACTGCCCTGCAGTACCATGATTGGTACTTTGCGCCATCTCGCCTTCTCTCCCCCCTCCCCGCTCCCTTTCAGCACCTGTCTCCAATCAGCCTTCGTCACCACCTACAAAAAAAAAAAAAATCCTTGCCAAACTATTGCAGTTACTTCCAGCATGTTTTCCCCTGTGTTCCTGATCTACGTCATTCCTGCCGCCAAGCCAGCCGCCTCTCCTCTCCACTGCCTGCCACCTGTCCGCGCCACTGCCTGCCAACCCACCCAGGACCACCTCCATTACCTTTCCTATATAAACTGTTCATCATAATCTCTCCATACGTGACACTTTTGTCAAAGTCACCCCAAGCTGCATGATATTCTATAAGATGGTTGCATTTTGGATAAAGAGCTTTACAGTACTTGGATTTTAAGTGATAATGAGCAAAATAGTCGTCAAAGCTTGTTAAATTAAGGAGTAAAATGTTCATGAAACTGTTTTAGTTTGTAAGTTATGAAACTGATGCGATTGTGGATGATCTTGTTGGTTTATATCACAAGGCTGTCTTTTTAATGTGAAAAATATTGAATGTTAGTGCAGTATTTTACCACATCTTTAAGAGGTTGGGAAAGCTTTATTTGATGTCAAAAAGCTGTACACATCCAAAAGAAAAAGTCTGTGGCGCTTGTAACCTTGAGCTGCAACCCAGTTTTTTGCTCCATGTTGTCACACAAATAGACATTCATTCTTGGTATTGCTTCTTTTCACTCTCCTTGCCCAATGCTTTCAGCGTAGGGCTGCTTATTGCTGGGATGGCATGAATACGCTGGAGCAAACTGGATTAGCTTGGTCACGAGAGTGGGCAACACAGAACGGGTACTTTCCTGACCCAGCATGCTGGCTCAGAAGCAGACTGGACCCACTCACTAAGCCCTTTAAAGGATTGCTTAGTGTGAAAAAGAGCAAACCTTCTAATCTGATCTCCAGATTGCTGCTGTCAGAAACAGTAGATGTACATTTAAAGATGCATCTGCTCAACGCAAATCACCCCCGGCTCGCTCAGCAACAAGGATGAATTGCCTTTGGCTTTGGTTAAGTGTGTAGCTGAGGACGGTGTCATTAAAATAGGAGCTGGATTTACAGATAATCAAATTATGCAGATGATTCCATTTTCATAATCATGTTTGCTTAGTAATGAGATTACCATAAGATATTTAAACAAATCTAATCTTTTAAAAATGCAAAAGGGAAATTTTAATAAAAGCATGTTTTTAAAATTAATTTAGCAACTGGAGGTGCAGTGAGTGCCTTCTGCGGAACTCAATCCCTTTATAACCAATTTATTATCCAACTTTTGTTTTTACTCTCCATTTAGAAATGTGTTGGGGGTGTTGCAGTTTCCCTTATAGCTTACAGATGGATTCAAAACAAAATGTATCATTGAAACCATTACACAGCATTGCAATCCTTCTGGTGTTGCTAGGTAACATGGTTCCTGGTATCAGGCTGCATTTACAGATATAGTCGGCATTCAGTGCAACAATGATTGAGATGTGCCCCAGCATTTGTGCCTACTCTCAAATTTACAACCAGCAAATACTCATCTGTTTTTATTTCGAAATCATATAGAAATATGGACTATAGCTTTATAAAATGTGGTTTTTCATTTTGTCTCAACTGCTTACATTGGTGGGCATTTGGTTCATGTGGCCCTATGCTGTTCTGTTTGTTTGTCTGTGCTGGATATATCTGTATGTGTGGGCCCTTCACATTCAAGCCCAATTCGCATCTCACCCATTACACTCATAAATGATCTGGCTTCAGTTTTCAAGGGCCTCAGCAGGTTTGTTTTATATAAGCCTGTGGTGCCACACCTCGAAGAGAGAGACGTCCTCCCAACATCTGCCAAATTAGAGGCTTTAATGGCTGTTCCTTTTTGTAGTTTGGAGCTGATTTATTTCCTTTTACCAGACTTTGAACATTCAAACAACTTGCTTTTAGACTTTTAAGATTTTTTTTTACGATTCTAAATAAAATATCACTCTGTAGGAAATGGACCGTTAGAACTGATTTCCCATCTTTAGCCAGTTGGCTTAATTTCGAACTGTTGTTGGATATGGTGTTCTTCATTCTTAGCATTACGGCAGGTGTGTAACATCACATTTATTTGGATTTTCCCTGTTAAAACTGTGTTTTATTGGCTTTACGTCATTGTGCAAAGTTAGGAACATTTATTGAATGGAAGCTGTGAGTAAATGGGGCTAATCTGGGTGGGCAGCACTTGGCAGCACATTTCCGCTCTGGTACCCTGCAGCCATGAACAGGCTGTAAACCTGACCAGTGGCTCCCACAGTAGTCTCGCTGGATTTTGAGCCAAACTCGCTCCTGCACCAAATGCCTGTTGATCGTTTTGAATCACCAGTAAATGTGAACGTTTACATCACCTTTAATATCCTAAGTCCGTGTCAAATCGAATTCTTGCCAAGTTGCAATGAAATTATATCCAAAGAGCTTTTTTTTCATTCAATACATGCTTATTATTTATACTTAAGAAAAATAAAATAAAATATTTTGGAGAAGTATGGTGAAAAGGAAGGGCTTCTTAAGGAGTTGTAGGCTATAATCTTGTTTATTATTAACAATTAGTATATTAAGTATCTAATAGTTAAGTCTACTGGTATACCATGCACTCTAATAGTATATTATGCATAACTACACATGTATTAATATGGTTAGGAAAACAGATTGCATGCAGTACAGGAAGTCCTCGAGTTATGACGCACTCGACCTACGACGTTTCGACTTTACGACGCCCGTGCCTCGTCCGCCATTTTGACCCAGCACCATAGTGTTTCCGCTTAGCTAGTGCATAGTGCTTGTCTGTGTTTGTGCGGCGAGAGTATCTTTGTCTTTTTCGCCCTCCTTTTTTCACACACTCAGCAGTAATGGTAAGTACAGCATCTTATTTTTATTTTATTTTAATGTATTTTAGTTTCTTTATACGAAGTGTTAACCTTTCCTGCTACGGTCACCTGACCGTGGTCGGGAGACGCAGGGGTTAACTCCCTTCTCTCATTGCACAGCTGAGCTGGTTGGCAGCAACAATAAAGGCACGAAACACCGATTTACTGCTTTAATGGCTTTATTAGCTCCTCTGCACATTCAACGTCAACGAGTCCTCCGCTAATCGCTACTCTTCCCCGATCACCGTCACTACACTTGCTACTGTACACATTCGCACCGGCGCGCACTCCTTCCTCCTTCGCAGTCCCGTCTCACGCACACATTGACGCACACGCCCACACACACTGAGCTTGCTCTCACAAACACGTGGGACAATACCCGTAACAAAAGTATTTCGCCGTAAATTTTTACTTTAACAGTGAAATCCGACTTACGCGGAAATTCGTGTTACGTCACCAGCGTAGGAACGGAACTCGTTCGTAAATCGAGGACTTCCTGTATATTGTACATTGTATTATTGTATTTTATGTTACGGCAGTGTTATATATATTTAAGCAGAGACACGTGGAATCTTGGATGGATCTTGAGAGTTTTAATTGAACAGAGGTGGCATTGATGAGTTTAGTGATAGGAAATGGACCAATGTTGTCATGAACGGAACAGAGGACAGGACCCAAAATGCACGACTCCAATACAAATGGACAGTTTCACAAAAGAGAGGTTTAATAAACGAGCAGAGGTCGGTACACAGGCAGGCAATCCGAAAAGGCAACAGTATCCAAAAAAACGTGAGGCAAAGAGGCAAGGTCAATAATCGGAACAGGGTCTAGTCTTACTATGAGTCGGTGACGTGGAAACAAGGAATGCTGGAACGTGACAACAAGGTACAACGAACTGGCGACCAGAAAGAATGAGACACGAGCTTAAATGCAAGGGGTAACTAGGGTAAACGAGGCACAGGTGGGGAAGATGCTCTCAGGAGCAGGTGTGTACGAGACAGGGGGAAGAATACAACCAGAACACACACCCATTACAAATGTAGCGAGGAGCGATCTTACGGAGTTTGGAGTGGGAGTAGGGGAACGATGAAGATCTGCCAGCCGATTATTTGTCTCCGTAGACCGAGTTAAAGCAGCCTTGACATCCTTCCACACAGACCGGACCCGTCGGAGATGATCCCTCACCGCGGGAACCGTCACTGTATGCTCCTGGTCCTTAAACAAAGGAGGTTGAAAACCATAACATGCCATAAAGTCATACCTGTGCCGCAGCTGGTGAGGGATTTGTGGGCATATTCCACCCACGGGAGGAAGGTGCACCAGGAGGCAGGATGGCGAGCAGCAACGCAGCAAAGAGCAGATTCCAGTTTTGATTTGCCCGCTCCGTCTGGCCGTTGGTTTGGGGGTGGTAGCCGGAAGACAAACTGGCTTCTGCGCCCACCGCCTTACAGAACTCTTTCCAGACCTGGGAAGAGAACTGAGGACCCTGGTCCAATACAATGTCAACAGGGATACCATGAAATAGGAACATGTGGAGGACAAGAAGGTTACCAGTCTCAAAAGCAGGGGGCAATTTGGGAAGAGGTACCTTGGAGAACCGGTCTATAATGGTGAGGATGATTGTGTTACCTCCAGAGGGGGGCAAGTCCAAGGAGATGTGGGACCAAGGGCGGCTCGGAATGGGTAATGGACGCAGCAGACCAGCTAGAGGTTGATGCAAAGCTTTACCTCGGGCACAGACAAAGCAGGCTAGGACAAATTCCCGGGTGTCCTTGGCTAGACTGGGCCACCAGAAGTGTTGCTGGATGAAATGGATGGTGCGGGTGGTGCCGGGATGACAGGTGAGGTTGGAGTTGTGGGCCCACTGAAGGACGTTAGAGCATGCGGAATCGGGTACAAACAGCCATTTAGGAGGTAAGGTCTTGGGATCCGGGTGAGTCTTCTGGCCTCTTTAACTACTTGTTCAAAGTGGCTGCTCCAACAAAGCACGAGGAAGGGGGGGATGGGGTCTGGTTCTGTTGGCCTGGAGGGGGGTGCATACCCCCCTCCAGGCCATCAGATCAGGCCATCAGGCTTGCCCTTGCGCGAACCTGAGCGGAAGGTCGAAGCAGAAATTGAACCGACTGAGGAATAAAGATCCCAAGCCGCTTGGCGGAATGGAGATAAGCCAGGTTTTTGTGGTCACTACATATAATAAAGGGTGTAATGGTCCCCTCCAACCAGTGTGTCCACTCCTCCAGGGCCGGGACGATGGCTAGCAGCTCACGGTTCCCAACGTCATAATTCTGCTCGGATGACAGGCGACGGGAGAAAAAGGGACAGGGATGACGTTTTGGGGAAACAGGGTCCCGTCGGGAGAGGACGGCTCCCGCCCCCGTGTCAGAGGCGTCAACCTCCACCACAAACTGGAGAGAGGGGTCAGGATGTCGCAGGATGGGAGCACTGGTGAACAGTTCTTTCAGGCGTTTGAATGCTTGTAATGTGACAGGGGTCCAATGGAAAGGTAAGCTGGTGGAGGTGAGACTGGTGAGAGCTACGGAAACCTTGCTGTAGTCACGGATGAAACGAAAATAGTAATTGGCGAAACGTTGAAGGTCCTTGCAGGTGGAGGGGATGGACCAGTTGATGACTGCTTGGATCTTTGCTGGGTCTTGTTGTAACTGTCCTTTGGCGATGATGTATCCCAAGAAGTGAACGGAGGAGAGGTGGAATTCACATTTTTCAGGTTTAACGAACATGTTGTTCTCAAGGAGGCGTTGGAGGACTTGGCGGTCATGCTGGCAATGTTCTTCGGGAGAGCGGGAGAAGATGAGTATGCCGTATAAATAGACGAAAAGGAACCGGTTCATCATATCACGGAGAATTGATGAAGGTTTGAAAAATCCAAACGGCATGATCAGGTATTCAAAGTGTCCCAGGGGGGTTTTGAATGCTGTTTTCCATTCATCCCCCTCTCTAATGCGGATGAGATGATATGCATTGCGTAGATCGAATTTTGTGAAAATATGGGCGTCGCAGAGGGGTTCAAAAGAGGGGTCAATCAGAGGCAGTGGCACTTTGTTTTTTACTGTAATGTCATTGACGCCTCGGAAATCAATGCAGGGGCAGAGAGCGAGAACAGTCATACGGGAGGGAGAGCTTGGGAAGGTGTTGGTTTGGCTCACCACAACCCTCTCAGGTCGTGGTGAGCCCGGTCTTTTGGCTTGAGATTGCAGGTGGAAATGAAGTGACCAGGCTGTCCACAATAGATGCATAATCGATGAGTGAAGTGGCGCTGTCGTTCCTGGGGGTCTAACTGGGTCCTGCCTAGTTGCATAGGCTCCTCTGGTCCAGTGGGGGGTGAAGAGGCGGCGACAGGGGGTTCAGTGTGCGGCGGAGTTGTTGGGGACGCAGCCACGGTGGGTGGAGCGAAACTACGCGTCTTAGCTCCCCGCTCACGAGCTCTCACTCGGAGGCGGTTGTCTGGTTTGATTGCTAACGAAATAGTTATCGAGGGAGGTGGGTTTGTCCCTGGTCACAAACTCGTCCTTAAGTTGTTCTGATAAGCTCTTAAAAGAAATTTCCCTTAGCACTGCGTTGTCCCACCCCCATTTACTCTCGAGTGCCCGGAAATCGATTGAGTAGGACGCCACGGAACTCGAACCTTGAGAGAGAGTTAGAAGGCGCCGAATGGCTTCTCTACCCTTGACGGGATGATCAAAAACTTTCTTGAGTTCTGCCATAAAGGAGTCTAGTGATGTGAGTACCGGGGAGCAATTATCCCAAAGCGCAGTAGCCCATTTGGCAGCTCTTCTGCACAGGAGGTTTATGACAAACGCAATCTTAGATTTGTCAGTTGGATAGCTCAGCGGTTGGAGGTCCAATACTAAAGTGCAGTTTAATAAAAATTAGCTACATGAACCTAGCTCTCCGGACTATACGGCTCGGGAGGAGGAACATGTGGCTCTTTGTACGGGAGGCGGGGTTGGTTGGAGGCTGTGGAATACTGACGGGAGGATTGTGGAGGAGGCTCTGGGAAGATAGGAGGGATACTTGTTGTGAAAGGGCATTTAATGAGTCCATGATCTCGCGGAGGGCTTTGTCTTGTCTGCCGATGTACGCGCCCTGATGGGTGAGCGCTTCCCTCAACTCTTCTGTGGTCGCTGGGTCCGTCATGGCCTGAGTATTCTGTCACGGTGCAAAGTCGGATGTGAGTTGGATTGGATCCAAGAGCAGACTGAGGCAGAGGGAGTAGATTTAGTTTATTGGAAGTTGGCACAGGTTAAGGATATCCAAGGCGAGGTGGTGGACCGTCGGGACATGGAGTGAGTGAAAATGGATGGAGGGACACAAAATGGGTCTTCAGATCACATATGGATACACACACGCACACCGCACACATACACACACACACGCAACACACACACACTCAGAGCTGACAAAACTCCAATTCTTCCCTGGTTCCCTATCACCCCAATTTGCTGCATAGAGACAGTTGTTTGGGTGCTGCTGTCTCCTGTGTCTCATTTGTGTGTCTGCGTGCGTGTGTGCGTGTGTGTGTGTGTGTGTGTGTGTGTATGTGTGTGTGTGTGTGCATGTGTACTTGGGAAAAAGACAGGAATGTAAGCATGTTGCGTATATAAAGTTAGGTTATTTTCAGTGTCACGTATGACTTTTTTAGATTTAGGTGAAGGGAGGTTCTTTGTGTCAGATCTGCATTTGCGTTCAACAACAATGTACGGTATATAAAATGTCTACACACCCCTGTTCAAGTGCCAGGTTTTTCAAAGAAATGAGACAAAGATGTACCATTTAAAAAATAATTCCAATTGAGTTGAACCGGTTATAGGGCACATTAATTGTGGAAAATGTTTTGTAATTATTTATATTGGTTTAATTTTTTTATATCACAGAAATCTAGCAATTGTTAAAGGAGGACAGGTGGGGAGACAATGGGAGACAGTAAATTGAAAATGTGTGGCGCGTTATGAAGCGTAAAATACGACAACGGAGACCCCAGACTGTTGAACAGCTTAAGCTGTACATCAAGCAAGAATGGGAAAGAATTCCACCTACAAAGCTTCAACAATTAGTGTCCTCAGTTCCCAAACGTTTATTGAATGTTGTTAAAAGAAAAGGTGATGTAACACAGTGGTAAACATGACCCTGTCCCAGTTTTTTTGGAACGTGTTGCAGCCATAAAATTCTAAGTTAATGATTATTTGCTAAAAACAATAAAGTTTATCAGTTTGAACATTAAATATCTTGTCTTTGTAGTGTATTCAATTAAATTAAGGTTGAACATGATTTGCAAATCATTGTATTCTGTTTTTATTTATGTTTAACACAACGTCCCAACTTCATTGGAAATGGGTTTGTAGCATCACTTTTACTTAAACCATGTCCAGGCCCTGCCATTATCCGTTATCGTGAATAATCGTGCACGTGTATGAGAGAGAGCGCGTGCAAGTCAAAGAGTGTGTGTGTAGGTCAAGTTGTAGACGCTTTGCTGTCATGTTGGAAATGTCAGGGTGTTACTCCAGTTAACCCAGCTCATGTTGGCACGTGGCCTCTTGCTCTCATCTGATATTTGAAAACAATCAAGAGAGTCCTGTCAGTGTGAATGTGAGTGTGAGGTTTCATTTCATCATCATTAAATAAATAGCACTTTGGGAATTCATTGAATAACGTTGGAGAGGTACTGTTTTCACAATATTTATTAAATTGTGGTTACAGTTTGTAGTGCTGTGCTGCTTAATAACGTCCATAGATCATTTTTCTGTTGTGCTTATCCTCCTTAGGTTTGCGAGTGAACTGGAGCCTGTCTTAGCTGCCTTTTGAGCGAAAGACAGGGTGCACCCTGGACTGGTCACTGTCAATCGTTGGGCACGTTCACATCTATGGACAATTTTTAGTCTTCAGCTAACATAACTAACTATAACTAACATTATTTTGGAAGGTAGGAAGAAGCCTGAGATAACCCTGCAAGTCAAGGGGAGAACATGCAAACTTCACCCTGAGCCTGAGTTGAGATCCGTTCACTTTTGTATTGGATCTCTTTAGGTTATCCAGTTGTACTTGCCACATACAGTAAACATCACATTTCCTTTCATAAATTCTTCCCTTTTAATTGATGCATAACAGCCGCCTTTATTCCAGTGTCGTCCCGCCCATGATGAAAGTCCTAAAATGAGCATATACAGTACCAAAACAGGAAAGAGGTTCATAATGACGCATAAGGAGGATCTTTTCAGTTAGTTTTAATGCAGGATTATTTGATACTCCATGTAATCTATGTTGACACTATCGCCATAGTTACAGTAGTGCCACACAGACACACACCATACACCCCACACAGATGTTTATTCTTCTAAGCAGGAATACAGATTAAACATGAAGCAGGTTAGCAGAAATTCACTGGGTGTCCTAGTTCCTACTGTCAATAGCAGGCCCATTTACAGCTAAACTGTATCTATTAATAGACTACACTGATCTGTCATCAGGTACCTACAAAGATCCCTGCATAAATTACATTTGGCCGTTTTGTTTACCTGCTCATGTCGTACTGTGTTATGATTTGCAAGGGTCTGTTTACGGTTACAGTGGATCATGGGAAAATAATGGAAGTTTCCCTTGCTGTGATGAGCTGTGCATGTTTTCCCACTTTCCTTTTTCCAATTGACATGTGAGACGGGAGGTCGTGAGGGGTAATGCACTTTCCGATGTGATTCTGTCAGACAGCTCATGTTTTGATCACAGGATATGGGTGTGTGTTCTATCTGCGAGAAGCATAGCCATCAGTTCAAGATGAGGTCATGCTGTTATTGTTGGTAAATATTGACTGATTTGAAGTAAAGGTTTACATTTTCCCCCTCAAATGTGATCTGTAGCATTCAACACAATGTCCAAAACTATATCAGGCTATTGCACAAAGGCTTTCCTTCAAAATATCCGTTCCAGACAATGACACACAAATTGCTGTTCACGATACAGTATGTAAATCAGTCCATTTTGGATCTTCAGAAAGTGACAGGGTCTTCCGGTGTGACCGTTGTTTTTGCTCGATCAGCAATTAGTAAAACTGATCTGTAAATCAGATAAACAGACTTTAGATGCTCACCATCTCTTCTCTCAATCATAGGCACGCATACTTTCAAATAATCTTGTAGATGATACATTAAATATGGTAATCCTAATCCAGTTACAATAATCCGTAATTATGTAAATGCTAAATACCTGATATGTGTGTGTGTGTGTGTGTGTGTGTGTGTGTGTGCGTATAGTTTGGCTGAAAACTGAACCTGCTGTGAATCAAATGGATCTGACCACAGTCTACTAATTGGCCACTCTTTAACAAAGACAGACGTCTGTAGAGTCCAAGTGAGAGGGAAGACACAGATCATTTGGCTGGTGTTATAACTGCAATTTAGCTGCAGCGTTTGAAGGGCAAATTTAAATATGAACTGTTTGACATCACTAAACTATCAAACATTTGTCGTGACTTGAATGATTAGTCCAATTGGAAATGCCCCTACTATGATCACTGAATTATGCTCTCTGTGTTTTACTCTTTGGGAGGTATTTTTAGTGTTGTGCGTGTGTCTATTTTAGCAACTGAAGGGTGTATTCAGAATGTTTGTACGACTTGTAATCTAAAGTCTTTTTGGCTGCACAGAGGACCGTCTTGTCATTGTCTTTGCCTTTGCCTTTGACCACCCAGCAAAAATTTTCTCAGTTCTCAGTTCATCCTCCTCCTCATTGTTTTGTGGTGGGGTTCAAAGCAGTAGATTTCTTTCAAATTATAATGTATTTGGTTTTGTTTTTTTATGCTGCTAAAAAAACAAAACAAAACATGATTCTATCTCCTACGTTCAGTCTGACTGGTGGTAACACAAACTGCAAAGATAAACAATTAATGTTAAAGTGGAAACTTAAAATTTCATGTCTTTGTTTCAACATTGCTGTACCTTTGTATGGAGGTGGGAATAAACATTTTGACATTCTTAACAGGCATGTCATTTGTAAGAAATACTGTGATTTAACAACTGTTAATAGGAAAAATGATAAGGCAGATTCCAAAGTTTTGTGTGCTTTTAGAGTGTATGTTTCGGCATAATACGTAACAAGCATTATTGATTGGCTGGCGACCAGTTCAGGGTGTACCCCGCCTCTCGCCCAGAGTCAGCAGAGATAGGCTCCAACACGCCCGCAACCCTAGTGAGGATAAGTGGTACGGAAAATAGATGGATGGATAAAGATATTTATAAGGTACAGTATTTGCGTATTGGAACCCTGTCGCTTGTGCAGTGTACCTAATGAATTGTCAAGTTTATTTAGCTGTGATTTTTAACAGTACAACAACAATATTTTGTTGTCATGCAATAAAAATATAATATAGAATACTAATATAGACACAGGGATACAAGGTCCGTTATTTTGTGAATGATAGTGCACAACATTTGATTAAATAAAAAATTAATATGCCAAAGGATACAGTCTGTTTTACAGTAAATAAGATGTGTTCGTGAGTCTGTGTGTGTGTGTGTGTGTGTGTGTGTGTGTGTGTGTGTGTGTGCGTGCGTGCGTGCGTGCGTGTATGTATCTGCTTTCCTCACATATGTCAGTCCACATGTAAGCCACACCTGCTCTGAAGTGGCAGACGGGCAGGGACAGAGAGAGAGAGAGAGAGAGAGAAAGAGAGAGAGAGAGAGAGACAGTCGACAATAGCGTGTTTCAGCCAGTGGTGTCATAGGCTGAGGAGTCGCTCAAGCAAGCGTAGGCTGCCTCTGCGTCTCGGCAACACGCAGTCTGTCAGCTCTCTTCCGCCTTAATGGAACAGATGTACTACTCTGCCTCCTAAAGGATCCCGAGCTCTATTGATGATGCTCCTCATTACTGGAGAGAAATGCAGGGCAATGCTCACTGTACTCAACTGTGTCGACTTTGGATTCCTCGGAGCTTGAAGTTGGATTTTTTTATATTCCTTTCTGGACTTTGTGGGTTTTTCTATCGTATATTGACATCACCTTATGGTCCACTCAGAAAGGTTTGACATTTTATAAATGAATTAAGGAACTGCAAAGCTACTTGGCACCAGGAAACACATGGGCTTTGTGGGTTTTGAGCCAGTCACTGCTTTTCGGGGAGCTTAGCTTGCTCCCCTGCTGAGATCGGACAGAAGGAGCCAACATCAAGATGCACGCCTCCTCAATAAGGTGAACAGAAGTTGCTGGATCCCACGTGAGTTCTCAAAGCTACTTTCCCCCAACTTGTAGCAGAGTTTCATTCCTGCCAGAGAAGGAGGGGAGTGTCTAGTCAACATCACAAGTGGAGCCAGGGATAAGATGCCAGCCATCCTTGTGGCCTCCAACATGAAGTCAGGACTCCCCAAACCGATGCACAGCGCTCTGCCCATCCCTCAAGTCCCCAGCAGGCCGTCAGCTCCCAGTCTGCCTGCTGCGGCACTAAAGACCCAAATTCCCTCTCTGAACCAGCAGTTGGGTTCAGGACATCCACGAGGCCCTGCAACGGTCACAGAGATCAGGAGAAACGCTCAGGTCAGGACAAATCCTAACAATTGAATAGAAGTTCATTTTACTAATGTAAATGTACTTATTTTCTGAAAGTGAGATGTGTCCCAGAAAATTACATAATACGGTGTGTATTCAAACAACAATAGCATGCAGCACAATTACTTCACTGGCCCACTTATTTGGATCTCTTAGATCATATATGTCGAACTCAGGCCAAATTTGGCCCACGATGTAGTTATATTTGGCCCGCAAGACCATAGCAAATGTGTATTAGAGCCGGCCTGCCAGTATATAGCACATGCGCCACTAATATTACAAATCCCACAATGCTTTGCTTGTGTGTTGGCCCATCAGTCTAGAGTGGCGTGCGCCCCTTCCCTTTCTGTTGCTGTCGTTAGCAACTATGCTCCCAGTCTCCTCGAGCAAATTTACACTTCCCCTTCCCAAAAATGCCCTAACAAAAGATAGAAAACGGTTAAATTCCAAGACAGGTGGGGGGCATATTGTCTGTTCACGAAAGTAAAAGACAGACCTGTTTGTCATGTGTGGAGCAATGTGGCTTTTAACACAGAATGTATCATAATTGAATTCAGTTTTCAATAGTTTTCTGATGACATATTTGATTTTCAGCCAAATTTTGGCCCGCCCACCTTTATCTCAAAACCTGCGTCATTGAATATCAGCCTGCTGACGTTAGCAACAGAACGACAAGAACATTTCCTTATACTAGTATGTGTTCTTGGCTGCTTCACAAATTGCGACTATTGGTCAGTCCGTGTTTCATCTGTTATTTTTGCGCAATATTAACCAATTTAAAGTGGTGAAAATAGCTTGAGAACAAATCTATAAACACTCTCAAAATGTCTGAGAAGTGTAAAACGATTTCCTTGTTCTGCGGAAGCCATGTGGCATCATTCTCAACTATACTGAAAGTCTTGATAGTTTTTTTAGACAATAACGAGTGAAAATAGTGAACTTAGATACATTTGTGTAGGCTTGTTTTGTTAAAAACGATCGCAGTAATGCTTCGTAGCAGAAGGAAGCCGCATGAGCCATATGGAGGTAAGTGCGTGCAGATTAATTTTCATATAAACACACGGTTAGTCAGCTCGTTGTTGTATTTATTACGTCACTAATGGCTCTAAGACCTTTGAAAAAGAGTTTGGGAAGATGACACACACAGGCATTTGCTCTTATAAAGAATTTGAAGCTTTTTACACGGCGGGGGTATCAGCATGACCGCGGCCGTTGATGTGCATGGCAGGGCGCCGTATTTGTACCATTTTAATCAATGACAGTGTAATAAATAGTGATTTTTATTATTATTTTTTTAGCATATTAAATTAGCAATTGGACATAATTTTGGGGTGCTGTTGTGTTCATGTGAGTGTGCAACAATATGCAGTGGAATCTCAATTTAACGGACTAAAAGGGGAAGGGGAAGGGGGGGGGTCTATTAGAACCGATGATCCCTTATATTGAAGCAATTTTTTTGTGGCCATATCCACCCATAATACTGTACAGTACAATACCATTGTTTTGTACTTTTTATGGCCTAAAAAGCCCAGTACAGAACAAACTTATTCGCTTGGTGCGGGGTCAGCGACAAATAACTAATAACTATGAACTTCAAGGGCGTATCCGCTCACTTGCACTCTGTTTCCGTAGATGTTTATAATTTACATATCCACTCCCACCACACTTCAGCTGTACAGCCGGGTCCACTACCCCTGTCCTGCATGCTTGCTCTCCTGTCCTTGTCCTTCCTTCACAGAGTGTAGCACTACTGCCGTATACAACACTCAAATCTATTGTGTCATTGTACTAGACTTAGAATTATTTACTTTCCTCATCTTTATTACACCTAATTTCCTGTCTTATGTTGTCTTCTCTTCCTATAATATTGAGTTATCGCTTTTTTTTTTTTTCTGTCTTTTCCCTTTAAATTTTTGTTCTGTCCGACTAAAAGTTTCAAAAAATATCTATCAGAATAGAAAGAACCACAGTTGCAGCTTAAAAACTCCACTGTGGAACTGTTCTGGCATGAAAGGGATACAGTTCCTCCTTTCTGCTTGACCTAATAGCCAAACAGAACAATATACTGTATATATATATACTGTATATGTGTGTGTGTGTGTGTGTGTGCGTGTGTATATATATATGTGTGTGTGTGTGTGTGTGTGTGTGTGTGTGTGTGTGTGTGTGTGTGTGTGTGTGTGTGTGTGTGTGTGTGTGTTAACTGCAATAATTGTCCCGTGGTAATGTTTTGGACAACATTTTTAAATCATGGAAATTCAGACAAATTTGGACGAAATGTTCTGGAAGTGAATTTCTAATGGTTGGCATCTCTGATAATATCAATTTGAATAAAGTGGTGTTTAGAAACCTAAGCAAGATTTATTTTATTTTATTTTTTTCCTGAAAAGTTGCCATTTTGGAAATGCGCGGATTCTGTCTAACAGTGATGATATTGTATATAAAATATGAGTAAATACTACCACAATATTATAGTACATTCCTTTGCCCACAAGTGGTGAAATGGTCTCCAGTTCTGTCGCTGACATCACACTAAGATATGGCGGCGTATTTGTTTTGGCAGTGTAAAAGGGGCATTCCCAGGGCAATTAGTTATTCACTGATTGCTCCATAACAGATTGATGTGATTGGAAATGACTGCCGGTTTCATTTTCTTGAGGAAAAAATACATAAAGAGAACTTGTTAGTGAAATACAGGCCATCTGGACGCTATAGTTCCTTTAAACAGTATGGGTTGGCCCGCAAAGTACATTAGAATGGTAGTACTAGATATGAGCCTCACAGTTCTGACGTTTGCGGTTTGAATTTCAGCTGTGACCTTCCTTTGTGGAGTTTGCATGTCACTTAATTGTCACTAAATTGTATAAATGTGAGCGTTAATGCGCTATATGTACTCTGTGATTGGCTGGCGAGCAGTCCAGGGTGTACCCCACCTCTCGCTCAAAGTCAGCTGGCACAGGCTCCAGCTCACCTGTGACTCCAATGAGTAAAGGTAATAAACAAAAAGGATGGTGGGGGGGCAAATCCAAATCCAAATAAAGTACACATTCAAAATAAACAGCAAATGAAACATGCTTCAAAGGGATCTGATTGGAATGTTCTACTGTACTGTTTATAGGTGATGCATACCGATATAGTAAAGGTAAAAGTGAAATGCACAAAAGAAGTGTTCCGTTGGAAAGTTCCCAGCAACGGAACATGCCACTACTCATCTCAGGGATTAGTGGAGTGGTTACAGCGTAGAGCTGAGGCTCGTTCTCCATGCACCCAGCTGGTTGGCCCACTTGGCTCCAAACACGCCAACATGTTGTGTACACCTGGAGGAACCCTTAATCTATGATGGCACCAGAGCATGTGAGGAGATCCCCTCAGTGTTGACGAGCCGGATATGACGTCACTACTGTGTCTTCTGGCGCCACTCTACATTGTTGCTTCATGTGTGAATCCGACTGTCCTGTAGGCAAAAATCCACTGCAACTCTGCTGCCCTCTAGTGTTTCTTTTGCTCTGCACTTTTCATACTTAACATGTAGTACATGCTTGTTCAAGGCCACCTGTTTTTGGATTCTTTGTCGAGCTACTGTTTTGTTTCATAGACGTGTTCACAACAAAATCTGCTTTTGTTGTTTTTCAATTAGTTTTTAGAAAGCGTTGATTTCATTTGGTCTGTATTCCTAGATAAAATATGCATGTGTTTTTAGTCATACCTTTAAATCTGATCCAACACACATATTTGCATATACTGTATGTGAGGAAGCATGCAGTTCTGTCAAGTGCAGATTCATAAACACATCCACGCACACACACACACACACACACACACACACACGTATACAGGCACGCAAACACACGCACAGACAACACGCACACACACGCACACTACCACGAGGAATTATTTGTCAATGTGACAGTTTGATAAGAGGCTCCTTTCTTGATTTGTATCTTTTCAGATAAAAGCCATCCCCTGTGTAAATATTTGCTTTATTAGGGTCACAATGAATGCGCAGCTCCACCTGGAAGCAGAGTTGATCTCACAATAACGTTAATAAAAAATACAGGGAAGCTGGGTCATTGTATGCTATTTAAAAAGGTCATTGTTTTGTAAATAAAGACAGACTGACAGGTCCACAGCCTCAGCGCAATAGCCAACATATTAAATTCCCACTTTTTATATGACCGCTGCGTGACAGTGACACAGAGGTCCATCAATGAAACATCCACCATCATTAGGGATGTGTAATTACCTGAGGTTATTATTCTACTCATTTAAAATATTTTAATTCGGCATGATATCATCAGGGAATAGATTTGCCTTACATAATCAAGTGACTTGTGAACTCAATTAATTATTTGGATACAAAGTTAATTAGATGACCATAACTGAAATTGTTTGATGAAAACATGGCATGGAGACTCAAGATACCAGTTAATGTGTTACATGTTTATTTTACATATTTTTTTCAGATGCTTTGAGAAAGTCTATACTGTATTATTTCATATCTGTTTGTAGAGCTCTTTTCCCAAATGTGATAAATATCAACCATGAGATGCCATTCTATTGTGTACAGACTATAATCTTTCATTAAACATTTTAAGAATTTAATTAAATCTTTGTAAAATTTGCATATCTGGGGAAATAATACTAGGGCAACTAACCCTACAAACTCAGGTCAGATAGTAAACCAAGCAAACATGGTGAAGCAGCATTTAACTGTTATACTGCCGTCTTATTTTTCTGTACTTTGTTTTTAAATGTATTTTTGCTCTTTAAAAAAAAAAAAAAGTATATTAATCATGTAAAGATCATTGAGTTACCTTGTGTATGAAATGGGCTATACAAATAAATTTGCCTTGCCTTATTTTCTCAGAATAATGCAAATGGATTTGTAGCGTTTTGGAAAAGATTTGTAGTATGTACCAAATGAAAAGGTCCCTTTTCAAGATGTGTAATCACTAGCAACAAGCATGCTGTGTTGAAGAATTATTGTGGTAATGTAGTATAATCACACTTTGATTTGATTGAGTTCTAGTTTAAGTCACTGGTGGTGTAGTGGGACAGTCGCCGGAGGCAGCACGGGTTCAATTCCCACTCGGTGACGATATGAATGTGAGTGTGAACGGTCATCTGCCTCTACATGCGTTCTGAGATTGACTGGGGACCAGTTCACGGTGTAGTTCGTCTCTTGCCCTAAATCAGATGGGATAGACTCCAGCTCACCAGTGACCTGAACAGGATACGGGTATAGAAAATAGATGCATGGATGATTTCTAGTTTAACAGCCATTTATCAAACCATAATGTTTCAAAAGGTGATCAGTTGCAAAACAGTAATTATGATCTGTTAAAAATGAACCCCACACAGTCTAAACCACACCTAACATGGTCCATGCTATCAGTTAAATTGTGGTGAGAGAACACAAGATAAGTAGTTAACCTAATCCGTCAGTCCTTTAAATGCTTTACATTTACTTATTTCAGTGTCTTTGTTAATTTACTGCATTTGCTGTGTTTCTCATGAGTTCAGTATTAGTAGTTGTGGTTTTTCTTTTCTTTTCAAAACACCATAGACGGGCTAACAAATAGCATCGATTTTGTAGGGTTATAAGTTATAACCCTTCAAGCAACTGATTTTTGAACGCATACTAATGAATTGATCATGAAACGAATTAATCATGACACACAAACTGTTAAATTCTTTAATTCTATTCAATTATGTTATTGTATTTTTTTATAGTACAAATCTATAGAGTCCTATTTTTTTGTTATTAAAAACATTTTACAAAAAAAAAATTGGGGGGACTGGGGGTTGGAATAGATGAATGGCATTTGCATTCATTTCGATGGGGAAAGATAATATGAGAGTGTTTTCAGTTTCAGTACTAGCATGGTCATTGAACATATTCAACTCGTAAGTCAAGGCGCCACTGTACTAGTATTAGTGTATATTGAGCATGACAAGGAAGGAATTGAGTTTTTCTTCTACCATTTTATGGAAAAGGAGGGGCCAGTCTCTCCCACATAGTTGTTGGGAAATGTGCGGTTTCATCTAGTTGCATCCCATTTTAGCTCCGAAGAAATAAATCAGATTTGTACTCATGTATTTCATGGATTTATTTTAGGATAATTGTGCCATGACTTCATGAGAAAACTGTTCTCTCTTCAATCCATGATTTTTTTTATATTGTTTTTTTAAAGAGAGAGAGTTCTTCATTCGAATGAAGGCAGTAATCATGTTTACATTTTATTTGAAGGATGCAAACAATCCAATAACATTTGGCTCCAGTCATGACCTCATCTCTGCCTAATGCGTCTCGATCAGATTCCACTTCCTGTGTCGTTGTCCCCTCGCCTTCCTGTGTGAAGTCTTTGCTGAGCGTAACCATATTAATTAAGCATCTGCTTCTCCTGAGTCAAGCATCCTCTCATTGATCTCCCCTCCAAGGTGCCTTCCTGCTTTCAGTTTTTCCCATTCTCTCCTTTCAATGCACTAAGTTGGCGTAGGTAGCCCTTCGGTGCAGACAGGAGGGTCATTGTAAGAGGCGCCCACTGGGGAAAAGAGCTGCAGAGGCGCTTCAACTGACGCAATCACCTCCATCTCGGTATGGAAGCGAGAGGCGGTGTGAAATTAGGAGTAGGAGCTAGGAGGGATAGGTCGCAGGGGCTGATGTCATCCTCCCCAGAGGCCCGTGGCTAAGGTCACCACAGGCCAAGAGACTGCTTGTAAACCGATATGACCTCTGAATGTGAAGCCAGCAGAAAACCAGTGATGTCAGTGTTCTCCCAAGAGTTGATGCAACAAAGCACAAAGCATTGTATCTTACAGACTTGAGAATGCCAATAAATTGGAAAAAAAAAATAAAAATACATATAATAATAATAAAATAGGCGGCACGGTGGACGACTGGTTAGAGCGTCAGCCTCACAGTTCTGAGGTGCGGGGTTCAATCCCCGTCCCCGCCTGTGTGGAGTTTGCATGTTCTCCCCGTGCCTTCGTGGGTTTTCTCCGGGCACTCCGGTTTCCTCCCACATCCCAAAAACATGCATTCATTGGAGACTCTAAATTGCCCGTAGGCATGACTGTGAGTGCGAATGCTTGTTTGTTTCTATGTGCCCTGCGATTGGCTGGCAACCAGTTCAGGGTGTACCCCGCCTCCTGCCCGATGACAGCTGGGATAGGCTCCAGCACGCCTGCGACCCTAGTGAGGAGAAGCGGCTCAGAAAATGGATGGATGGATGGATAATAAAATAAAATCTATGGTGGTCGAGACGGGTCACAACAATTGCAAACGACACAACATACATTAATCCACAAGTCTTTCCTTGGCCGATTCGGGGGTTTAGTTCAGGGGGTGTTGACGGACCAAAGGGTTTCCCTTATCTTTAATAAGGAAAAGTCGATTAAAAGATCCTAATGAAATTCAAATTGGGATTAAAAATAAATATTGTACCTCACTCTACTCATATCACCAAAAGCTAAAGAAACCAAAATATATCCATCTTTGAAATTTGATTAATAAAGTTGAGGGGAAAAAAGTGACTGAGGCAGGAAGTTGGAAAAGTAAGTGAAAGTAAACTATTTCGGAGCTATTTTGGAAAGTAAGCACCTTTGGATTGCCGTAAATCATCAATACGCCAACTTTGTTCATTTAAACTTGTGCAACTTCCTCATTTAGTCACTTGGTCCATCAGCAATTATGAGTACCCGGTAACCTGGATGACTTATGCAGTCAGAGGGAGCGGGAGCTCACTTCCGGTGTGCCTAAATGTTACTAAATTGTGAATTAATGTCATTATGTTGTGCCTTTTGCATTTCCGTCGTGTCCTAATGTCGTTGTGTTGTGGTTTTAATGTGTTGCGTTGTGGCGTTTGCGACTGTTGTGACCTGTCTCGGCCATTGTATTAAACAGTATAGTGAAAAAAAATAAAATAAAATTCAAATAAGATTACAAAAAAAACTTAATACGCTGCTTTTGGTATCACTTAACATTTTCAATTTGGGACCATGTCCATACCTTTGACCTGGGAAAGAAACAAATGGTTACCTTAAAGCCCATTAGTGTTATGGCATACATTAAAGTTGATTGTACTTTGAGACACAAATGGACTTATATTTTCTGACTGACAATAAAATTGATTTAAACAATCCATAGGTGGTGGGTTTTACTTCAAGTTATAGCAATGCTAAATCAGTTACATTCAAGTTTAAGTTAGTATAATTGAACCCTTTACTTTAGCATAAGTTACACGATTGTCATGATGACCGGATCTTACCAAGACTGTTCATTGAGTGTATGATGTCCCCTGAGCATTGAACTCCCAACATCCTCAATTTGCAACTTTTACAATGTGTCTAATGTACAATGATTGCCCCAGGGTTTCCTGCCCTACATGGACCACAGATGTCCATATAATAGAATATGATGTGTTCATTGTTGGCGTTTCAGGATTGGGGGAGGACTGGGCCATTCTCAGCTTTGATGGATGTGACCAATTACAGTAAATGGGCATTGTCATGGCTATTTCAGCGTGCACCATGTCCGTGTACTGTGGTCTTAGTTTGTGCATGTTCATGCGAGAGGTGTCTCCACTCTGAGGTTTTTGCTCATTAAGTTTTCAGAGCAAGCACTTTTGATAGGTCTTTGGCAAAAAAAAAAAAAGTGTTTTAAAATGTTATTTCATTCAAACTTTATTTGGACAACATTTTGCAGTATGCAAAACCCAAATTTAGTCTTTCATCCACAGTTAGGTAGATTGCTGTTGTCACCTTATTAAAGTTGGGAAATGCTAAAATACAATTAACAACAGTGCTTTGCAGTTGGACGCCACTGCAAACCTCAACAGTAAACATATCATACCATTATATGGCTGTGCATTATTATCCCTGTCGAGGCCGGCCACATTTTTAAAGTAGTTTGTGTATCAAATCTTCTAAGCTTGTGCAGGTACATCTATTGTGATCGGCAAACATACTTTATAGACTATAGACTAGAATAGACAATTCATTTTAAGTAGGCCTAATGTTTTCTGAAGCATACCTCATTTAAACAATTACTTTGTGATGGGTTGAGTATTGTCACCGTTATGTGAAAATAAATCTGATCCACGAGAGAGGAAGTCAATAAAAGACACAGTTAGTGTCCACTTTGACTGTGAACATGTCTTCTGGCTTTTGTGTTTTGCTCTTTGCCCTCAGCGTCTCCATATGTCCTCCACTTCCCCCTCTGTACTCGCACACGGAGCGAACAGCCAGGCAGCAGGGCCACCCCAACCCCCTTATCAACACATTCACCCTCCCTGGGAGAGCTGAGCTGGGGATCCCCCCAAAACAAAGACCGCTACACATTGGGGTTATCCCCCCTTTTGTCCCTGAAACACAGATTTATCTGGGACTGTGAAAGGCACCATTCCTGGCCTATTCACTCTGGCTCTTCTTAATGAGCTTGTTCAAATCTGTGCTAAAACAGTTAAACACAAACCCTAAATGCTGACATATTTTATGCTTCTGGAGCCATTAAATCAATGCTGGTTTGGGCAAACCGGGGGCTGGTGTTTTGGTGGTCTGGAAGGTTGTGTACATTTGGTGCAAAGGGCTAAATTAGACATTGAAGAAAACATTGGAAGTATTATCTGCCCTTTTATTTTCTTGTCTTGTAATTACTTGTATTTGTGTTTTTTACAATATAGTGTTTTGACCATAATGCTAACATCTGTAAGCCTGCTCATGTGTTATTGCTCTTCAGAAAGTGAAACCCTTTCGTGAGGTGACCCTGTTCTTATGACATTTGGCACAGTCATAGTGCCTTGGTGATGAAGACTTTGTTGGACCTCTAACTTGTCATTTACGAGAAAACAAGGTCAAATTGTGCTGTCAAAAACAACCAGATGGTTGAAATTCATCACAGTCCCTCGGCCTCAATAGGTTCTTTAGCCTTTTTAAAAAATGACAATATGTTTAAACCCACTTTGCTGTAGTTAATAATGAGTGAATTTGAGTGCATTAAATATCTTGTACGTAAACGACGGTGTAAGGATACACCTGTTGGCTATTTTAGTTTCACCTAATGTCCCAACTTTCAGGATCAAGGTTTGTTCATGGCTTCACTATTATCGTTGACTCCCTGATGCTTGTAGTACTTTGGTTCGGCCTGCTGGAAGTGATCAAGCGTCCCCCTAGTGTGGGAACTTCTCGTGAATCTTGGGGCTTTCCCAAAATTTTAAATTCAGCTTGTCATTTGTGGTTGGCGGCATGCAGGGTGTGTGTGTGTGTGTGTGTGTGTGTATGTGTGTGTCTGCACAGGGGACTGGAATACTTTCAAACGGAGGGCGTCCTTTACTGTTTTATACACACACTCACACATAGAGAAAATACTTTGGTTATGAACACTCTGTTCACTTAAATACGCACAAGCACAGCTGCAGTGTGTTGTGGGTGACGGCTGATCAGACAGTGGGACGCTGCGTCTCTGGTAAGAGAAAATAAATCTTGGCTCTTTTTCAACCTACAGCAAAGGGACTGGTTAAGAAATAATAAATAGAAAGGAAACACCGTCGAGGTTTTTGAGGTCTGGCCTCCGTGATCCTCGCTACGCAGTTTCATCACTGTTGTCAAAGGTGCACCATGATCCTTTTTTTTTTTGTCCTTTCTCCTCACTTCTTGGTCCCGGAGGGGGTTGTCTACCGGGGGAGGGGTAGAAGGAGGTTGGGAGGTCTGTCCCTTTTTCTCTCTCTCCTCCCATATGACCAGTGGTCCATTGAAGAGCAGTAGTACAATGTGTTGCCGTGGGTGTCCTTGGAGGTTGGGGCATGGGGGAGAATGAAGGCTCCACTCCTCCTTCCTCTTTTCGTAATTTTGCTTTGGCTCCCTGCCTGAGTGGCAGCAGAGGCGACATGGCTCCTCTTGCCTTTCACTTTCTGTATTTGTTTTTCCCTCCACTGCATACTGGTGTGGGTGGAGAGAAGCTGTAGGTGCTTAGTCACTCCCCCACCTCAGGCTTCTCGAGAACTGCTGGCGCTCCAGCAAACAGTGCTGAAGTCATTTCCACAAGGCGCATTCACTCATGATTGTTTCTTGGTCAGACCAATAACCTTCTTCTGGATCCTTTTGTCCTGTGGATTCTGATAATATTTTCCTCATTGTGGACTCTGGAGCTTTTTGCACAGCTCTTGGAATGACACACTGTCACCAAGCTATGATGGTTGGTACCTGGGCCTGGTTGCCCCGGCTGCTGTCCTCCTCTATGTGAGGTGGCAGGTGTGTGTGTGTGTGTCTGTAAAAGCCTCAAGAAGCAACATGAGTTTGATGCTGTGTCGTTTGGAGCCAAAGAACCTTTCAATGAAACTGGTAGGCAGAATGCTTAACTCATTACAATGACTCATTATTTTTATGGGATGTGATTTAAATTTTCATTGCATTAATAAGACAAACTTTCAGAGTCATGACATTTTCCAGACACGGTCTAATTTTATTCTGTGTTCACATAATTATGAGTTTCAGCTTTGGAGCTTTGCATTAGTTTTCTTTTTAATTAAAATCTTTGTTTATATATCAGTGAAACTTCTGGCTTCACCGTCTTGAAACCTTACAAGCTGTGGTTCTGAGTTGCAAGCATGCTATGGATTAGTGCCTGTCGTGCTACCATAGAAAGAAATGTGTCCAAAACTGGCTTCACTTTGATGTTTCCTTTCTAAGAAAGGGACTAGTTTGGTTCGTCTTTGTGCAAGGTGCAGTACTGCATAGATGTAACAGGATCTGGGATACTGTGATAAAAACAGGGCAGGGCAGGTGTTAAGAGGTCATGCAGTGCAAATAGATGAGAAAGCAAAGCTTTGTAAAAGCTGCTCTGTGTTGGAAGTTTAATGGTGTATACTGCACCGAGTTTATCCAATTGAGTTTGCACGTAACATTTCGTTTCTTGCTTGCTCTCCCTCTGTGTGTTCCTCAGCCATGGTCCTTATCTGGATCTGCTATGAGGCCACAGAGGAAGAGGAGATGGAAGCAGAGCAGATTATTACCAGAGTCTAAAGATGAGTTGATAAGAGGGCTGCTTTAATTACACACCACTAACCTCCACACAGCGTGGGTGACGGGGGGTTGGTGGGCCATGGGGTCGGTGTGTGTGTGTGTGTGTGTGTGTGTGTGTGTGTGTGTCTGTGTGTCTGTGCATGCATGCGTGCGTGTGTGCGTGTATATGTGAATGACTAAGGGATTACAAGCCTGCACACTTGAACCTGTGGACACACTTCCAAAATTTAAAATGACCTTCCTTTTTTTATTATGTAGTGCAGTCAATGTCCATAATCCTTTCTTCTCCTATACTGACCGATTGATTGTTTGACCGTCATGGTTCTCATGCGCCCATATGACCCATGCAGATAGTAGAAAAACAGATAAATCCACATCTTTGATTTAAAAGTGTGCCCAATGACTGATTTTTAGGGGGAGTGGGGGGGAATTGCATAGTCGGAAGAATTGCATACTAAGAAGAACTTGGGACTTTTCCACTGCAGGGACTTAATGATCTGTAACTTTAAGGTATAGTCATTATAATATGCCCCTGTGCAAGCTGTTGGGTGAAATTCAGGAGCTCATTTTTGCCAACACAGCTATTAGAGGGTTTTTTTTTAAGCTTTGCAAGGAAATGGAAGGTTTAGCCCTGAGTGGTAGCCGCTGCAGGTGTATCTATCACAAAGGGTTGTGACCTGTTTGACGTAACAACTGACAGACAGCTACTACGACTAACGTCAGCAACATGTCTCAGCAATTGTCTCATGTTTAAACCTAAGAGACCCATAAACATGAGACGGATAATCCCCATCATTTTTGCAGTTTGTATGACAAGTGTTGTGGAGGGCCTAAATGCAAATGTGAAAAAAGGGGAAAAAACACTTTTGATTCATCAAAACGAAGGACATTGAATTCATTCATTAATTTTGGAAACCCGAAACGGAGAAACTGAAGCTATCAAGATTTTTGCGTATTGGGTGCAAGTGTATTTATTCTGAGCGATACGTTTTTCCATACCGCAGCAGTTATTTTAAACTTTGACTCTTAGCTTTCTGATAGATGCTTCCCATATTCCAAATTGCAATGCCAAGTATTTAGGTCTCCCTTGTACCCACTATGGCTTCCATGCCTCACAAACCCACACAGCTTTTATGTGCCAAACTCAGAGCAAGCGGTGACATGACGGGTCGAGCTTTCTGCGGTCTTGAAGCCACTTCACAAGGATGTGTGTGTACAACAGAAAAGAGAAGCCCCACACAGAGAAAGCCATGTTGCTTCCTGCTGGGGACAGAGAAGAAGCGGCGGCTTAGGCAGCTTAGTGGTAAAGTAGACGATAGAGTACAGTGAAAGGAGATGCTGACTCCTTCATAATGTGACTACAGTGGAGCCAAAGTCAAACACCCTTCAGGTCATGTAAGTACATTCAGTCATTCATCCTTCCGTCCCGCTTATCCTCACTAGGGTCGCGGGCGTGCTGGAGCCTATCCCAGCTATCTCCGGGCGAGAGGCGGGGTCCCCAGCCAATTGCAGGGCGCATATAAAAAAAAAAAAAAATTCGCACTCACATTCATACCTACGGGCAATTCAGAGTCTTCAATTAACCTGCCACGCATGTTTTTGGGATGTGGGAGGAAACCGGAGTACCCGGAGAAAACCCACACAGGCACGGGGAGAACATGGAAACTCCACACCGACGGGCTAACCAGTCGGCCATTGTGCCGCCTTGTAAATACAGAATTCAAATTCACAGTGAACATTTAAAGGATTAGCCCCACAAGTGTGTTTGGCTTTTTTTTTCTTGTTTGGTGTTTTTTCCCCCTAATGGTATCAGTGATGGAAAAGAGGAGAAATGTAATGATAACCATATAGAACCAAAAATGGAAACATATTGCCACGTAGGAAAGTATTAAACATATATCTGTAACTGCAATACAATATGGCTGAAGCAACAATAAGTTGAAATAAGGACTAAAAAGTGGTATTATAATGGAAACAGACAGGAAAAAGATCGTCTTGAAACAGATTGTGTTTGACTGTGAGATTCCACTCTATGCTTCGTGTCCTGACACCTTTTCTTGTACAAAATGTGAGGCTGTAATCTTTAACAGTGTTTGATGGTAGCAGTTCAATGTAAACCACATCTGATGATTTGGCAGAAATTGAGTGTGCAAGAGGGTCTGAGCTTGATCCCTAAGTGTTGCGTGGACAACTTTCACAAGACTGTGTGGCTTACACAGGTGTGTAGTTTTTGCACTTAACGCGTGACTTCTAGGTTTAACAAGTGCCTGCTGGGATTTCGCTGAATCCATCCATCTATCCATTTTCTATTGCACTTGTCCTGCTTAGGGTCACAGGTGAACTGGAGCCAATCGTAGCTGACTTTGGGAGGAGAGGCGGGTTACACCCTAGGCTGGTCGCCAGCCAGTCGTAGGGCAAATAAAGACAAACAAAAACATTTGCACTCAAACTCACACCTAAGGTCTTCAGTTAATGCTTATGAACCACCAGATCCCTTCTCTCTATTTTACAAGAGGTGTTTTGGGGATTCATTAACATCCAAGTCTGTACAATTGATCCAACATACGTATTATTTTAGTAATTTGATCCATTTCGGAAATATTAGTCAATCTGTTTGGTAGAAAAACACAAATCAATTACTTTAGTCCATGCTGTATCCTGATCACTATTGGGGAGGCTAGCCTCTGAGAGAGTGAAAGGTTAAGCCAATGTTGGAGCTCGTAAGTGTTAACTATGAAGCAGTGTAAAGAGGAGACATGACGAAACATACACAGCAGCGTTGAGAGCGAGTCCGCATGGGGCGGCTAAATATACTCTTTGCGCTTGACTTTCATGAGGAAGCGCTCATGTCTCTTGGAGCTGCAGCGGTTTTTTTCCTCGACCTATCTTCATCCAGGTGACACATGGCAAAGGGTGGTGGCCTCAGAGTGCCGGCCAGGACCTACAGTCGCTTCTCCTGCCATAACTACAAAGTGGTAAGGAAGCCAAGATTGAAGGGGGAGGGAGCATATGAGGAAAAGCTACAAGTAAATATTTTTACGTACCGTCTTCATATCCTAAGTGACTGGTAATTTATCATGAGGCTTTGTTGCTTTGTAAGTGTTAAATAAAAGAAATGATAGGCTAGCTTGCCTTCACAACAATTATGGAGAAAGAGAGGAAGGGTCAGCTTGAAATAGAAATATTGAGGGTGGAGGCCGTTCCAGAAGCAGCCAATTATTTGTTTTTTAATAGAAACTCCCTGGCGGAGGCAGGTAACAGACACTGAAATGGAATTTCATTTGAGCTCACAAATGTCCAAATCGTGCTGAGTGAAAAGAGTCATTTGCTGAGAAAATGAGTTGGAGAATGAACAGTTTGTTGCCCACAATGAAAGCCTCTTGTGAGAGATAGCCCATTTTACCACTTTATTAAGTGTGCTTCTTTCTCATGTTAGAAGACTACTAGATAATGGTGTGTAACATGAAAAACGTCTTCGCTAATCCGCTGTACCTCGAAATTAGTAAGACTATTAGAAGAAGAGAAGAAGAGCCACAAAACCTATCAACATAATGGTTTTCTGGTAGATCTGTGCTGTTAATACATGAGAGAAAAGTGCAGCGGTAGTGTTTTGTGCTCTCGTCATTTGAAAATGAGAGAAATGTAACTAAGGTTTTTTTTTGGGGTGGGGGAATGCCTGGGCTTGAACATAATCACAACCATCCAGTACCGTAATGCCAATAATGAAACAGTTGAAGAAACTACAAGATCCCTACAACATGCTGTCTTTCTGCAGTCTGGCATGTATAAAAATGGACAGTGTGTGATATATTATTCAAATGCACTCATTGGCCACAACATTAGATACGCCTGCATAACCTGACAAGAGTCAAAACTCAAGCTGTATCAAACATTGTGCCTTTTAGTGAAGTGTAGAGCTCTGCCAAGGCCTTGCAACGGCCCTGTCAGTATCGTTTGACTAAATATGTATGCCATGCTGGGTGATATGTTCCACTCCATGCCTTTTAAGTGGCAGTAATGTGCCTTATAAAGGGGCTGACAACTGCCAAGCTTTTTCACCATAGCTTCATTTGCTTGTTCTGGTGCTTCACTAGTTCCACGTGGGCTCAATGCCAGTAATTGGTCACCCAACATCTTTATCTGAGTCTGTATCAAAATCCAATGGGTTTTTCCTAGTGCTTCAAAGTTTGGCGGAACTAGGCCATGTGGTTTTTGTGTGAACATAACTGAGGGTGCACTCACACCAGCTAAAGCACACTTGGCCCTTCAAGTATGGACTGCTTGACTAATGTGGGCACTTTGTATTGTGCTCAAGCATAGTACACTTACCTGCTCAGGCACGGCATGGAGTTCTGCCATATCGTAACACAAAGTGATGATCTTCAGTATGCAAACATACTGAAAATTGGGCTTTACTATAATACCGGACAACTAGCCCAGTACGAGTGCACCCTAAAAAACAAGTAGAATAAAATAGAATAGAATAGAGTTTATTGTCACGGTCACCAGAACAATGAAAATCAGTTCGGCATCTCACAATTTGCAGCACTGAGGTAAACAATCACAAACAATTGTGATCAAAGCAAGACTTTTTGCCATGTGTGGCAACTTTTGATACACTCTCAGAGGTATTAATTTTAAACGTGTTTATAGTTGTGTTGGTAGTTTGCAGTAGTGTCGAACTGCAGAACCGGTATATTTGGCTGCCATGATGTTGAGGGGGAAACAAAACTTTTTCCTACTCATGCTTCTGCCTCCCCTTCAACTCAAGGGCAATCTTTGACTGAGATACCTTGTTTCCTCGCTCATGCCGGGCATACCCGCAGTGCAGACCCTCTAAGCGTGCGTCATGAGGCTCCGTATCTCACACCATTGGGTGACTCAGCAAACAGGGTTAGCGGGTGGGTGCTTGGATGTGAGGCTGATTTGCATGTTTGTGTCTGAATGAATGAATCATCAGTGCTTGTCAATAGATCTGAAGAACTCAAGTAGACATTGCCAAGTATGAGTAGGAATTGTTGTCCACTCATTTTCTTGCTTTGTTTAGAAAATTATCATAGATAGGGAACAAACGCAAATCGTATATTGAAAGACTTAGTGACAGTCCTGCAAAATGGTGCAAAACTTGGCAAAATGTTCATAGGAAAAAGTCCCAGTGCATGAGGTCACTGCATGACAGTTGCCACAAGGTTGTGACGTGTCATGTTGCTGGCTTTGATCAGAATCAGAATCAGAATCATCTTTATTTGCCAAGTATGTCCAAAACACACAAGGAATTTGTCCCCGGCAGCACAACGACTCCACTCTCCAAAAAGTGAGGAGAGGTTTAAGATTACTGTGATAATGGTGGGATCCTCCTATATGAGCATATAACATGTACAGTAGCTGATTGTATTGATATGAGAGTTGTTGGTATCACCATTATACATTTTTGTCATTCCCAAATTACTACTACTTATTTTGGTATACATTTTTGTTATGATACATTTTATTTAGCTAAGATGAGTGAGTAGTCAATGGAGTCAGCAATGCTTTCCATCTACCATGTCCTATCTTAATACAACTAGCAGGTGTGTGCTGACATGTATTTGTTTACATGGTTAATTTGTATTCATCACATTGGCTTAAGTGTAAGTTACACTTCACAACTTTAGGAGGTAACATCTGATGTTATCAAGAATGTCAAAACTGACGTAATGCTCCCGCTATGTTTTTTGTCATCTGCCTCCTGAGACATCCTCCTTTATCTCTATTCTCAAGCGCCTTTCTTGTTTTGCAAAGAAAGCAATACTTGACAGAGGTTTAAAAGCCAAATGTTGTGGCTTCCATCCTTCTTCTTAAACCCCTCGGCCAAGCCATGCTTTTGCTCGCCCCAGGCTATGTGACCCTCCTCTGTTTTTTCAGTCTGTGACTGACAGCCAACCATTTCACCTCGTTTTTAATTTCAACTCAACCCCTCTATTTACTGGCCTGAACTTACTTCAAAGGAAGCCAACACACACACAATGGCTGGTGAATATTGGACTTCCTTTGCTCCATGAGAAACTGAGTGTGTGAATTGAAAGCACTGAGCTTAATCCTGCAGTGAAGGATTTATCTTACCCTGCTTGCCTTTTTCTAACAAGCTGTTACGATTGAAACATGGTTCCTATGGGTTGCGTGTGTAATGTGCGGTCTTGTGCCGCAATAAAGTGAGAAGATGAGTGTGCATACAACATGTGAGGTGCTTTGAAGTGCACACCTGTTGTACACCATCTCCACAGCACTGATTCATCTGATGAGTAACACGATGGCAAAGCCAGGCTCTGTTTACAGTGTAAACACAGCGAAATAAGGCTCACAATCGTGTCACATGCATCACTGTGCATGTGCTGTGGCCATATGATCCTTCAATTGCTGCACATTCATTCAGCTCAATACCCTTGAATTACAGATGGAAGAAAGAAATCAGAAAATTGGAGGTTATACTGAGGTTCACTGAGGGCATAGACACAGGAGCGTTTCATGGGAGCTATCAGGTTAAATGTGTGTAACCTGCTAACTGGCCGTTATTTTAAAGTATGCATCTATAGACAACAGTTTTATCAGTGAACTCCCTGCACTCTGAGCTCATTTTGAAGAGATTGATGACTCTTTTTTTTTTTAAGCTTTGTAATCATTACTGCACTGCCTTAGCTGTAAAACATTATCTGCACAAAATATGCCCTTTTTTTGGGGGGGGGGGCAATATCTTTTTACCTCTTCACAAAAAAACATTTGCTGATATCAGGTCACTTAAACATGACCGACTGCTTAACTGTCATCTGACTTCATACGACAATTAGTGCAGCAAAGGAGCGTATCTCATTCATTAAACGGGCCCGGTTTTTAACAAACGATGCAGTGTGAGTCTACTTTCAAAATTAATGGCGATTTCATGGATTACATTGTGCATGTGAGATGGAGAAAGTATCAGATTTGCTACAATTGCGGGTGATACAGTGTGTGAGGTGAGGCTGCTGTGTACAATACTAATTATGCCGCAAATTAAGAAAACACAAGCACATGCACATGGTGTCTGTTTGTTGAAATAATCAGTTCTCTGGTGTGATGTTCTGAACTTTTCCTCGTGCTTTCCTCGTCTTCTTTTTAAATGTCCCCTAAATTTTGGAAAAAAGTACAATTAACATCCATTGATGAAAACGAAAGATAGCAAAAGGAAAAAGTGAGTTTGGTGACTAATTATGAAGGACGCTATTCAGATTATTCAGATGCTTGCTTTGCCCCCTCCCCTTCTCCCTCCAGGCAGTGAAGGCTCTTTTTTTGTCTCCAGAGAGTGATGTCAGCGTGGCCCATTGAAAGCAGCCACCGTGTGCTCCAAGATGAATGCCCTGGCTAAGCACAATGGCCCGGATTTGAATACCACGCAGATATATGCCAGATTGGGCGGCAAACAAAAGAGAGCAGGCTACTCTCTGCTCAATTCAACCATGTTGTTATTTTATTAGCGTCATAAAACTGTTTCCAACTTTTATACCGAATGTAGTTTTCAAGTGTTAATGGAGTTTGAAAAACATGCAGAGTGTGACAGTGCCGTGCCCTCTCGCCACGGGTTCTTTTTGTTGGCTCATAACTGAGCGATTGAGCTGTTGTGTCGCTTGTGTGTCCGGCTGCAGATCTACACAGACTGGGCCAACCACTACCTTGCCAAGTCAGGACACAAGCGTCTGATCAAGGACCTTCAGACGGATGTTGCAGATGGAGTGCTCCTCGCTGAGATTATACAGGTCGTAGGTAAGGAGAGGCAACTTTTCAATTGTTGAAAGAAATGTTAAACGTGACTTATTTGGTTTCACACTGCATTGTTGTTATTTGTAAACCACGATTAAATGATCCACTTTTAAAGGTTAGAATCCTCCCTTTTCACAAAGAAGCTGATGTGCAGCGAATGTAACTGTTTTACTAAACCATATGTGTTTACATGGCGCTGCTGCCTGTGAAAATCAGTTGTTGCATTCTTCTTTTGACCTTCACCCCGTCCATGTCAGCATCAGTCTTGTCAGTTCATCCGTCCCGGCTGTCATCTTGTCTGCCGCCAGCATACAGGCTGAAGTAGGCCGGCACCAGCTGACCGTAACTCGGCATGTTATAGCTGATTTGAGATTTAATATGATTTATTGTGCGCAACTCCTTACAGAAAAGAAAGAGTGTCATTCTTTGGTTAGAGTCTGCATGTGATTCTTCAAGTAAGAGTTAGAACAGACTCGCAAGCAGAGTGAAGAATTGGGTATGCTGTTTGTGTCATGTATTTTTATGTCACTTGCTTCGGGGGGGGGGGGGGGTCTGTTTGCATGACCAATCTTTTTGATGTGGCTGTGTAAATTGTTATGCTTGTTTTGCCAACCCCGGTGATTCCAAGAATATACTGTAGTTGCTATTACAGCAACATGCAGATAACATGCAATATAAACGATTACAAGATCAGTTTTTAAATCATGGTTTTTACAAATTGAATTATTAAGAATATGAATTCATTAATCAAGTAATTATTAAAAAGCAGTAAAATGATACAGTGATATATATACTGCTGATTTACAAATTTCAAATGTACACTTTGAATGTGCAGCAGTTTGCAGGTTTTCTCTTAGAAATGTTTTGACATGAATGATACTCTGCTGCCTTCGTGGATATGAAGCTACACTTCCTAATACTTATGGATGCAACTAAAGGGAAACATTTGTTCAATCACAATGAAATACTGTGTGTCTACCTCTCCACTAACATTGTCAAGACAATTTCAAAGAAACGGTGTTTCAGACAATGTTTTTCCGGTCTGTTTAGGAGGCTTGAATGCTTTCGCCCTTGTACTGCCTTCTGACATTGATTTTGCTTACTAGTTTACCTGCATTCATTTGTTGTCCCATGAACAAAATCCTTTTGATTTCAGCTCTCAAATCTAATTCTGTCATACAGATTCTAGAACCTTAAACTTTGATGAGCAATCAGAATTGCAAGTCTGAGGTTATCTGATGGTCATCACGCACAAGACCTCTTGCTGTCACCATAAAACCTAATCATATACTATAATTTGCCAAATTGGTGGAAACTTAATTAACACGATTAAATTCAAGAGACATTTACCACAGCATTGTGAAGCCACATTTCAAATGCTATGTACAATAAGTAATCCAATATTGATGACTGCTCTCGTCTCGACACAACAGGGACTAAAAACAACTGTTCACCTGCTCCCACCTGCCTTTCTTCTTGTCCAGTCTTTTAACCTTACACCACACAATGCTGGGGGAAATAGAGCTGTCTTCTGGTTTTGGAACGGTAATGCTGGTACATACCGAAGGTGGATTTGGCTCCAATTGAGCTACTTGACCCATCTTTTTTCAAACCTCCACTACATATTCATCAGTTCCTATGAGCTATCGTTAGTGGGACTGACTCTGTTTTGCCAATGGGAAGCAAATCATTATCTTTCAGTCGTGTACTCCAAAAATCCATCCTTGTGTTGCGTATGACGTTCTTTTTTAGGCGTGTGACTAGTTTTTGGCTTGCACTTTGCTAACATACAGTATAATTAGTGTAGGGGCTCAGTGTGTATCACACAATTAGTCACTGTCTCTTGTGACCAGGTAGCATCACCATTGGGCCCTTGGGGTTACAGTCGGGAAATATTGCAACGCTCACGTTCTGCATTTACTGCGTACACAATGAAAGCAAACCGTATTATGCTGACAAAGCAGGTATCAAGGCAATAAATGTATGGTGTCATTGTCTATAAATGGGGCACCTATAAGGGTGTAGCAGTTTATTATGGGAATGATGAGATACTGTAGTCAAGCATTCATACCTGTGTGTTTCTTCCTAAAGAAAATCGGTATTGAATATTAACAGCATGTACAGTATTAGAACCGATCAATGACTGTAATTGTTTTAACTTTGAAAAAAAAGAAGAAAGAATGAAAAGAAAAAGAACAAAACCAACTAAAGGCAATTGAAGTTGGTTATCATGAGGTCTTCTATCAATGAGAATATGTAAATTCATATCATATTATAAGAAGTCTTCTTACTTGATTTTCATTGGACACCAACGATAGTTGAAGCTTGTGTGTCAATACTGTATTGCAAGAGATAATGATAAAATCAAGTGTGATACCTGGATTGATATTTTTGTCCAGCTGCAATTTTGCCTGGTGTCTGTCGATAGCTACAATACATGTACATGCTATGCTGTGATGTGTTAAACGGCATCACAGTTCATTCCTGTCTTTCACATCTCACCATAGCTATTGCATCTCCCAGATTCACATGCAATGTCTGTGAATGGGAATGTCGTTACTGTATCAGGTTAAAATGCTGTTGATATACTGTATCACTGTCACTCTATGAACACACATTAGCGTGGTATTATGCTGGCAATGTAACCCTGTGAAAACAAAGGTTAAACAATTTTATTATGTTTATATTGCAACCAGAAACTCATGTTGAGGTATGCAATGTGTTTGTGTCATTATAAGTCTGATTGTGGGATTCACTATTTGCATCCAGTGTTACAGAACAGACTGAGAGACAGTTGCTCTATTCACATTTAAGACTGTTAGAGGAGTATATTTCCGCAGGATAGGTCGTATGTACATAATTTCTGAGCTGGACCCCCTTCTTTGTGTATGCTGCGCTGTTGGCACAGTTGTCAACGCTGAGCTGATGGCCCTGTCTCAGCTGCTGTGGGCTGGGCCTTTAATGGACAGGAGGAATCCCTGACATCACACGCCCCCGCTGAGAAGGCAGCAGTGCAGCACTCCCATCTCTGCCGGGTCCTCTGCAGTCCCATTCACATTTGCTGGGACCCGATAGACTTTCAAGTCCCAGCAGGCAGGGAGGCGAGGAGGGGTCAAAGTCATCAGCTGGAGCACCTCTGCTCTCCACACTTCACCAGAGAGTGTCTAGTTGACAAGTGGACGTCTTTACTGGGAATAAAAGTGAGGATTACAAGCACTGAACACACCTTTCTTTCTCTCCTTACTTCTCTGTCTCTGCCTCCTCTTTCTTGCTGTCTGTGCTCAGCCAATGAGAAGATTGACGACATCAATGGCTCCCCAAAGAGCCCCTCTCAGATGGTAAGTGATCCTTTAGTCTGTTTTGGCAGAATGCTGTGAAATTCACCTGGTTGCCTGTGAGCGTTTGTGTGAAAGTACACACCTCTTTGATGACGGGTTGTCACAGTAGTTGAGATTGGTTGGTAAATGTTATCCTTTGTGGTCTTGAAGGCTGCTGGCCATTAAAACAAAAGGCTCACACAAGAAGGTATCATTGACTTTAGTTTTGCTCATCTTATTATACTGTCTAGAGAGAACATTCCTCCCATCTTTAGTATATCGAGTATAAGCAGGAATGCTTGTGGCCACAGTTTTATAGTTTGTGCACAATGACGACTAAGATGCTCCTACTCAGATTTCAGCATTTTCCAGTTTTGTGTCCCCAGCGGGGAAATGATACAGGAGACCTGAGGCAGGGCTGCCCTCCGCTGCATGTGACGGGTCATAAATTGGGCCAGTGTGCCAGTTGAGGGGGCTATTTTTGGCCACCAGCCAGACTACTGAAGCCTCTCAAAGCACTAGAGAGAGAAAAGCACAAACACATACAAACACACACATGCATACGCACACAGACTCACACGCCTCCTTAGTTAACAACTGAAATGGGGGCAAAAGCACAGCTGATCCTTAATGCCCTCTTTGTCATTGAAATGCACACGTACACGTACACATACATATCTATATTTATCCTGTAGCTGTATCATATAGCTCAAATTCCATTGTTGTTGTATTCCTGTATGTCAGTTAAATTCCAGCCCTCTGTGTTGTTGCAACATCAAGACCCATTGAACCCTCTTGAAGTTGAATTCCATTTATCATCACACTTGCTCATCTGATAATAATTCTCTTTTTGCAATGCACTATTGCACCTTTCACAACATTATTATTACTTATTATCTCTCTCTTCATCAATTGGGACTCATCATCAAACCTAATCAAATCAAACAGAAGGTTCATGAAGGTAAAGACTGATTCCTTGGGGTGTAACAATTCGTTTTAGCAACGATTTGATTCGTATCACAATTCGTGGTTGTCAATTCGATTGAAGGACGATATTGATTTATTTAAAACGATGCAATGGCTAGAAATCAATTCAGTAACTTTTTAGCCAAAACTTCATCCAGTGTGACTGTGAAATAAATACCTGCATACTGGACAGTGTAGATGAATTTCTTAGATTCTAGTTATTTCTTGCCAGGGCATCCGATAAAAACTAATTTTGGTCATTAAATACTGTATAAAGATTTTCCTGACATACACTTTATTGCCAAAAGTGTTTGCTCATCTGCCTTCACTCTGATATGAATTTAAGTGACATTCCATTCTTAATCCATAGGTTTTAACATAAAATCGGTCCATCCTCTGCAATAATAACATCTTAAACTCTAATGGAAAAGCTTTTCACTAGGCTTAGGAGTGTTTTTTATTGGAATGTTTCCAGAAGCACAATTGTGAGGTTCCACACTGATGTTGGATGAGAAAGCCTGGCTCTCAGTCTCCACTCTAATTTATCTAAAGTGTTCTATAGGGTTGAGGTCAGCATTGTGCAGACCAGACAAGTTCATCCACATCAAACTCTCTTAACCTGATTTGTCCACTGATGGACAGTCGTGTTGGAACAGGAAGGAGCCATCTCCAAACTGTTCCCACAAAGTTAGAAATGTCCAAAATATGAGCCACTGAGCTCCAGTGAAATGAACTCTGAATGCTTCAGCATAGCAAGAGATATTTGGACTGTCAAACAGTTTAAAACCCTTCCTGTTCCAACATGTCTGTGCACCGGTGCACAAAGCAAGGTCCATAAAGACATGGATAAGAGAATTTGGTTTGGATGAACTTGACTGGCCTGCGCAGAGTCCTGCCCTCAACCCGATAGAACACCTTTGGGCAGGGCTGCGCAATTAATCGAATTTTAATCGTGATGGCGATTTTGGCTGTCACGATTTAATGAGCCTGATCATTTCAAATGTGGGCACCGCGGCATATGAGAAGTGCTTCATTTGCAGCAGTGCCCGCAATCCAGTCAGCCAGCCAACAGGGGTCGAATGTATGGTTAAGGCTTCATAAAGGGTCGTCACTGCACTCCCTGGCCAACTTCAAAATAAAAGGCAAAAATGGCATTCATGTCCAATGTAGTAATATATTGAGCTTTTATTTTGAAGTTGGCCTTCTCAGCACATTGGCGGAGAGGCAGCATGTCACAGAAAGACACTGCCTTGACTTCAACTTTTAGGCTGTCCTGACCGCAGTAAAAATGCCAGAAGTAAATAGAGAGTGAAATCACAGCTGTCGAGTTCTTTGCCGTTTTTGACGGTGCACAGCTGACCAATTGTCAAGCAGAACAATGGACAATTCACGATATTGACGACGGGGATTTTCAAATGAAAAGTTGGTGCTTACAGCCTAATGTTATTGTGTTTTATGCATAAATTCCATTTACTTCCATTATGTTGCAATTCGTGATTATACTTTGTAACAACATATTTGTTCAATTAGCCCTTGGTAAAGTAGAATTTTTTGGGGTATATGTAATTTTTATTATTCCATCCATCCATCCATTTTCTGAGCCGCTTCTCCTCACTAGGGTCGCGGGCGTGCTGGAGCCGAGCCCAGCTATCATCGCGCAGGAAGCAGGGTACACCCTGAACTGGTTGCCAGCCAATCGCAGATTTTTTATTATTATTATCTATCATATATTCTTATTAAAAGATTCATTTTGCACTGCAAGCTGTTTACATAATGTATTCTTTGTTGAAAAGTAGTACAATAAAAATAAGGATTTTTCCGCAACATGAAGAATAATCGTGATTCGTAATCATGATTACAATATTGATCAAAATAATTGTGATTATTATTTTGGCCATAATCGTGCAGCCTTAACTTTGAGTTAATTTCAAGTGGACAGTGAGCCAGGCCTTCCCGTCTAACATCAGTGTGTGACCTCACAAATAGGCTCCTGGAAGAATGGGCAAACATTTCCCAAAAACCAACCCGAACCCTAAACCTTGTTGAAAGTCTTCCGACAAGAGTTGAAGCTGTTATAGCTGCAAAGGGTGGGAATGGGATATCACTTAAAATCATATGTGAGTCAAGGCAGGTGAGCAAATACTTTTGGCAATATAGTGTACTTTCCTTTTTATGTTTCTTACTGTGTACCGTACTGTATGTGTTTTCTAATGGACTATGTAAAAATGTCTCCACTGTACGGAGCCCCTAGCGTTTAAGAATCCCTGTTCTAAACAGTCAAATACTAGTGACTAGAAAGTACTGTGATGTTTTCACGAGGAAAATCTTTTAGGAATAGTGTTGATAATACATAGCTAAATAATTAACAAGCCTGCTCTTTGTAGCACAAACGTTAGCCTGAAACAGTGTCCAGTAATTGACATTGTCAATGGTTCTCCTCTTGTTCACCCAAGTTACCCCTCCTCATACTCCTGTTGTTGCTAGCAGCTAGCGCATTAAGCTTAGCTAACCAGTTTGAAAGGCTTCAAAGTGCATGGCGAGTTGCCCCCGAGTCACACACACATCGTCAATGATAATTTCTCACTAGCCGCCTCCTCATCTGTTATCCACCAGACAGACCGACATCTTAAACAACAATAAAAGTGCTTAAAACTCAACACAACACACATACTGTGGTGTCTCGTCCAAACACTAGGGGGACCACGCAAAGAAGTGACTAGATGTGGGGCGTAGATTAGGACACAAGGGAGAAAATAGATGATGATGATGATGATGATGATGAAAAAAGTAGCGTTGTGCTAACTGCTCTGTGTAAATTGAAAAATCAAGCGACGTCAAAGGAATTGCAAGCATTTTTCTTGGAAATACAACATATACACACCTCCATATAAAGCCTGCCGTGCTTAAATCCAATGCGTTATTTCCTAGTATCGATACAATCGATTAATTACCTTTTCAAACAATTGAAATCGATGTATTTACATCCGCAAGGCTAACTTGCCGAGCCCAGATCGCTCCAGTTGGATTGTAGGGATATAAATCGTTACATCGATATAATGAATGAATTGTTACACCACTACTGTTTCCTATAATTTAATTTCTGGTGACCTTGGACAGTTTACATGATGACGGTCATGCTGAAATGATTTTGGAAGTTCAGATAACGATGTGGTATAGTTGGCAGTGTAACATTAAAAACACTACAGCGACACACATCGACCAAGCGCTGTTGAACAGACCTTATTTTAACATACAGTGCTGAGCAAACATTGTTGGCAACCATGAGTTCATCTTTTTAATGTCTTTTTCACAGCAGTCATTGCGACACAGTAAACATTAAATAATGGGACAGATGATAGTAGCAGGATTGTGCAAAAACATAAAAATGCACTTTTTTACAAAACTTTGTAAAGCTTCAGCACATGGGCTAGTGAATAACTCTCGATCAGGATCTAGTTAAGGGTGCCGACAGACTGTTTGAGTTAAATACTATATGGCATCAGGAGAACCCCCAGAATCATGGTTGAACTGCTCGGTGGTTTTTTATTCTCCATGTACCAGCAAGTAACTGCTAACTTTTTCAAAAAGATTTAAATACACTTCTGGTTCGCAATGTGTATTTATGTTAGTCTGGGAATCCGTTCTGAGTAGCCATGAATGGATGTTTTTTATTGTTGGATGTGAACAATAAACAGTCAGTTTGTCATCTTCTGATTTGAGTTTTGTGATATGAAGCAGGTTAACAAATGTTTGTGATGTCTATGGGTCTGTTTTGCTTAAAACGCTCTTAAAAATTGAGCCAACACAATACATACACTGACGCACACGCGCGCACGCACACACACTCAACTGAAGGGTTTTGTTGGCGTGGTGCAGAAGGCCGCGATTGCTTTACTTGATGTCATTGCTGTGGGGCTTGAGCTCTAAAAGCAACTGCCAATTACCAACACTTAGTTGGAGTTCTGTCTCTAAATGAATAACCCATGGAATTATGTTCTATCAATTGAATAAACAGCTTCACTCTGGTCTCTTTCATTAAATCATTATCATGCTGGCTATCCAAGATGAAGTGGCTATTTTTACAACTGTCACATCCTTGTTAAACGGAGTGCCATCAGCTGTCGTTCATTTGCCACCCACAGCCGGTCTGTATTTCTTCAACCTGAAGCCAGTGTTGACACTGAACTTTTAAAACCACACACACATGCGGTGTGTATTATCCAAAACATCGGATATTAAAATACCCACCTATGTTTTTATGTAAATTATAATTTTTTTAAATTCTTCTAAAAATGTTAGAACAGAAAAATCATAAGGGCAAAAATATTGGTACACTTCCAGGTGTGTAGCGTTAAAAACTATAAAGGGCCTTTCATTTTATATACTGTACCGCTTGTCCTACCGGTTGCAGGTGAGCAGGAGCTTCTGCCAGCTGTTTGGTGAGAGGCAGGGTATACCCTGGACCGGTCGCCAGCCAATCGCAGGACACATATAGACAAATGATCATTCCCACTCACATGCAAACCTTTGTCTGTTTAGATTCTTAGTCATCCAGGTCATGATAATGACAGTTTCACATCTTTGGGCAAATTAGAGTCTTCAATTAACCTAACATGCATGTTTTTGGGAAGGTGGGAGGAGGCTGCACAACATCTTAGTAGGATGAATTTTAAAATTCTGATGGCTCAAAGGAATTAATCCCCTCTTAATAAATGACTTGCATTGTGTTCCTAAGATGAGGGTCAGGAAAATGTCCTTTTGTGAGTGGAAAGAAGTGTTGGACTGAGCCAGAACCACACAGGTGGAACTAGCGTAATGTGTTCATTTGCCTGACTTGATGAAACGCAGAGACAGACAAAAAACACCTTTCAAGTCATGTTAAATGAAGATAAATGTGTTCCATTTTCTGTCAGGGTGGGCTTTGCTTGGAATGTGTCTCTGAGTTAAACTAACCAGACTTAAGCTTCTGTGTGTTGTCATTCTAAACCATCACACTGTTTTTGTCTACCAGGGAAGTAACCATGTTTCTTTTTGTTGTTGTTGTTTTTTGCTTTGTCAGAATCAGAATCAGAATCATCTTTATTTGCCAAGTATGTCCAAAACACACAAGGAATTTGTCTCTGGTAGTTGGAACCGCTCTAGTACAACAGACAGTCAATTTACAGAACACTTTGGAGACATAAAGACATTGACAAAAACAATTGTGCAAAAAGATGCAGAGTCCTCTAGCACTTAGAGCAGTTCGAATGACTAATATTGCAATAGTCTGGTGCAACGACCATTGTGCAAAGGGCGCTGAGACTGTCTGTAGTCAGGATAGTGTTGGTTGCAAACTCAAGAGTGGAAATTTACACGTTGATGCTGCTATATTGTAAATTTTGAGGGGTGATACAAAATGACCCAAAAACGGCTTTGGTAACCATTCTAATACACGGCTTTGACATTCACATTTTTGATACATTTCCTGCTCGGATCTCACCGTCTTGTTCAGGTATGCATAACGTTGGGCTGGGAGTATGCTCATAGAGAACCACCCGTATGTTGGAAAACTAGTTTTGTCAGCACTCATATAAACTCTTGTTTAGCGCTATAGGTAGTCAAAGTGCATTAACACTGTTTCCTCATAAACCTACTGATGAAACAGCATCAGGAGCAATTGGGGGTTCAGTAGTTTGCTCAGGGCACGGTGGACGACTGGTTAGAGTGTCTGCCTCACAGTTCTGAGGACCGGGGTTCAATCCCCGGCCCCACCTGTGTGGCGTTTGCATGTTCTCCTCGTGCTTGCGCGGGTTTTCTCCGGGCGCTCCAGTTTCCTCCCACAACACAAAAACATCCATGGTAGGTTAATTGACAACTCTAAATTGCCCGTAAGTGTGACTGTGAGTGCGAATGGTTGTTTGTTTGTACGTGCCCTGCGATTGGCTGGCAATCAGTTCAGGGTGTACCCCGCCTCCTGCCCGATGATAGCTGGGATAGGCTCCAGCAGTCCGCGACCCTTGTGAGGAGAAGCGGCTCAGAAAATTGATGGCTGAATGGATGGTTTGCTCAGGCACACTTGGTCACATGGTCACAGGGGCCGAGTGGTCACAGGGGCCACATGGTCACAGGGGCCGAGGATCAAACCCACAACCTTTGGGTTGGGAGACGACCACTCTACCACCTAAGCCATGGCACCCCATCTGGGTCGTGATCTCATAATGGAGTGAAATGTTCTAAAGTCTACTAACAGCTTGATCTGGATCATCATTGGCCACTGATGTTTCTTGTTAGCATTGATGTCCCATCATCTTAAATGTTGACATAAACATATCATACTACTAATACTACTAATAATGCGAGTAAAATACAATGCTCCCAGGGCTCCCTAGATGGTAAAGAATGTCTAATCTCAGTCAGATCCATCAGATTACATGAATCTTTCAACTTCCTAACATTGAATAAAAAGAGCATTCTTGCTGATGAAACATTTTTTTTAAACATTTCCCATCAGACTTTTCACAGCATCATTGTCCCACACAGCAGCTGGTGAGTTGATGGGAGGAGACGTTTGTTCCATGGCCTGCTGACTTTCTGGCCTCACGCTGCTGCTGGATGGATGTTGGAGCAGTGTTGGCCTGGTTTCAGATTTTTGGTCAGCAACATAGCAAACAGTTTATTTCCTTTACCTGTTCAGATTGATCAGCAATGCATAAAAATAAAATCTTTCTAGGGAAGTCTATTTAAGGGGCATATCGTGGCTGTTATTACCTACAATGTTCAGCTACCTCTGTGGCCTTTCTTATTTGTAGCTGCAGAGATATTAATACCCTGAAGTATGACATGGGTTCATTTAAGCAAGACTGGCCTGGTATTTATGTTTAGGTATCATAATGACACATATATCCTGCGGGCTGCCGGAAGCGTAGTGTAGCTTATTAGTAGGGTTGGGAGGGTTACTTTAAAAATGTATTGCGATACAGTTACTAGTTGCCTGTTAAAAAAAATTAGTTTGTAACATAATCCATGTGCCATAATATTAAAGTTATGTAACTTGATTACTTCTAGATTACTTCACCAAATACAGTATGCTAAAGAATAACAAAAGAAATTAAATGTCAATACGATATATAATGATAGATACTTATCTGGTCTTTCCAGTCTTATGACTGTTTAATATGTATGGTTTTGGAATGGTCAGGGCTTTCAAGCGCTTCCACACCAAACTTGTCCGAACATGCCTTTATGGATGTAACTATGTGCTGCACTGTGGGAGTCATCCATCACCTATTTGCACTGCTTATCCTCACTAACGTCACGGTGTGCTTGAGCCTATCCCAGCTGACTTTGGGCAAGAGGCGGGGTATACCCTGAACTAGCTGCCAGCCAATTGCAGGGCACAGAAAAACAAACAACCATTCAGAATCTTTATTTGCCAAGTATGTCAAAAAAAAAAAAACACAAGGAATTTGTCTCCGGTAGTTGGAGCCGCTCTAGTACAACAACAGTCAATAGACAGGGAACAGTTTTGAGACATAAAAACACAGTTGCTGAGAAATGAAAGGTTACCCATAATGTGGTAATGCCGATAAATGCTTTATTGTTATTTTTATTTTATTTTTTTTGGACAATTGTGCAAAATCATGCCAAGGCCTCTAGCAATTTAGTAAATTTAGCACTCAAATTCACACCTACGGGCAATTTAGTCTTCAATGAACCTATCATGCATGTTTTTGGAGTGGGAGGAAACTGGAGTACCCCGAGAAAACCCACACAGGCACGGGGAGAACATGCAAACTCCACACAGGAAGGCCAGAGAACGGATTTGAACCCGGAACCTCAGAACTGTCTGGCAGATATGCTAACCGTCCATCGTGCTGCCAGTGGGAGTCAATGAATACGAAATGTAATATGATATCAATGAAGTGGTAGTTGTAAGAAGTAAGAATGGAGGTGTAAGAATGGATATTATTCATTCATCTTCCGTTCCGCTTCTCCCCACTAGGGTCGCAGGCGTGCCTCTCCCAGCTATCTTCGGGCGAGAGGCGTCGTACACCCTGAACTGGTTGCCAGCCAATTGCAGGGCACATAGAAACAAACAACCATTCGCACTCACATTCACACCTACGGGCAATTTAGAGTCTTCAATTAACCTACCATGCATGTTTTTGGGATGTGGGAGGAAACCGGAGTGCCCAGAGAAAACCCATGCAGGCACGGGGAGAACATGCAAACTCCACACAGGGGGGGCCGGGATTTGAACCCCGGTCCTCAGAACTGTGAGGCAGATATGCTAACCAGTCGTCCACCATGCCGCCAGAATACATATTATCATACACTTTATAAGCTGTATATTCTTTGATGCAACACATGCAAACATCGGCAAAGTCGACGGTTCATATGTTTCTTATGTTTCACTGCACACTAGCTTCTGTCATTACAATAAGTCTGTCACTATTTTTCTGTTGAGCTGTACATTTATAATTCTGTACAGGTACAGATTAGTCCTCCATCATGTGACACAACTCAATAATATATATTATACTTTTTGAGAGGATTGATGAATACTGCAAAATGCTGTAAAATGTCCATCATTCCTCTTGTCACATATAAACTGCATGGAGCCCCATAATTTTGTCTTTCTTTTAGCCCACTTGTTTGCCTTGTGAAAACTACAGTTGGTAAACTTTGATCACACCAGGATCACTTGCTATGCCTTGTTTTATGGTTCACTGTGTGGTTGCAAAGGCCAACAAAGTGTGCGTGTGCGTGTGTGTACGTGTGCGTGTGTGCGTTTATCTATGATGCTCCTGTGGCAGTAGGTTTATTGTGAAATATGTATGTGCTTTTACTTTGAAATGAGACCAATCTGAAGTTTGCCAGTTGGCGCTAAACAGAGACTGACAAACACATGTACACAGCGGTGTTACCTTACAAGTTTGTTCTTTTTTTTATTCATTTCATTCTTCGTGGGATTGGATACAGCAGTTTAAAGGCGGTTGATTGATTGTGATTGCGGTTGGCTGTGGGGGTGAGTGCCATTGGCTGAGGTGTTAAAGTGTTCTGCTATGCCGCCCATTGATTGGACGCAAGACTAGTTTTTTTTACAGGTGTTAGTAAACTTCTGTAAAAGGAACTATGTGAACAGTTGCACAAAATATGCAGCCTGCATTTTCTTACAGCTGTGTGTGTGTCTCCGTATGCAGATTGCGAACATTGACATCTGCCTCAGTTTCCTGGCAGCCAAAGGAGTCAACACTCAGGGATTGTCTGCAGAGGGTAAGCTGGACATGGACATGTGCTTCTGTTTCCACTTAACCAACAGTATCACTCTTGAGTTGTGTGTAGTAAATTAAACAGTTTGGAAGGGAAGTCATATTGTTGTCATACGCAGCACATTTTGAGTAGGTTTAATGAGTACAGCATTCTTTCTTTTGTTCAGAATAACATCATGGCATTGCGTTTTTATTCTACTCATTTCAGTATTTTAATGTAGCAAATTTTCTGTCATCTGACCCTCAGAAATTCGCAATGGCAATCTAAAAGCCATCCTCGGCCTCTTCTTCAGCCTGTCTCGGTTTAAACAGCAGCAGCAGCAGCAGCAGCAGTCGTCCCAGAGGCACAACACCCAGCCTCGGAGCTCGCACCCTCCCTTGAGCCAGCAGAGCAGTGCCCCAGTTCAGCTCAGCCAATCTACGCATGGGACTCCTGCCCCCACAGCCCAGAAAGTAGCACAGGCCGAGATGCAGTCCAGGTGAGGCTTGAGTGTCATGTCAGAGCAGTCCAAAAGACTGGGTAGTATTAAAAATGGGTGAATGGGTGCAATCTCTGTCTTTATCTATCTTTATCTAGTCCATCCCTTTGACATATCTCTCTCTTCCTGCTCACACTTCTTGTCATTTATAAATGTGAACCTGACGTCTCATCCTCTTTCGCATCTCTTTTCTTCTCCTCTAGGATTGGCTCTCAGAGTAAACTACTCAAGTTTTCCCTTGGTCAGAAAAAGACCTCTAGGTTAGCCTCTACTGCATTCTTTAGTGTCCTTGCTCAACCTCTCTTTCCTCTCCCACATCTCCTGTTCTGCCTTGTTCCTGAAAAGAACTAGCATGGTCATTGCCCCTAATTAAGGACAATATATATATTTTTTGTCCCATAGTGACGTTCTTCTTAGTTCCTTGTCTCTGGTTAAGGGCAGTCTCTACCATGAGCACCATCTAAAATGCATGAGTGCTAGTTGGTAGAAGTGAAACCTTGGGGCCACGTTTTCGGACTCCTCTGTCTGTCTAGCAGCATGCCTCATTTGGCGGGCCTGCTAAATGGGCTGTGGAAGACCTTTAGATAACCCTTGAATAATTGTGCGTCTGCGTGTGTGTGCTTGTGTGTGTGTGTGTGGGGGGGGGGGGATTCACACGCAAATTCTGTCTTTTTGCATTTGCCTTTAGATCTGCATGTTCGGTCATATTATGAAATAGGTTGTTGGTTTTTTTGCATGCTGCCATTCCCACATTTTCAGTTTGCATTGCACCTGCATCCTGAACAAACTTCTCCCCAAACCCATGCAATTACTCCATCTTCTGACACAAAGGTATAACTACAACCTAAACCCATTTGATTGCGCCATTGCTCTCCATATTTTTTATTAGTTCTGTGAGCAAGTGTGAGTCAAAAGCTTAATAAATTACATATTTCTGGGAATAATCAATTTTTCACATTAACGCAAATATTTTTATGAAGAAGTAATTGTAATTTTTGAAAGTGATTTCCTGCACTTTTGATTATGAAGTATTTTTGTATTGTTTTTTTTCAGTGTGTTTAAAGAAAGTATGGCTAGGAATTTCATCAGCGTTAAAAAATATAATTATTTTTCATTCTTAATCCATTGTATCTTTTTCCATCGGCACCCAACAAAAGCTCTATCCTGCAGTAGGCCTAATTAAAGTTCAATGATTTCAGGCTGCTCATGACACTTATCTAAGCTCATTACTTTGCAAGGAGAATCTCTGTCCGTCAAAGTGAAAGGAAATTCGGAAATGAGAGTTTGATTAAATGTATAAAATTCTTATCAGCATCTTCCTGACAGATTCAGAGTGATGATGTCGTCATGATGAATTAACATTTCATTATGTTTCTGGCTTCAATAAATTGCAGACAAGAGAGGCACCTACATTTTGATACGGGTGTGTCACGTAGATATTCTGTCCTGTTTATTCTTAGTGTGGAAAGAAAGGTGTAACTGTTTTGATTATGTGCAAATCACCTACCCCAATGTTAAATATTAAAAAAAAACTTTGCTATAATATACATACGGCATGTGCTTACACTGCTTTTTGTATAATTTCCTACATTCTGAGTGGTTGCAAAAAGACAACATGCTCCCCTGTATACTAATTATAAGGGAAATTTCAACTGCAGTATCTACATGGTCCATACTTTTGATTATGCACCCATTTGCCAAATATCTTTGTAAATTTGGGATTTGTTGACTCAATTATCCCATTTACTTCATTCAGTTTTCTCTCATACTTATGCGGCATTTGTCAGACTTCCCGGTCTTTCAGCGAGGGTGTCCACTGCAGGCGGTGATGTCCCTCCACGAGGCTCGGTCAGCGGTGTTGGGAACAGACGCAGCCAGGCCTTCAGTGACCCTAAGACCAAAGCCAGCTCACAGCTGAACAAAGGTAGGCTTCATGTAGTGTACACCCGCAAGCAGTGACATGTCTAGTTTTTGGTTTGAGTAGCTCTGATTTTACGCTGAGATATCGAGTTTCATTACGCTGAGATATCGAGTTTATTAAAGGTATGAACCACAATGAAAGTAATACAATTCAAAAGCGGAAATGTATGGGGGTGGGGTATGTAAAACTCAAGTCTGAAATTCAGATAATTTCACCCATAGAAAACATGTTTTTGGTGGCAGTGTATGCTTCCAAACATCGTTTACCTAATTTTACTAGTTCGTCAGTCGCCACGTTGATGCTGCTGCTGCTGCTGCTGCTGCATACACAATGAGTGGCTTTAGTTTGCCGTACAGTAGTCATTTAAGTGTTTAAATAGCTTCTATTACCACTCACTGGGCTCATGCTTTATATAGACTCTGTGAGTGTTATCAGCGTAAACTCATTACCCTGCATTTAAATGCAGGGCTTTGACTATACACAAGACCAACACATCAAACGTAGTAAAAATAAATGTACTGTATATGCTGCTGTACTTGAGGTAAGGTGAAGTTGGTGAAGAATAGAATGCTTGTGGAAAGAAACTTTAAAGTTCTGGGGAATCTTCCATTAACTTGTCTATGTTGATGTGAGAGTTGCACCTTTGATTGGCAGCATGTAGGATGGTAATCACTTGTTGCCCCCCTTCCCTTGCTCCTCCACTTGGATATGCCAAGCACCTCCCCCTTAGCATAGACACCACGTCTCTCAGCCTGAGGATGGTTGGCCATGGTTTGGCACTCTGCTGCCCGCCCTCTCTCTGCTCTTGGACATCTTGCAGCACTCATGAGGTCTGTTCACTTATACTTGCAGAACGTTCAATTTCTTACCCAAGGTTAGTGAGACAGAAGTCCTTTATTAAGTTTTTTTTAGCATTGGCGGAAAGTTGAGTCAGTTTTACTGGTTTGTTGAAAGTGTTTTGTGACTTAACGGTAACATGTAAACAGAGCATAGTTTTTACAATTGTAAGTAGAGGTTTATTTTATTATTGATGACGTTTTGTTTATTTTTTTCTTAAGAATATAGCTGGGTTTTTACATTATATGCTCCAGACATGCTTGTTGTGAGTTGTTGCAGGTTAAGATGGTAGACACCTGCAGCTTGTATCCATTTCAGCTCCATGACATTGGCTCTGACACCAGAATAGAGTCACTTACCTTGTGGATGGACACAAGTGACAGTGGCTAGCCTGAGTCTTCTCGACACTGCATGAACACACAGTAACAGAGTCTGGGTGGCAAAGAGCGGTGTGTGTTGTGTCTGTGTGAGTGCACACTGATGTGCACCCATGCATTTGTGCATGCATGTGCATGTGTTTTAATTTGTTTCCCTTGCACAATGAATAGGCTTCTTGATGGGCTGTAACGTCACTGTTAGAGTTTATTCATGTGGAGAAACTCTTCAAAGTTTTTCAGTCTTCATACAAAGGCTGCCTGTCTCTTCCACTTTTGTGGGCACAATAACTGAGCAGTAAGAGAGGAGGAAGGCGAGCAAGAATCTGAAATCATGACGAGTAAGCAAACACCTACAACATCAAGCTTTGCGTTACACTGTAGTCAAAATCCACTCAATGTAATTAATCAATTGGGTTTGTGATGGATACACCTACTCTGTCTTAATTAATCTTACCAAAATACTATGATTATAACTTTAGCTTGGAGAATTTTGTGGTCCAGCAGGACTGTGAGCCAAGCAGGATTCATAAAGGTATGCTTGGATGGATTTAGTGTGGAAGAACGTCCCACAGACACACATCGAAATCTTGTCAAAAGTCTTCCTTGTATAGTCCTTGTATATGTCCGGTGTTTCAATACTTTTGCCTATTTCAAAGAGGTAACCAAGCTTAAAACACTTGTCACACCTCTTCTGCATTCTCTGACTGCCACGTGTGAAAAATCTTACTCACACCTTGTTTGGCCTTCTGTATGTGTGTGAGTAGTATGTCTAAGTAGTGTGGGACTAGCATTTTGTGGTCACTAACTGACTCGTGACCAGTATGACCATGAGAGGACCTGGGTCGCTTCTGATGTCTAAACAGTGTCAGGCGATGCTAACTCTAACGTATTTATTGCTTGTGTGCAACATTGGTCACACACAGTTCCAAGGCCTGCAGACGGTCGGTCTGGCCACCAACCTTGCAACGGTTTGGGGATTATACAGTTTGAAGTTACTGTACACAACACAATGAATCCTTAAAGTTAACATTCACATGCATGCACATGTTGACACCAAAATGAAATTACATAGTTTTAACACACCATAACACAGTGCGACAATAGGTCAGAGAAAAGACCTTTGAGAAGTTGTTGACCTGAAATGCCATGATGTTATCAGGAAGCCGTGAGAGGACAGGCCTGCTGGACTGTGAGACCTGTTTTATACCCGGCAGGAAGTGTAGTGATTTGCCCCAAGCTATGCCTCTACTGTCATTGTCAGCTTTTTATTTTAATTTCTAATGACTGCTGTAATTAAGCTGTTGAGTTGTAATTCTTTCAGCATGTCTTGGCGGAGTTGTTTATTTTTAGAATTTGCCCCAAAGCTGGACAGGGTCATGAGGTCACGGGGATGGGGGATGTTACAGCCATTCTTTTTTTTGTTGAAAAGAAAAAAAAAATGGGGGTTGCTTCCTCTCACTTATTTTGGCTTATAATAGAGAGCTGGTTTGCCAAAATGCAGCAGGACAGAAACAGAAAGGTCAATTACGGGAGGTCTTTCCTTCCAAGTGAACTTCGTACCCACCCCCAGGTCCCCCAAAAAACTTGTTTCAAACTGCCTGTCTTTCCTGCAACTATTTTGTTGAATATCTTAAACAACCTTACTTTAACATCATCATTGCTTTAGCTGTCATTTATTTTTGGTCATGTGAGCTGGAAACCTTAATCCCAAGGTGGCATTGACTTTTAAATTAGTTTATGAAGCATAACTGTTTAAATCCATTACTTACGGTCGCGTTTGACCAAGCGTGTTGACGATTGGTCAGCGCTCTCTATACTTGGCGGCTTAACTGGAGCAGTACTTGATGTTGGCTTCAGTCATGACAACATCCATTTTCCCCCAGTGTCCACAATCTCTCCATGACTCCAGCTCCAAGTTGAGCCCATTCATGGCGAGCGCAGACCGAGCCCTCTGACCCACATCAAAGTTTCACTCATCAGAACCTGCCTTCCCAGTGCCTTTTATTCCCATCTGCCTGGTTCATAATCACAGCTTGTGCTCCTCTCATTCAGCTGCTTCCAGTGGGATGCCACCAATTAGCAACCTGACCCACTTTCACTATCGCTAACTGCTAGCATGGCTAATTGGGCACCTAAACACTTCCTGATGGCTGCATTGTTTCGGGCTGCTCTCACTAACTGCTAAACAGAGGGTGAGAGGCAAGCTTGCAAGTGGGCGCCTATTTGCAATTATAGTGAATAAAAGCAGTGTAAAAATAAAAGGAAGACGAGAGCAAAATGAAAAACAGGTATGCAAGTCGGTCAAGTGTTTAGTGTGCTGTGCAAATGCCGACTTAATTGCACTGTTTGTTTATTCATGCAAAACAAGACATACAGCCTACTGTATACTGCACTGGAGCTGTGATGAATGATTGTAGCCAACACTCCCTCCCTCTTGTTGGCCATTGGTGTTTGAATATTCAAATGTTGCTGCTGCTGGTAGCTCAGCTCTGCACACGCACACAGACGACCTGTGCAGCCCTCAGGACACTTCATTTCTCTCAGCCAAGAGATTGTTGCCGTTTTCTTACTCTGGCAGTTCTGGGTAAGTTGAGATGCAGTTGAGCTGTACCCACATGATGCAGATTTGTCCAAACTTTCTTTCTCAGATGATAACTTTTCAGCAACAGTTGACTGGACTATGTTGACACTTTCAACAGTGGTAATTTCAAAGTTTTTTGCTCTTTTTCTGAAGGCTTACATTTTTTTTTTAGGATTTTAAAAACAATTGGGCAAGAAGAGAACAAAGCACTGAGAGATGCTTGACAAAAACAGTCCTTATAAGTGCAAGCCTAGTGAGGACAGCAATGTTGCTCTTGGACTCAGCCTGTTTGGCCAGACTTTAAAGCACTTGGGACTGCTCTTCATTGTTTTTTAAACACTTTGTGATGGGATCCTGTCATTGTTAGTGCAAAGGAGGTTTTAACCGTTTTGGTGGCTTGCTCAAAGGAAAATAATGGCATATTTGGCAGCACCAGCTCAGGGCACCTCCAGGCCTTATAAGGCCAGTATGAGTGGGGTAAAATAAAACTGTCCTTCAGCATCTTGTTTTAGCCCCTGAGAATTCCATCCACACTTATTCTTCCAATGTAAACCTACCACAGCTCTACCGTTCTATATTAATGTGTTACATGTTTTTTTCACAGATTCCTCAGAGGGCATGGCCTCACAGCCTTCGTTGATAGCAAATGAGAATGTGGTACTGTCATCAGTGAACGTCAGCTCCTCCGCAACCATCCCCACCACCTCCACCCTGATTCTGCCCACTTCGTCATCCTCATTCTCACCCTCCACCGCCATTCCCCACCCCAACAGCAACAGCAAGGCCTGGAGGAACAAGTCCATGAGCTCCAAGCACGCCTCTCAAGCTCCCTCCTCCACTAGCAGCCCTCCATCTGCCATGCAATCAACAAAACAGGAGAATGAGACCTCCTGTAAGGCTACATTGGCATCTGAAGCACCTCCTAAAGTCGTCACGCAAAAGTCAATGCTAGAGAAGCTTAAGCTCTTTAACAGTAAAGGCTCTAAATCCTCCTCCTCTTCGTCCAATGGAGTAAGTGCCCAGAGTGACAATGCTGCACCCAACATGCAGCTTGTAGCTGGGCAGGTGGAGAGAGCTGAGACTGGCTCAAACACTGAACCGCTTGAGGAAGATGACGGCAACCTCCGCCCGGGAATGAATGGAACCACGAATGGAGCTGCTCCGTCAACCGGTATTAATGTTGCCAATACAGCCAGCAGCCCCAAAATTGCCTTGAGAGGCATCGCCCAGCGCACTTTCAGCAGAGCTCTGACTGCCAAAAAGAGCTCCGCCAAAGGCACAGAGAAAGACAAAGAGCGGGGGAAGGAAAAGGAGAAAGGGAAGGAAGTGGGGAAACATCTCTCCATGCAGGACAGGACAGAACTCAGGGCAGAGGACCTGAAGGAGGAATTGGCCCCTTTTGGGGGAGATATGGACAGCTCAAACAAAAAGACCTCAAAAATTGCCAGCTTCATTCCCAAAGGAGGTAAAGTTCACAAAAAGGAGAGCTCCACCTCTGCACACAGCGGAATACCAAAGCCAGGAGGCAAAATTCCAGGAATTGGGGGCAAAGCCTCTTCAGTGGGGACAAAAGAGGCTGGGGAGAGACCACGGAGCATGAGGCTAGGCGGTGGTCTGGCCATGCACCGAGCTCATTCGGAAAAGGACAGCAAAAGCGCTACCTCCAGCCACCACACTTCAGAGGGGAAGACTGGACCTGTGGGCAGCACAGGCAACACACAAAGCACAGCCAGCAACACAGTCAGCGTGCAGCTACCTCAGACCCAGCAGCACCACAGCCACCCCAACATGGCCACCGTGGCACCTTTCATGTATAGGTGAGCTCATGGGGACGGTCATTGTTGAATTGGACACTATTTTAGACTAACTAGTGAGATTGCACCCCTTGTAATTGCAGTGGTGTAGAACTGGACTGCATCATACTCAGTTGTGATTTTATAAGGCCGAATAAGGAGCTACCAGTAAAACACTGGACAAAGACCTTCAACATATTGTGTAAATTAACACCTCTCTGAGAGTGTCAATTCAATCCAGTGTTTCCCAACCTTTAGGGAGCCAAGGCACCCACTTTACATCAGAAAAATCGCATGCCACACCACCGAACAAAAATGTCACAATTGCAACAGCTGGATACAAAGTGTTTTTGTTACCTTCTGCCATCTGATCGAAGAGCATTTAATTGTTCTGTCTCTCCCTATATGTCGCTGGCATCGATAGATGAACAAAGATATAGTTGTAGTTTATAAATAATAATTTTGGGGAAAATTAAGTTGACTTCCCACATCCCAAAGACATGCATGGTAGATTGATTGAGGACTCTAAATTGCCCGTAGGTGTGAATGTGAGCGCGAATGGTTGTTTGTTTATATGTGCCCTGCGATTGGCTGGCGACCAGTTCAGGGTGTACGCCCGAAGATAGCTGGGATAGGCGCCAGCACGCCTGCGACCCTAGTGAGGATAAGCGGTACAGAAAATGGATGGATGGATGAAGTTTAATTGGACAATTCCCACGGCACCCCTGGTGACATCTCACAGCACACTTGTGTGCCACGGCCAGTGTTGGGAAAATGAACTAATTCAGTTTATAGTTCATAAGACAACATTTTGAATTAAATTCACCATTCCAAAAAGGAACTACTTCCTAGTTCTATTTTTGTTTATTCTCAACTTGTCGCTGACGGGCTCGTCCCTTTAAAATACTGGCAGTTCATTTTCTCATTCTTGCCACCCATTCAGTCCACTCTAGTAGCCAGTTGCAGCTTTCAACCTACATCAAAAACATGAGGAAAAATATGTTGCTTAAATTGTCTTTTTTAAAATGAGGAATTAAAAACAAAAACAGGACTTTTGTCCATAACGTGCAAACAAAAACAGGAAACACAGTATGACAGGAACGATAGTGAAAGGACATTGATTGACTATATGAACAAAATGTTTTATTTTACCTTATATTACTGAGCAAAACAAATTCCATATCATGACAGTGTGATCATGCAGAGTTTTTATGCAAGTATTCTGATACAAATAATAACTTTTCTCGTAATAATTAAAACATTTTACAATTATGTACTATGTATTATGTTATTATTACAATGATGTATTATGTACAAAAGAACCACTGAAGAGCACATTCACTCCCATTTACGCTGTGTCCCTGGACACGCATCGCATTTTCATACAGCTGCCACGTGCCTGCCACGAATGGCAGCCGTGGCCGCACTGAATCGGTTGCCAAATACATATGAAGGCTCGTATATTTTGTGTTCAGACAGGTTTGACCTGGAAGTTCCTAACAAAACCTGGCACTCATGAATGAAAATCAACTTTCGTTCGAAAGCTGTTCTTTGACGCCAGAATGAGCGCGTTCTCAATTACGTTCATCAGGCAGATATTAACAAGTTTAGTTCACGGTTACACAAAATATGAACTCGTTCAGGTATAACACTGGCCACGGCACCCTCAGGGGGAATCTAATCGAAACAATTGAAGATATCTTGATATATTGTACTGTATATTGTATATTGTATATTGTGGCCAATGAATGTCACAATTTCAAAACAATTATCTCCTTAACAATCTATTATAATTGAGCATGATTGTTTTATCCTGTTATACTGTTTATCCATACTTCATAGATAATACACCAAAACATTTATCAATCATTATTAGAACAGTATTAAAGGATATATTATTAAAAGTTACAATAGAAAGTAGTTAGAGAGAAAAAAAACAAAAAAAACATGGGTCATCAACATCATCAACATGGCGCCCACAGCAACCAGGTAGCCCCCAAGGACCACATGAGTAGCCCGCATGCCTGTTCTAAAAATTGCTCAACACTGCTGGGACATTGTGATTTTCAAGGAATGTAGAACTGATTACTTGAAAATGTAAACACTTGCACAGATTCAAAATCGAACCACAAAGTAACAAAGAAACACTTGAATAACCCTAAAACTGGAAACAAAAAAGACACGACGACGACTATGACGTGACACAGACAGTGACAATGACAATGCACTGACAAGAACTAAAAGAAAGCAGGCAACTAAATACAAACAAATTGACGAGACAATGAGGAACACAAATTTGTTATTTTGGAAGTACGTATCAAACTGGTAGCCCTTCGTATCAGTACCCAACATGTAGCGCTCAGTTTCAAAGAGTTGGTGAACCCTGATCTAAACTCACCCAAAAGCAAAGCACTTTTTAAAGCCTTTCAACAACATTATGGTTAACAAGTTTATTATTAAACAGGATATGTGAGCTTCTACAAAAATGATCAAAACCTATTGGTGACCCCTTGGAGGAAGCGTGTCATAAAAATGAACAATGTCAGCACTCATTTGTCCCTTGCCCATTTCAGATAATATCACCTCCACTGGTACACATTATTGTTAACTAGTAGGATCTGTGTGACATATTCAAAATCATTAAAACATCGTGTATGGAAGAATAACCAGCCACTGCTAGTCCTGAAAGTCAAAGGTCTGATGCATCTATCAGTGACACACTTTACTGGTGTTTGGGACAAAGCTGCTCATATTGGACCCCGGTCACAAGACGGGAAACGCAGCAGATTTAATTCTTAATCATGTTTATCCCTCTTTTGTGAAATAGCAGGCTCCCAAATGCCCAGTAATTCAGAAGCATGGATTTTGTGCAATGGCACGGTGAGTGACTGGTTAGCACATCTGCCTCACAGTTCTGAGGGACCCGGGTTCAAATCCGTCCTCGTCTGTGTGGAGTTTGCATGTTTTTCCCGTGCCTGCGCGGGCTTTCTCCGGGTACGCCGGTTTCCTCCCACATCCCAAAAAGATGCATGGTAGGTTGATTGAAGACTCTCAATTCCCTGTAGGTGTGAATGTGAGTGCGAATGGTTGTTTGTTTGTATGTGCCCTGCGGTTGGCTGGCGACCAGTTCAGGATGTACCCCGCCTCTCGCCTGCAGTTAGCTGGGATAGGCTCCAGCATACCCGTGACCCAAGTGAGGATACGCATTGTAGAAAATGGATGGTTGGATTTTGTGCATTTGACTCCATATGTTCCTGTAGATCCCAAACTGATGGCGAGGGAATTCTTAGCAGTGATTCCAGTTCAGTAGGAAGAGGTGGGGATGTTACCTTCAGCAAGAACAACCAGCCCTCCATCGAGGACCTTTCAGGTTGGTAACCGCTTGCACAGCTGCAGTGATGCCCCCCCCCCCCCCCCCCCCCCAACATTTTTAACATGGAATTAAGATGTGCTCTCCTTGTTATCTCCAGGTGAAGACCCAGAGACAAGGCGGTTGCGGACTGTTAAAAACATTGCCGACCTGCGGCAGAACCTGGAGGAGACCATGTCCAGCCTGCGAGGAACTCAGGTCTCACACAGGTACGTAACTGCTAGTTTTAATACTGTAAGACAACAAATCCAAGGGTTTGAGGTAAATAATCATAACACTTTTATTTAATTATGTAACATTTTGCATTGTGGTTTTTGTGTTTGATTATACATTTTCACCAAAAGCAGGAAGATTAGGTTTTTCTTGATGTAGCTTTTTGTTTTGTGTTTAATAAATAATTGTGTCTTTCTGAATCAAAAAGGCGGCACGCTGGCCGACTGGTTAGCGCGTCAGCCTCACAGTTCTGAGGACCCGGGTTCAATCCCCGGTCCCTGCCTGTGTGGAGTTTGCATGTTCTCCCCGTGCCTGCGTGGGTTTTCTCCGGGCACTCCGGTTTCCTCCCACATCCCAAAAAACATGCATTAATTGGAGACTCTAAATTGCCCGTAGGTGTGAATGTGAGTGCAAATGGTTGTTTGTTTGTATGTGCCCTGCGATTGGCTGGCAACCAGTTCAGGGTGTACCCCGCCTCCTGCCCGATGACAGCTGGGATAGGCTCCAGCACGCCCGCGACCCTAGTGAGGAGAAGCGGCTCATAAAATGGATTGGATGGATGGATAGATGGATGAATTAAAAAAACAAAAAAATCACACTTGTGTCGGCAGGGTCGGGACATGGAATGTCGAAGCTTTTGTATCTAAAGATTCATTCACTCCTTTTAGCCATTAAGCTCCTAGTGATTTATTTACCATTTATGTATTTGAGCATATTGTGCTGGATGTTTTCCAAACAAGAAATGGTTTATGGCTTTTAAATTAATAGTGAGAAAGATACTTGAATAATAATTAGCCAGCGCATTACGGCGGCTAAGCAGGTCTAATGGTGAATGGGCTGACCGGTTTGAGGGAGTGACTGATTGGCTTCATGGTCAACAGACTGTGTCTGTCTAGGTTTACAGGTATTAGCTTTTCTTGTCTGTTCTCTGAGGCCTCTTCTGAAGGAAACTTTGTCTTTGATCGTCGAGCATGTCTTGCATGCTGGCTTTGATTCAAGGTTTAGCTGTAATCTCGTTTTCTGCCACAGACTCTCGACCTCTGCTCTGGCCTCACTTCTCTTTGTTGACGCAGCTGGCCAGATCTAGTTTAGTGTTGGTTTGGTTTCCAATGTTTTGTAGGATTTAAGAACTTTAACGATTTAGCTCTGATATAATCCTGATCATAGGAAAAATTACATTGTTATTGCAGATGATGCAACAATAAAATTACTAACAGAATTTAAGAACTGCTCAGGCCTTTTCTCTTTAGGCTTGAAGTTGCATCAAATCCTTATTTAATGAATCTATCTATAGTATATAAAAGAGTATATGACTTGAGTATTTGTATTTTTGAATTGAACTACTGAACTAAATTAACTTTTCTAGAGTATTCAAATTTATTGAGATGCACCTGTATGTTATTTACAAATTACAGTAAATGGAGTAATGGATGCGTCTTATACATGTCACCCAATTTTTACATTGATAAAATAGATTTTTCATTCAAATGTTCCTATCGTCTCTTCAGCACCTTAGAAACCACTTTTGATGGCGCCGTCACTACAGACATCAACAGTGGCAGCAACAGCAGTGGAGGGGGGAGAAGCATTTTAAGTCTCACCTCGACCAGGCCCTCCTTGACATCATGGCGATTGGGTCAGTCCAGCCCTCGTCTTCAAGCGGGTGATGCCCCTTCTACGGGTAATGGATACGCCGGCCGCGTGGCAGGTGGCCAAGGAGGACGCTACTTGTACCCGGGGCACCTCAGACGCCAGTTGGCGGGCAGGAGCGGGGGGCCCTGCAGCACGGACCTTGGAGACAGAACCGCCGAGGACGTAGACCTCGATGGGCTCGCCCTCGAAGTCACTGGATACATGAGCGATGGAGATGTTCTGAGCAAGAATGCATCACGTACTGATGATGTCACCAGTGGGTGAGTAGATTAAAAAAAGTTTTATTTAGCAAGAAATCCTTGCTCACAAAAGAAACATATGAAATTTATAAAAGTGGCCAGAAGGGGGCAGTGATATACCTTGCTTACTGTAACTGGCTTGGGACCCAAATGCTACTCGATGCATTCGTTCTGTATTGCTGAGAATCCCACAAGTATCCAATCTCATACTAAATCAGACATACTGATAGCCCGGTTATCTCCCTGTGGGCCAGTGTCCATATAGGATCATTTGGACCAGCAACGGGTCGTATTAGGAATTATTATATCTTATAATATCATTCATTTGAAAAGGACAAAAGCTTACGATGCTAGAGTGCCCGCAAATTTCACATAGGTAGTCGGATTTATCTGCTGCGGCAAAAAAAAGAAAGGGAAAAAAAAGAAAAGTAAGCACATGGAGACATAGGTGCATTATTTCCATTAAGAATGGGAAAGCGAATCAAATTGAAAGACGATATGCCTCATTTGCAAATATTGTGTTCATTTATAAACCAACGAGGCAACCTCGAGCGGCAGCAATTTACTCATGACAACTTCGAAGACACTTATCCAATCAACAGTGAATTAAGACGCAAGAACTACTTGAGAGAAGACGAAAGCACACTAATCGCTTTTCACCACGGCAACAGCAAAAAGCAAGGCCGCGACACAAACTTTTTTTTTTTTTTTCCAGTTAGCCATTTATTGCCTAAACACAACCAACCATACGGATTAGGTTCGTCCCGATTTAAACAAAAAATCGGGATTGATCACGTGATTTTCACTTGATCGTGAGCAGGGGGAAATTTTAAATGTCACAAAGTGACAAAATAATCCAAAGGTACAAATGGCTTGCCAAATGGAACAATAATAGCGTCGTTTTATATTACACTATGACACTTTTAATTTGTTTTTACTTTGACACACACGCGCACACAAACACAGTCTGTCCTGATTGGCCCGCTGCAGGACGCAACATGCATGCGGAAAATACTCACGAGCTCCACCACTTCTGAATAAGTGCAAAGCCAGATATTAACGTGCCTCGCTGAACGGCGCCGTCAACGAGTCGAGAGGACGTCAGAAAGGTTAGAAATTGTGACGCATTCACTTGACTTAACGTTAAGGAGAAGTTTTGAGTGTGAATTATTTTGTGACAAGCATTTTTACGAGGTAATAATCAATAGTGTCCTTTGGTGATGAAATGAACGCATGTACACGTCTAACCATGGCAGTACGTAGCTGCAGGAACATTAGCCTATAGTACATTTAAGACACACACTAATAACTATGTAAATGTATTGTTTACCATTAGATAAATCAAATGTGCTCAAACAGAGGAACCCCCCCATGCCATGATAAACCTTATGGGCCATTTGTGTGCTCATTCATTCTACAAGCATAAATGTCATATGGCTATATTTCATGTTTTTGAGACTATTATATATATATATATATATATATATATATATATATATACACCCATCAATTTTCTTTCTCAATTGCCTTACCTGGTTAAACATCCATCCATCCATTTTCTGAGCCGCTTCTCCTCACTAGGGTCGCGGGCTGCTGTAGCCTATCCCAACTATCTTCGGGCGAGAGTCGGGGTACACCCTGAACTGGTCGCCAGCCAATCGCGAGGGCACATATACACAAACAACCATTCGCACTCACATTCACATCTACGGGCAATGACCACTTACAGACGGTTCAACAAATAATCGAACGGCACGAGTACGAAATGCCTCTGTGTGTAGCCTTCATCGACTATGAAAAAGGATTTGACTCAGTCACCACCACTTCGATACTGCTGGCGGTAGTAAAACAAGGGATAGATCCGACCTATATCAACATTTTGCAATCAATATACAACGATTCTTCAGGTTCCATACAAATTGATGATGAAAGAGTGCGACTAAGTCTAGGACAAGAGGTCAGGCGAGGCGACACACTGTCACCAAAGCTATTTAGAGCTTGCCTTGAAGAAATATTTAAAATGTTCAATTAGGGAAAAAGAAGGACTAAAAATGAACGGCGCTTATTTGAGCCATCTTCGTTTTGCAGACGACATAATTTTATTCTCCTACAATGGTGAATAACTACAGCGTCGTATTCAGGAATTAGAATTAGAAAGCCGTCGCTCAGGTCTGAAAATGAACAAAAGCAAAACGAAGGTACCAAGTACAAAAAATAAGAATAAACAAAATAGAGAGAAAATTATATATCCATCCATCCATCCATTTTCTGAGCCGCTTCTCCTCACTAGGGTCGCGGGCGTGCTGGACCCTATCCCACCTATCATCGGGCAGGAGGCGGGGTACACCCTGAACTGGTTGCCAGCCAATCGCAGGGCACATATAAACAAACAAGCAGTCGCACTCACGTTCACACCTACGGGAAATTTAGAGTCTCCAATTAATGCATGTTTTTGGGATGTGGGAGGAAATCGGAGTGCCCGGAGAAAACCCACGCAGGCACGGGGAGAACATGCAAACTCCACACAGGCAGGGCTTGGGATTGAACCCAGGAAAATTATATATATATATATATATATATATATATATATATATTATATATATATATATATATATATACATATATATATATATATATATATATATATATATACATATATACATATATATATATATATATATATATATATATATATATATATATATATATATATATATACATACACACACACACACACACACACATTTTCTGAGCCGCTTCTCCTCACTAGGGTCGCGGGCGTGCTGGAGCCTATCCCAGCTGTCATCGGGCAGGAGGTGGGGTACACCCTGAACTGGTTGCCAGCCAATCGCAGGCCACATACAAACAAACAACCAGTCGCACACACAGTCACACCTACGGGCAATTTAGAGTCTCCAATGAATGCATGTTTTTGGGATGTGGGAGGAAACCGGAGTGCCCGGAGAAAACCCACGCAGGCACGGGGAGAATATGCAAACTCCACAAAGGCGGGGCTGGGGATTGAACCCAGGAAAATTATATATATATACACACATATACATATATATATATATATACACACATATACACATATACATACATATATATATATATATATATATATATATATATATATATATATATACACATATATATACACATACATATATATATATATATATATATATATTTTTTTTTTTTTTTTCATTTTTATTTTTTTTTTATTTTTTTAATGCGCGATATAGTGGGACAGCGAAGCGTGAACCGCGATATAGCGGGGTTTACTGTATTTCATTCTCTGTTAAACACAAGGGTTGGCAAGAGTGACCTTTTATTCAAATAAAACCGGTTGACGGGATTTCATTTATTGCCTTGAGAGTAGAAACTACCAAGCCATGAAGTGTGTGTGTTCTAATCTCTATTTGTGTGCATGTTAAGAGTGTGTGCTTGGTGGGTGGATTTGCCCTGAGGTTTAAACATTTGTGATAGACACAGCCTGATGGATTTCCCCACCCCCTTACTGCCTGGAAGCTAGTTAGCGGTTAGCAATTTCACAAGCATGGTTGCATCCACCAACTGGTTCTTCCGCACTGAGGTGGCATGTTTACCCAGGAAGGAGGAGCTGTCCTTTGGATGATAACAGTATGTCTCTTTATAACTCATACCCTTCTCATAATATACCTCCAACTGCAAATGCTAACGCATAGTTGACAACAGATTGTCTTTGCACACGTTTATAGATCTTGTTTTTAAATCTTGTATTTATTTATTTACACTTCATCCAGGTAAGGCTATTGAGGACAGTCTCATTTGCAATGGTAACCCGGCTGCTGACAGTAGACTAAAAGGAAAGATAAAAGCAAATACAAATAAAGACATATACAACCAATTGTACAAAGTTATGTACACAAACCGTTTGCAATACAAAACATACACAAAACATAACAGACACAAAGTAATAAACTAAGGCTGCAACTAATGATTTAAAAAATCAATTAATCTGTCTATTAGCTTTTAATTAATCAATGACTCGGACAAAAAAAAATAAAAAACAGCACCTTATTTCAAATTGGCAGTGCACAAAAGTGGACAAACAAGATCCTGCATGAAAATCCCAGAGCTCTTAATGTAATAAATTATGAATAATTAACACAAAACTAATTGCACACACCCACAGATTGGTGTGCAGGATAGTCGTTACACTAACTACACTGGGAAACAACAACATCAGATTGTTGACCACCCCAGGGAACATACATACCCACCGAGGAATAAATAGAGGGACTCCACACCAAAAAAGTTTAACTGAAGAAACTTTTTGGATTAAAGGTGAAATGTTTTCAATAAACAAGAAAAAGTCCAGTTCCCTCGATTCTACCTTTGCGGATTACCATGTCCTGGTTGACTAAGAGTCTACAGTGGGTATGGGCAGGACACAGCTGGTGAGGCTGAGGGAGACCACCTCATCCACATGCAGCATCAGCACTGGGGCTCCCCAAGGTTGTGTCCTCTCTCCGCTGCTCTTCTCTCGCTACACAAACGACTCCACCTCAACGCACCCGGCTGTCAAACTCCTGAAGTTTGCAGATGACACCACTGTCATCGGCCTCATCAAGGACCGTGACGAGTCTGCAGATCAACAGGAAGTGGAGCGGCTGGAGCTGTGGTGCGGCCGACACAACCTGGAGCTGAACACGCTCAAGACTGTAGAGATGATCGTGGACTTCAGGAGCATCCTTCGCCACAGCTGACCCTCACGCTGTCCAGCTGCCTTGTGTCAACCGTCGAGACCTTCAAGTTCCTGGGAATTACAGTCTCTCAGGACCTGAAGTGGGCGACCAACATCAACTCCGTCCTCAAAAAGGCCCAGCAGAGGATGTACTTCCTGCGGCTTATGAGAAAGCACAGCCTGCCAAAGGAGCTGCTGATACAGTTCTACACAGCGGTCATCGAATCAGTCCTGTGTTCTTCCATCACAGTCTGGTTTTGGTGCTGCTACAAAAAAGGACAAACTCCGACTGCAACGGACAATCAAAACTGCTGAAAGGATTGTCGGTACACCCCTACTTGCACGCTGTCAGAACTAAGACAAGAGCGTGCAAAATCCTATAGGACCCTCCACAACCCGGTCACCGTCTCTTCCAGCTCCTTCCCTCAGGTAGGCGCTACCGATCAATGCAAACTAGAACTAGCAGACATTCCAACAGCTTCTTCCCTCTTGCAATCAACTTCTTAAACAGCTAACCTACAATTCCATGGGTACATGCTGCCAATTTTTTTGTCTTACGTTTGTTGTCACATTTCTGTCGGGCCAATTACACATACTCGTGCACTCGCTGTAGTAGTCTCGCCACGCCGCACTATTTGCATGTGTTGTTGACCAATACTGGCCACTCATGCCAGAGTAGCATCTGCCCCACTTGCACACTGACTGAGGAGTATCTGCAACATTTGCACAATCAACATTGTCTACTAGTCACTTTAAACTGCATACACTCCTTGAAGTCTCTGCGACCTTTGCACAATGGTCATTTCACCGGACTATTGCTATATTAGACATTCAAACTGCTCAAAGTGCTAGGGGACTTTTTGCACAATTATCAAAAAAAAATAAAAAATTGTACCGGCATTACCAGATAACGAGCAATCCTTTATTGCTCAGTGACTGTTTTTCTCAATGTCTTTATGTCTCAAAAGTGTTCTCTGTCAATTGACTGTCTGTTGTCGTACGAGAGCGGCTCCAAATACCGGAGACAAATTCCTTGTGTGTTTTTTGGACATACTTGGCAAATAAGGATGATTCTGATTCTGAAAGTAGTCAGACCCCCTTAAATCTTTCACTCTTTTTTTTTTATATTGCAGCCATTTGCTCAAAGCATTTAAGTTCCTTTTTTTTTAGTATTTCGTAGAAGCACCCTTTTGAGCTAATACTGCCATGAGTCTTTTTGGGAATGATGCAACAAGTTTTTCACACCTGGATTTGGGGATCCTCTGCCATTCCTCCTTGCAGATCCTCTCCAGTTCTGTCAGGCTGGATGGTGAACGTTGGTGGGCAGCCATTTTCAGGTCTTTCCAGAGATGCTCAATTGGGTTTAAGTCAGGGCTCTGGCTGGGCCATTCAAAAACAGTCACGGAGTTGTTCTGAAGCCACTCCTTCGGTATTTTAGCTGTGTGCTTAGGGTTATTGTCTTTTTTAAAGGTGAACCTTCGGCCCAGTCTGAGGTTCTGAGCCCTCTGAAGAAGGTTTTCGTCCAGGATATCCCTGTACTTGGCCGTATTCATCTTTTCTTCGATTGCAAACTGTCTCCCTGTCCCTGCAGCTGAAAAACCACACCCACAGCATGATGCTACCACCACCATGCTTCACTGTTGGGACTGTATTGGACAGGTGATGAGCAGTGTCTCCACACATGGCACTTAGAATTAAGGCCAACAATTTATATCTTGGTCTCATCAGACCAGAGAATCTTATTTCCCACCATCTTGGAGTCCTTCAGGTGTTTTTTTTAAACAAACTCTATGGGGGCTTTTTCAGTCTTGCACTGAAGAGAGGCTTGCGTCAAGCTACTCTACCATAAAGCCCCGACTGATGGAGTGGTGCAGTGATGTTTGACTTTCTCGAATTTTCTCCCATTTCCCGACTGCATCTCTGGAGCTCAGCCACAGTGCTCTTTGGGTTCTTCTTTACCTCTCTCACCAAGGCTCTTCTCCCCTGATTACTCAGTTTGGCCGGACGGCCAGTTGTAGGAAGGGTTCTGATCGTCCCAAACGTCTTCCATTTCAGGATTATGGAGGCTACTGTGCTCCTAGGAACCTTATGTCCAGCAGAATTTATTTGTAACCTTGGCCAGATCTGTGCCTTGCCACAATTCTGTCTCTGAGCTCTTCAGGCAGTTACTTTGACCTCATGATTCTCATTTGTTCTGACATGCACTGTGAGCTGTAAGGTCTTATATAGACAGGTGTGTGGCTTTCCTAATCAAGTCCAATCAGTATAATCAAACAAAGCTGGACTCCAATGAAGGTGTAGAACCATGTTAAGGATGATCAGAAGAAATGGACAGTTAAATATATGAGTGTCACAGCACACTCATATATTTGTTCTCTGTGTCACAGAGAACAATTGTTGTGTGCATACATGCATGTTCATGACAATAAAGATGATTCTTCTTCTGCTTGACTATTGGTCAATCGTACATTGCTGACAAATTGATTGATGACACTACATATAAAACAACATCATCTCTCTCCTCTTTTCCTCTCGGCTCTTCTGGCCCTTTGACGAATGCTCCCTCAACACACACACACACACACACACAGACACACACACCCCACCCCACCCCCGCCATCAACCTTTTTTAGCTCAGGGCTAAGTTGCCTGATCAACCTCAATGATTCCCTCCCTCCCCACATCTCTCTTTTTTTCCCCCTCCTCCACCTTTTGCAGACAGACACAAGCGCATGTGTTGCTGCATACCAACACTGAGCTCCCACACATTCAGGCTCTACATGGACACACAGTTTAAACTGCGTTTATTCACTATCTCATTAATCCTCCAACTCTCAACTGCTGATTTTATGCAAAGAATGGTAGATCTCACTAAAGTGCAGAACAGATAACGGACAAAACTTTGGTTTGGAGTTCACACTAACCTGGACGTGATTGATTTGGACTAACAATGTTTGAGGCTGAAAGGTAGGTTTGATAATTATGCTAACTTAGGTCACTTCGTGTTGAATTAACAGCTTAGTTTTGGAGTATTACTGCTGAGTCAGCCCATAAACTGTCTTGTTTAGGCACGTTGCTCCTGCATTCAGTTACAGGTTAACAGGTTTCTGAGACCTGGAAGAGGCTCACTCACGCCTTGTGTTTGTGTGTGTGCATGTGTATTTATGTGGTTGTGGAGCTAAGAACATTCTCTGTCTTCCAGCAATGTCTGCTTTTTTTTTGTATGATCAAATAGGCTGGACAAAAGTCATATGTTTTCAGAACAAGTGTCCCATTATTGTTTCTAGGAGGAGGAATGTTGGTTTTGCAGCAGTGGAAAAGGAAAACTGAAAAATGTTTGATTTACTCATACTGACTCTTTGAACCATCATGTAGTAGTGGAATTGTTCTTAAGTTCTGTGGGGATCGTACAGTATGATAACTTGGAGTGTTTGAAGTATGTAACATCTTATTCAACATCTAAAATATTCCATGTGCATACAAAGTGTAGGCTTTAGCCTCTCTATTTATTTAGCTTCTGTCCAGCAGGTCAAATGCTGACTGTGTTTAAGTTTTGGACATACGTACAAGGGAAACACTGTGCTGTATATACTGTACGTATTGAGTCCTCTCACACTGAGATTAACCAGAAAGGGTCATAGTGTTCAAAATCTCGCTAGGCTTATTTTTCCACTCACTTAACTGTAAAAACAAAATCATCACGGTCCCACACAGAAAGCATTCAGCCACCCACAGATCCAGCCTCAAGTTTAAATCAGCAAACATTTGATTGAGTTACACCTGGGACAAATGTGTCAATATTTAGCTCCATTAGGAGTCTCCTAAATGGGTCAATATTTGGGGGATTGGTCAGTGTTGCTTTAGTTTGAGTGGGAATGTTTGTGTAAGTGCTGCTAACGGTCGCCCTCCTCTTACAACCAAAAGATCAAATTCTCATCCTTCTCATGAAATGAATGTCCTAATTATCTACAGTAGCACTTACTGTACTCGCATGTGCAGTATATTGTATTGTTTTTTTTAGCTTCATTGAACATCAAATTAAGCCAATCCAAATATTCCAACATGTAACAGACCTTGCTGACACACCAATGCCCTTAACTGTCAGCAACCTGAGAAATGTATATTCACTTCACTGCTTGTTCTCTTTACTATCACAGAGGTCCCAAATGTAAAAGTAAAATATGAACAGAAGTGCTTCCTTCTCCCAGAAGAAGTGTTTTAACCCTACTTTACCTTAACTAAAGTGTAGCCTTTTTTTAATGTGATTTTGTGCGTGTTTTGCAGCTACATGACTGATGGAGGTTTGGGTCTGTATACACGACGCCTGAACCGGCTGCCCGACAGCATGTCCGCTGTTCGAGAGACGTTGCATCGAAAGGCATCATCTGGGCAGGGAGATGCTGACAGGTAGGTCGACAGCATCTCAATAGCCAATAAGATACTCTGGGTTATTGTTAACGTAATATCACACATGATTCTGCTGTTGAGATGTGATTATTTCAAAAGGGGTCGGCTTCTTATTTCCTGCTTTTCCTCTAAAGTCTCATTATACTATTGAAAGACGTAATGGAGCACTGTAGGAATGTTTTCTAGGACATGTAAACTATTTGACATTGTATTCCTAGTCTACTGTTGTAAAATAAATGTGACTTCTATGTTTTACCTGTATCTACAAGAGAATATCTTTTTATGTCAAATATTTGACATGACCCAGCAGCTGATTTAGTTGGTTAAGTTGATTCAGTCATTTGATCATTGTTGGTTTGATTGTTTATACCACAAAACTGGGATGTCTCTGCTGGTTGCCTAGTAGCCACACAGTGATGTCTAGACAGTACGAAGTGATTACACGTGGTAGTGGGTTAAACTTCAGAGGTGCTACTGGGGGGCTCAGGAGGAGTTCCTTTTTAAACAGTGTCATGTTAGCAGTCTGGCCTGGGTTTCATGTTGTATTCTCAGCTAAGCTTGCTCACATTTTATATGATTCAGGCAGGAATAAAAGAGAAAATGATCCACGTATAATTTTTTATCAAAGATTAAATGAAAGTGAAGAATATGTGGAGAGAGAACTGCTAAAAAAAAAAAAATTGGAGGTAGTAGTAGTTAAGGAGTTGAAGTGTCACTGGTGTAGTGATACAGTTGAGAGACTTTGGCGCAGGCAGAGTGTGTTCAAGTCCCACTCAGTGTGAATGTGAGTCTGAATGAAAGAATATATGTGCCCTACGACTGACTGGCGATCAGTTCAGGGTGGTAGTTTCCCTTTCACCCGAAGTCAGCTGGGACAGGGTCCAGGACTCTGGGACCCTGCGCAAAATAAGCGGTGTAGAGAATGGATGGATGGATAGTTGAAGTACACCAATACACTTTAACAATGCTTTGTTTTGATACAGACCGTCAGATAATCATTTAACAATACACAAATTTGTAGTGTTATAGAACTACTGTATACTACATTGATGTGTTCTATCAGCTCTTGTAACCTGAATATTACAAACATTAAATACAATGCAGTTCTAGATGACTGCAAACTATATGCACATTAATAAACTTATTGTTGAGTGTACATCTCTTAACAGTGCCAATCAACACCAAGCAACGATTGTGCAGGTGTACTTAGTGTCCATTCCAAACGAATGGTTTCCCTTAATTGTTCTTTAGTCAGGCAGAGTTGATGTTTGGTGGTAATAGTTTCAGTTATTGCAAGCTGCCCCCCCCCCCCCCCCCCCCCCCCCCATCTATAAATCCTCAGGTGTGGCTAATTTCCTGTCTATGCGACTTTTAACCTTTGCCCTGTGAGCTGCCTTTTACCACTTATAAACACAAACACACCGACAGACACACAAACACCCACACACCCACAAACCTTCTTGGTAAACTCCTCCAGTCCATAGTTGAGCCATACCACAAGTGTCCCACAGCTAACCTTTCTCCCTCGCTCCTTACAGCTTCTCTAGCTTTTCTCTGCAGCATTCAACTTTCTGTCTTTATCACTTTTTCATCATAATCTTAAACTTCTTTTATAAGGACTGATAACAAGAGGAAGGAGTTGGGAAGCAATTATGGTATGAAAGTCACAGACTCTTCTTTTTTAACTTGATTAATTTGTGCTTTCATGTTTCTGTGAGCTCTAGTGAACAAGCAGCCCAATAGTATGATTTTATAGAAGCTAATTATCTTTGGTTCATTATAAGGGAAGAGAGGCAAACAGAGGATGAAATTGTTAACTTTCTTCTCCCTTGAAAGAATCCGTGAATGCGCTGACCAGTTGTAGCGATAGGATTCATTTAGAGGATTTGGGAATGCATTGAAACTATAAAGAGAAACTCGGGTAACTGGAGACTAAGGGGCAGTGTTTTCTGTTGTAAAGGATGAGACTAATTTAACAGATGTAGTTGGCTACTGGTGCAGCCAAAATAGGTGGAGGACTGTGAGCTTCTCTTGTTTTCCTACAGTTTGTGTTTTGTAGCTGTCCCAGGTGAAGAAGATCCGAGCTTTGATGTTGTCCATCTCTGTCCCATATTTACTGACTGGGTGTGGTACCTGTGTATAAACCTGTTTATTTTTTATGTGGTTTTCCACGGTGCGGGGGAGAGGAAAGGTGTCAGGTGTTGCTGTGGTATTGGGGCAAAAACCTTGTGACCCCTGGATAAGGAGGGCACAGGCTTCAAAGTTCTGCCTTTGCAGTGCGCGGCGTTTGAAAAACCTTTAAGCTTTCACACTAAAGCCACACGGAGCCCAGTGTAGACTAATGAGGGGTGGAAAGGAAGCAGAACCATGAATCTTTTATGTTGCAGCTTGTTCAACTCTCACAACACTGCTTAAAGTACCTTTTGTGTTGTTGGATACACATTTAATACTTATAAATTAAACTCATAAGACATTAAAAATAACGAAATATAAAAACAAGATCCAAAACAAATCTCAGCCCAGTTAATGTTGGTGTCAAGGCGGGTGGAGGGGAGGAGGAGGATTTGAGGGAAAGGGTGGTAATATGGACCAAGTTGGACAAGTACGGCGGGGAGAGGTGAGGCTTAAACGTATATAGGGCGATTTTCAAAGCGAGGTGTGGTGGAAGGATGGGTTTTGGCAGCTGAGTTGGTAATTTTATACAGGCAGCTGAGTTCTGAACCAGTTGGATTGATGAAGTAAGTTATGAGAAATATGAACATATTTTATGAGGATCATTTAATTGATGAAGCAATAAGAGAGGAAAGGAGGTGAGATTTCGGCGCTGTGTTTGTTTAATGTAAAGCTGAAGCTGGGTCTTATCCACATACAGTAACAGTAGAAGGCTGTACAGTATTTCTGGAAAATACTGCCAATGGGGAGTAAAATAATGATTTGAAGGGGCAGAGCCCTGGGGCACACCTGTGGTAACAGAGAAGGGCCAGGATGTGAAAGACAAAGGATCAACTGAGTCTAGCCTGAGTGGTGTGATCTCGTGGGGTATGCCAACTGAAGTCGGTCTGTTTTGAAGAATTGTGTGGGAGATGATGGAAGAGGATGGAGAGTAGCCTGGGGTCTGCTGCCACGAGGAGGAGACCATTGGTTATTTTGTAAGATCAGACTTTTCAGTATTCTTTTCTGTGATGCCACAAACCAGACAGAAATTGCAATACATATTATGGGTTTAATGAGTGTTGAATTGGAGGGGCAGCAAGGCTTGAGCGGTACAGTAGTCCACTGGTCCACCATGACCATGATGTCGAAGTGGAGGAATTTAGAAATAAGTTAGGCAATTAGAAGTTGAAAGACCACAGAAGGTGAGGTTTCCCAGAAGAAAGAACTCTCAGATCCCAGGTGAATATACAGTATCTCAGACTTGGCAGGGAAGCAACATCCAGATGGAGGTACAGCACCATCGGCAGTGTCACCAACAGCCAGGGAAAGAGGTGCAGAAAAAAGACAGTAATTTATTTCTGTAGCTACAGAGAGAGGAAGCACTCTATAACAGGGGTGTCATCTGATTTGACCTCTCTTTGTTGAAGCAGACAATTGAGTCTGTGTAGTGTGAAACTGGTTTTGTTTAGCTGTTGCTTTATGAACTCACTGGCTGCAACATTAGGTACAGGTGCAAGTATCAAAGTCCATCTTTACATTGATGATAATACTTAGACTTTACACCGATTATATCGGGCTGATCGGTATCGGCCGATATTTAGCATTTTATGCTAAATGGGCTGCGCTTATATAGCACTTTATCTACATCATCACAGTGCCCAAAGCGCTTTACAAAGCCTCACATTCACACACACATTCATAAACCAATGGGCGACTGCTGCCATGCAAGGCGCTGCCAGGCCCACTGGGAACAAATTAGGGTTCAGCGTCTTGCCCAACGACATGCGGACAGTCGTAGCAGGGATTCAAACCTGTTCTATCTACTGAGCCAAAGCCACCCCAACATAATCCCATTGGTATCGCAAGACAAGTCCAGATCTGTGTGACAAACCACTAAGGACTGCATAAAAGAGGTTTGAAGAAAGATGTGATATTGTATTTCAAAATAAAAGTCTATGAAAACTAATAAACTACATTTTTTAATGCATCTCAAGATTCAAATTAGCCTTGCTGGTTGCAGTCCTTAACCGAAGAGCATTGACGTCCATATTATTGGGAAGCTTTTATTTTGAAGGTGGCTTTCGCCGCGAGTTGGCGACTTGTTACCATAATGCCTAGTATGAACAAAATTAGGGGCGGCTGGCTTGATTGCTACTTTACGAGTGGAGGCTTTCTTAGGGTACTTCAATCTTGGGTGTTAAAGGTGCCGTATTTTGCCAAACCAACCTTTTCTAGTATTTGCGATGTAATACTGTCTCTATGGTGCCTCAGTAAACGTGAAATATGAATTAAAATCGTCTATGCATTCCTGAGTTCCAGACCTTTTTCTATTGAGAGGCCTGAAATCAGCTCATTTGAATTTCTCAAGCTTTTCTACATCACTAGCGAAGCTCTCCGCCTACCTCTCCGCTCCCGAGCCAGCACAGTCAACATAACAAACACGTGTGCTCTCACAAGTGGGTCTTCTACATCGAGGCAACCAATCAGAAGAATGGGGGCGGTCTTAGCCAAATTTGGACAAAGTCGATTCAAAAGTGGGTCAAACAGAAGTAGCTGTAAGAGGGGCCTTTTTCTGGACACTGGCCACACAAAACCAAGGTGTTTTTTAAAATGAAATTGACACTTTTAAAGAGTCACTGTATAGCAGTCTAAATAGCCAAAACATGGGACCTAAACCTTATCTTTACATAGAGGCTGCCTCTAGTACCTCACAAGCTGTAAAATTGCCACGTCAGCTTTGTTTTTCCATTTGGTGTGGCATTAATACAGAACAGATACACAGGTGTTTCTGGCAGTGTCAAAACATCAAAACTGAGCTTTATTATTATTTGATACAGCTCCAATATTGGACCACATTACATTATTCAGGTGTACCTGTTGTTGTGGCCAGTAAGTGAATATAATTCGTTTTTAAACTTGTGTAACCTCTAGTATCATCCATGTCACGGCAGAGAATGAATTACGCAAGGAAGTAAAAACAAATTAACGGTTTAAATTTAATTACTCAAACTGAGATTGCTTGAGCTCTCAAGTTACTTGTCTCAGTGGTATATCATACACCTAACGGTTGTTTAGGCTAACTTAAATGTCCCACATTGGCTGCCTCAAAGTTCAAAGCCCATTTTCAATGCAAGTGCTAACATTAGTGTGAGGGGTGTTGGCATTATTATGTCTGCCCACATGATGGAGAATCATTTTATTGTAAGAAGGATGGCTGTTAAGAATTATTTACTTGATCTATGAATGATGGGTCATTGTCAGAAGCACAGGTTGTGTGCCAATTGCTCTTCTGCTCAGTCTAATCTGTTCCTCACCTTAGTGGAGTTTTTATCTGCAACACCTGCAAAACAACTTTAGTTTGCCTGTGTGCAAGCGTTACCGGTACTCCAAAATAATCTCTCGCAAACATCTGCCATTTCTTCAGAATAAGTAATCAGATTATTGTTGGCAGTCCATGACATCTAAGCAAGGCAAAATGTTTACTTTTTTATTTATTTGTTTTATTTTTTATTTTTTGCCATGCAATCATAGCTATGACTGATTTTTACAATCTTGTCAAAAAAGGCTTTCCACAAATGGGGGTGGGAGGAAACCGTTAAACTTGGAACATAGCAGACATGGTTTCTTCAAGGTAATTTGTCTCTCGGACAGATGTTTACCACTTTACAATGCAAAATAACTGCCACCTTCAGGACTGAATCGCATTGTCAACATTCGGTTACAGCATTGTAGTTTACAAATACCCAAGTTGTCTTCTATGTACTCTGCTAATTTGGCCTCTACCCTGGGGTAAACCAAACTAATGCTATATGGTATTATTATATATGTTATGTTTGGCCTTGGCAGTGGTTTTAACTGCTGCCTGCTCTTCGAGTAACGGGTTTGTGGTTTTAAAATGGTAGCACAGTCACCACATTATAGTCATCGTTAAATTGATTTACTCCTATACATCCCGCATTTGTATCAACATGTCAGAAAGCATTTAAGAGGAAACCAAATCTTATGCGATATGATATTTAAACTACTGAATTTCCCGGAAACATGAGTATCATTGCACTTTTGTGAGCTCTGCACACATACAGACTAAAAGCTTTCCATTATACCAGAAATAAAATAGGATCAAAATGAAGAATGTTTTGAAGGTTTGAAACTCGGATTCAACCAAAAAGGTCACACCTTAAATCTGGAGCACCCTTGTCTTTGCATTAAGACGGGGGACCATAAATTGGTACATTTTCACCGGTTTTAAAGAGTCTGGACTTTTAAAGACCGGAATCATCTTTAAAAAATAAATTAATTAATAATAATTTAAAAAGATCTGTCAGATAATGCTGGTGTCTTATAAATCAATTAAACTTAAAAATAAATTGTGCACATACCTACCACATCACATACAAACATGATGCAAACATGCAATCTAGTGCCTTATTTTGTCACGGAAATGCTACGTTTTGCTATTCCAAAGTGGTCTCGTTTGGAAAATGAAATAAAACTAAAGCAACATGGTACTCAGCGTTCATAGAAATGTATTTTACTAACATAATGGATTGTTTCCTTTAGGGCCACAACAATTAATCAATACGATCAATAAAAATTGATAATAATTAAAAAATGTTTGCAACATATTTCATTATTGATTTGTTTTGTCGCACAATTACTATATCAATCACCCGACCCATTGATGCGATGCACACACTGAGCAGCAGTGTGTAGAGCAATGGACCCAGAGGCTTCGCTCATGGGCATTACCTATTTGTGTCTCTAAACCAATGAGTATGCTGAATTTGGGTGATGTCAGCACTGCTGGTTAATGGTTGTATTACGACTAACCAAATACAATTGAGTCCTGATGCTTTCAATGTGCGCAGTGACTGCAATGGCAGACTTGCCCATATTCCAGAAGCTAATTTTCGATTAAAAATACATATTTATGTTAATGCTATCCAAACAAACCTGCCCTCAGTATAATTTTAAGTGTTAGAAGTAACAATATTCAAAGTCGTTTTGAAAATATATCACGCCATTAACATGGATTTTTTTTCAAAGTCGCGTTTGCCAGCCAGTGGACATCAGTGAAAATGCATTGGAATGCAATACAGTGCAGTATATAAATAAACAGTCAAAGTATGGTGTCGCTGTTTGTTTATTTATGATTACCGTACAATTTGTATTTATTTATATATTTTTTCCACATGATCGTCTTGTAGCGTATAAAGTCAAAGACTTTAACGTTTGGTAAATGGAGAGTTATCTGAACTTGACAGACAGACTTGAATTCAGAAAATGAGGAGCATGTTGCGATAAGGCGTCCATTTTGAAATCAAGTGTTTTTACTTGTTAGTATGTGTTTTTCATCAATTTAATGTCTTATATGCACGTTTTAAATGGGATGCATAAGAGGCCAAGAGTGAGAATGTGATTGTTCTGTTACAAGATTCACAGAGAGATGGTAGTGAGGTTACTGGCACGCATGAAAATCTTGATGTGTAATAATAATCGACCAATTAATCAGTTATTAAAATATTCGTTATTTGCAGCCCGAGTTTCCTTAAAATGGTTTGGACAAATTGTCCTCACCTCAGGTCAGGTCTGATTCACACACACACACACACACACACACACACACACACACACATTACACTCCCCTTCTCTCAGGTTGTTGGCTCTCATGTCTGGACTTGAGTAGGTCCCCTGTAGGTCTCAGCTACAGGAAGAGTGAGGCCCCCCCTCCTTTCACCAACAACACTCTTGACCTATCGCCCCATCTGCCTGTCTGTCCTCTCTTAAATCACCTTCACCGCATGTTGTGCACCAGAGAATTTTTTGACCTTAGGTTGAGTTTGTCTTCCTACCTTCTTCCCTCCAGTCTTGTGTTAATGAGCAAGCAAACCTGTTCCCTGTAGAACAGGTCTGGCCCTCCAGACCTCATTTGCATTTATACTTGGTAATCGCAACAACCTGTCAAGACTGACCCCAGCTGTTGTTTCAGTAGGCCTTGCTTACTCGAGCCCTGTTCAGCGGTGTCTGGGTGTCCCAGCCTGCCATGTGTGTGCTGGGCTGAAACTCTGTCCTCTCACTAAACTTTAAAACCTCAGATTATTTAGTCGTTGATTTAGAACTACCCTGAGGTGACTTTGGTAACATGTAGTATGTTGTCTCATTGTATATATCTGGGTCAGTAGATGTCCATTTGTGTGAGGTCTCAATGGAAACGCCTATCCAGCTATCAGACGAGGATGAATCAAATGTAATATTCCTGAGTGAAAAGAATCTGCCTGGTTTGTTGCAGTGTTTGCTCTATACTTTGTGTTCACATTGATGATGACGCACATAGTGTGAAACGTTGTAGTAGCTTTTCAAGTCATTGCTGAATGAGGCCTTTTTTCTAATTATATACAGGTATTGGTTAACTCTACGTCATTGAGTTTGACTGTTAATATTTGCGCTGAGATATGAACAGCCACCATTCTCATTGTTTTCTGTCTGCTTGCATTCATTGAGTTTTTCTCTCTGCTTTACAACCCTAAATAAGTGGCTTCCAGTCATAAGACATTCTGTGTGTGTGTGTGTGTGTGTGTGTGTGTGTGTGTGTGTGTGTGTGCGCGTGTGTGTGCGCGCATGTGTCTGAGGTGTTATGGCCTACAGTCTTCTTCGAGATATGGATTGCAGTAGAGGCTACCAGGTCAAACGTTAACACTTCTCCCAAACACCCTCTCAAACGGCAATACCTAGACTGAGCACAAGGCTATCATTTCAGCGCTTAGAATTTTGCCATATACAGTATAGTAGTTGCAAGAACAAAGTTGGTGGGACCAAAAGGGTTTGCATTATCTACATCGTTACTTTCTTTAACTTTACATTATCAGATGAGGCAGACCCTATTTAAACGTGTTTCAGAGCATGGACTTACTGAATGATGTCCTGGTTGCTGCCCTTGTCTGTATTGAAGAACATATTTCCTCCTTCTGAGTTTTAATAGGAACATCTGTTCCAACACAGGACACACACACAAACAGTGGAGTGTTTGAAGGCAAGCACACAGTTCAAAGGTTGGCTTCCAAGTCTCTGGACCAGCCAGAATCTTAACCAGGTCACCAGGTAGATGCGGAATGAGAAGGAGAGCAAAGGAGGTTAATAGATTGGATTTAAATACATTTACGCAGTCAGTCTAATGGATCAACGTTCATATCATATCATCAGTATTTCCCTCCATGTCACTTAAATGTGGGGAAAATTCCTGTTGTTGCTTGTTTCATGCTTCTTCTTTTTTTTTACTTAAAACAAATCTTTACCTTAGTCTATACTAATCTATTAAAGCGTATGCTGTGTGTTGATAACACAATGTTGTGTATTCGGTATTATTTGCTAAAACTATAGAAACTTTAAGAGTAGAGTAGAGTAAGGTTTCATTTGTGACCCATGGAAAGTAGATAAGCATGAAAGAAGGAAGTTTGTTTTTAACTTGTAGCTCCACACCAGTACAACTGCTTATTATTTATTATTCAACCCTCAGGAGTCCCAAAACTATGGATCGCAGATGTGCAGCACTGGACTATACTTCATTGTAGCACTGAGGTGACAGTTGACTGTTTTGTGTGCACTGTGTAATGTGTGTATGCATGTAATGAATTCCATATTAGTACCAGTTGACTTTTTAAATGTCCCTTTTTTGTTGCAGCAGTGGATTCAGTATTGTGAGTGTGTATTCAGTCATGCGTGTCACGTGTGAAGAGATTGTGTTTATAGTGTGGATCCGGGTGAGTCGTTTGAATGAGAGTGTGTTGACACATCAAACAAAGCAAAAGCAAAAGACACAGAAGGAAGTCTGTGTGAAAGGGAAGTGACCGGAGGGTCTTAGGGCTCTGATCGATCTCATGAAGGCAGATAGCAAATGTTTTCTCAAAGCGAGGGAGACAATAGCACCAGGCATTCCTGAGTGTGAAGTCCAGTCATGTCATTTCTCGTCAGTGCAGGGACAGCTGTGCCATTTTCATTCCACACGCCTTCTGGTCTATGGCCCAGAAAGTGCCGGGTCCCATCTCAGCCGCCCCTTTGCTTACCTCTTGAATCTACTCCTCCTGTAGTCACAAATTGCAAAGTAGGGCATGAAGTGTCTATTTCCACAAGTGTGAACAATACAAAATGAAACAAGACTGTTTCACACCTGCTGTCAGTTGTTGTGCTTTGTTCATATTCAGAAAGCGTGATTTTAATCTGAATACATGAAGCTAATTTGCATACAGCATTGGTTTCCATCAATCCTTTTTCTGAGCCGCTTCTCCTAACTAGGGTTGCGGGCATGCTGGAGCCCATCCCAGCTCTCATCGGGCAGGAGGCGGGGTACATCCGGAACTGGTTGCCAGCCAATCGCAGGGCACATACAAACAAACAACCATTCGCACTCACAGTCACACCTATGGGCAATTTAGAGTCTCCAATTCATGCATGTTTTTGGGATGTGGGAGGAAACCAGAGTGCCCGGAGAAAACCCACGCAAGCACGGGGAGAACAAACCACGGGGAGAAGCCTGCATTGGTTTATGTTTTTTATGGTCCCTCCCCGTAAGTTACATTCAAGTTTACAAATAAGAATATAGCTTCTGGAACTGCAATAAGTTGTATTTACTGTGTTCTCTTTTCTAAAATATTTATTTTCCAGGATTCAGTGACATGGCTTTTGCTTTTATATTTTGTTTCATAATTCCTCACTCTCCACTTCATTGGCTACACCAATCAAGTCTACCTGTGACAAAACAATTATTGTATTATTATGAAAACAGATAATGACCTGATTATTGAGCCAGGTCTCATTCGATTGTGGCTGCGTATTGATGTTTTGGTCAGTGAGTATACTACAACACACACCAGCAGACCCGCGACCCTACCGAGGATAAACGGGTTTAGAAAATGGACACAGGGATGGAACTCTACAGTATTGTGCTAAGAGTTGTTAGTAATTAGGGTTGCAATGATTAATCAATAAAAATTGATAATTAAAAGTGTTGGCAACGAATTTCATTATCGATTCGTTTGGCTACCTAACATCCAAGCCAATGTAAGTGCTCATTTTTAATCAAAAAATACATACTTAAGCTAGCTCAGCCAAAGGAACTTCTCTCAGTATAATTTTCAGTGTAACAAGTGACAATGTTCAAAGTTATTTTGACAATACATTACGTAATAATTACCTTAGAGGACTTTTTCTGTGTGTGATTTCTCCGGGCACTCCGGTTTCCTCCCACATCCCAGAAACATGCGTGGTAGGTTGATTGAAGACTCTAAATTGCCTGTAGGTGTGGATGTGAGTGCAAATGGTTGTTTGTTTATATGTGCCCTGCGATTGGCGAGCGACCGGTTCAGGGTCTACCGCCGAAGATAGCTGGGATAGGCTCCAGCAGCCAGAAAACCTAGTGAGGATAACCGGTAAAGAAAATGAAAATGCACTATTTTTTGTTTTCTACGCCGTATGTGCCACCCAGTGGACATCCGTGGAAAGGCATGGTTGCAGCACTCATCTGGTTTTTCACTTTTTCAGTATATTAAGAAGTTATGTGTAGGTTTTTCATAGTTAAAGTATGATGTCACTGTTTATTTATTAATAATTATCATTTTGATATATGTATATATATCCATCCATCCATTCTCTGAGCTGCTTATCCTCACAAGGGTCGCGGGAGTGCTGAAGCCTATCCCAGCTATCATCGGGCAGGAGGCGGGGTACACCCTGAACTGGTTGCCAGCCAATCGTAGGGCACATATAAACAAACAAACATTCTCACCTACAGGTTCAATTTAGAGTCTTCAATTAACCTACCATGCATGTTTTCGGGATGTGGGAGGAAACTGGAGTGCCCGGAGAAAACCCACGCAGCCACGGGGAGAACATGCAAACTTCACACAGGCGGGGCCGGGAATTGAACCACGGTCCTCAGAACTGTGAGGCAGATGCTCTAACCAGTCTTGAACCGTGCCGTGCCTCATATGTATATGTATATAAATATATATATATATATAGCTTGTAAATAATGTTTTTGTAGTTTATAACATTTGAAAAAGAAAAACTTTCTTGAATGTTCGGATGATGAGATAAGATGTACGCTTTGAAACTGTGTTTTTTACTTCTTTGTATGTGGCTTTTATCAATTTAATGTCTTATTTGTAAGATCTGAATGGAATGTATAAAAGTTCAAGAGTGAGAATGTGATTATTGTTCCACTAGAGTCACAGAGAGACGGTGGTGAGGTTACTGGCATGGAAGAAAATCTTGAAGTGGCAGTTAAGACTGAGTAGACAAAAGTGTAGTGACAGAGGATGACAAAAACAATATTTTTAAGCAGATATTGTACAGCATACATTTGTATGTTTTTGTGCGGTTGGTCGATGGCCTATTCTAAAGCCATTTGGCCTCAACATTTATTTGTTGTTGTTTTTTTAAAAATAATAATGTGTTACTTTAAGAGCTATGGGATGTTTATACAGCAACCATTTTGTGTACGTTTTTTGCACTGCCAATTTGAAATATTGGCCTGTTTTTCCAAAAATAAATGGAAATGAAAAAGGTTTATTTTATCTGATTCATTGATTAATCAAAAAAAATTGTCAACCTATTGATCGATGATTAAAATAATCGTTAGTTGCAGCCCTATTTGTAATATTTTCGGTCCATCATTTTATGATAGAGTCAAAATATCAGGAACAGCTGATAGAAAAAAGAGAATTTCTTTTTAAATATTTTAAACAAAAACAAAAAAATGCAATAATAACTGAGCAATATTACGTCGGTTTTTCATACAACTCTTATGTTACATCTCAGTAGATTGAGCAGGTGGTCATATTTACTGGCTGCCAGTGTACATAGTCGTTATACATTGTGAGTTGTTGTAATTATTTGAATTAGAAATGGAAATCCCTCTCTGCGATTGGCTAGCGACCAGCCCAAAGTGTACCCCACCTCTCGCCCAAAGTCAGCTGGAATACACTCCAATTACCCAAGACCATAATGAGGATAGAAAAATGGATGGTTCAAAAAATCCCTCATCCCATGTCTCAGCTGGCAGTAATATGCTTTGGCAGAAGTTTGGATACTGGCTTATCAATGCTGATGCCATTTGTTTAGAATGTATCCAGCCCAGCTGTCAACTTGTCCGAGATGGCGCTCTCGTTCCCCAGCCCAGAGGCTTTAAGTCCCCTTTGTCTCCGTCTGCCTGCCTACTTATATACCTGTCTGTCTGTTTGTCTGTCAGGGGATACAGAGATAGTGACTTTGGGTGATATGGACCAGCTGTAGGGTTTGGACCAGCAGATGCCTCTCCAACACAGGAAATCCCCTTACTTCTGGTCTGCAGCTCTGTTGTGGCTGCGTGCATATTTGGGCCTGCCGAGTTCCTGTCGACTTGTGCCAGATTCGGACAAGGAGGTTTTCAGGAGGGGGGTTACAATCCGTCAGTGCTGACCAATCGGCCACAGCCTGTAGGGACACAAACATACCAAAGAAGTTAAACAAACAGTCTTTTTCTCAGAACAAACGATGTCACTCCTATTGGCTGACACTTTGCCTCCCCCACTCTGGATGTCACTTTAAGGTTTGTGCCCTGAACTCTGACCCATGGTGGAAAGCAGAACGCTCTCTAAAAAGAGACATCATTGAGTGGTTCTGAATAAAGTCTTGATCTCGGTTGTAAATTTTCGTCAAGCAAGCTTCTTTTACCCTTTTTGACTTTCGAGAACTTCTGCCATTCTATTAGAAAACTTGAATCATGCTATAACAATTAAAATAACTCAATCTTCCCTCAGTGTTTATGAAAGCTGTGAGATGCAGTCACTCAGCCGAAAAGGGGAAGAAAAATTAGTTGGTGCTTGTTAGTACATCACAGCAATCATGACAATATGTTTCTAAGAGCAAGGATAACATTAGTCTGATTGGGTGTTCATCATTACAGAAAAATTACCTTGGAGGTATTAGTATTTTGGGGTGGATAATAAATGTTTGACAGTTTGTTTTTTTAGTTTAAATCCTGAACTGATAGCGCTGCCATTAATTGCTAGAAAAAGAATGGAAAAAGAAAAAAAATTGTACATTAGCATTTGTGTCATATGGTACTGTATCTTTGAGCGTTCACACAGAATTGTAATAACATTTTTGATATTTGGGGAAACTTGCACATTTAATACATGAAATGGAACAGCAATAAGAGCATGTGCTCTTCTTCCCAGTGGTTCTTCCTCTGAGTAGCAGCCCGCGGTTAATGCCCAAGTCTCCTGTGATTGGCCGTAAAGAGCTTGGTTGGTTGTCAACTGGCGGGTAGCTTTGCCAGCAGGAGGCTGTGGGCCGGGCCACGCCGTTTAGTCCGATCTCTAATTAGAGATGTCAGGGTGGATCTGTCTGGGAAATTGCACAGTTGAACGCACACACAAACCGTAGCAGGAAAATGCATTGAGGCAACAGTGGGATGAGGATTGTCCTTCAGTTTCACTCTGTGATCATGTGGCTTTGACTTGTGTTGCCGTCTGATTTGAATTTGGCTGAAGTGGCTTATTCAGGGCTTGGGCCGTGTTTGTGTGCGTGTGTCGGTGTTCTCTATTAGTAGCACGACCTCAGCAGTGAACCGGTTAACAGTCCTGGGGGAGGCTCATGTTACTAGCAGCAGGGCAGGTCCTTCCCCTCTCTGCCCCCCCACCACTTAGTCTCTCACTGATAGTCCAGAGAGAGACAAACAGTACCCGAGGGATGAAGCATCACTGCAGCAAGTGACAAAGGAGCCCCATCTAGGAACACAGCCAAGGTGAGAGAGAGAGAGAGAGAGAGAGAGAGAGAGAGAGAGAGAAGAGAGAGAGGGGGGAGCGAGCGAGAGAGAGAGACCGAGAGAGAGGAAACACTGAGGGAGCTCAGGGTGAGAGTGTGAGACTTTTGGCTCTCGGCAGCATGGAGTCATGAAGCATTCTGTCCAGCTTGACGCTTTCCTGCAGCGTTCTGGTTCCTACGGCAACCGAGGCACCCTTAGCAGGTCGGTGTGTGTGCGTGCGTGTGTGTGTGTGTGCGTGCGCGTGCGTGCGTGTCTTAACTTAATTTGAAGAGTAGTAGTCATTTGTCATTTCTCGCGATGACTTTGATTCAGTCTTGTTCAGGAAGTGTTTAGATCTTTATGGTTTTATGTATGTCTTTCTTTCATTCTACTGTGTGGGACTTTCCCCTGTGGCCGCTGCGGTCGCTCTAAATCTCTAAGCACCTTTTAGCCTACATGGAAGCTTTCAACTCCAAAGGTTGTTGAATTTCTTCTCTGGCACTCTTTGATTTACTGTTTTCTGTTTGCGAAACCACCTGTTTGTTTTTCTTTACTTTGATTCTGCCAAGTTATTCATGGCCTCATGTTACCTCATGATTTGGCTTAAAATACAGTATGTTAAACAACTGCAGTGTGAATGTATTAGGGCTGCACGTAACTGGAAAAAAATTACATTGCAATTTTTTTTTTTTAAACCTGCGATATATGTTGCGATGTGAAATAATACAGGAACAGTGTTGGGAAAGTTAATTTTCTACACGAACTAGTTCAAAGTTCAGTTCATCGTTCCAAAATGAACTAGTTCATTTCATAGTTCATAATTAAAAATGTTGAACTAAGTTCACTGGTCCAAAAATCAAGTAGTTCATTGTATTTTTTTAAATTTAAAATTGTTATTTTTTTCAATATGTTGCTGACTTAATTTCCTGGTGTTTTGTTTTCCCATTGTCGCCAACCATTCAGTCCACACAGATTAGCCAGCTGCAACTTTCACCCAACATTCACAAAAACATGAGAAAAAACTTGTTGGTCGAATATGCAAACAAAAACGCAACCCAATATGATGGGAACGATGGTGAAAGGACATAGATAAACTTGCATTCCTCACAGCTCTGGCTGACTATTAACAAAATAATTTATCTGTTATCTGTACAAAATAAATTCCATATTATCAGTGTGATCATAGTGTTTTAACTAAAGCATTCTGATACAATAATTTTCCTAGTAATCAATTTTTACAATTATGTACTGTATTACAAAAGAGCATATTCACGCCCATTTACACAGTGTCGCTGAACGCACCACGCACACTCATGTAGCTGCTGCTCGCCTGTCTCATCTCATTCTGAAGAGCAAAATAGGCAATGCAGCAGGTGTGCATTCTGTCTATTAGCATGCCCAAACAGGTCTCCCTGCTGGTCACTTTTAATATTACAGTTGAGTCACTGTATATTCAAGAACACCAACATCGCAGCACACCCTGTGATGTGACGATTGTGCACACATACATCGCGATGCTCAAACAAAATATTGTGCAGCCCTAGGATGTGTTGGGGCTGGGCGATTTATGGTAAAAAAAACATAATATTCACGATTATTTTAATTGTTATTGAAATCACGATTAATAAACAGGACTATTTATTTTATAAACATAATATTTATTCAACTGTGACAACTCAACTTAAAATATGCCTTCAAAGAACAAAAAGGAACAATATTTACTAACAAGTAAAATAATAATATATTAAAATAATAACAATAAAAAAACAAATACAAATAAATACTCGCAGCTGTTACTGCTGTACATGGTTTCTTAGAGGTCGTGTGGTGCATGCATGGAGATACACACATTAAAATCAAAAGAGTAGAGAAAGGTTGCCATTGAAGTTTATTAATATCCAGTAACTCTTTTTTTTCACAGATAAGGAAGAATGTATGTCTGTGAATATTGTTATAGTACCTGTCTGTCTGTGTTACTGCAGTGTTTGTGTGTGACTATTCGTTATTTGAAGATATATTACTCAAGTAACTTCTCATGCTAATTTTGGTTAGCCTGTCAGTAGGGTTTTTTATTGTGTGTTGTGATTTTCGGGAACAACGCTAAAATTAAGTATTTGTTATTTTTAAATATACAAAGTGTGTAAGTCATTTTATTGTGTTTAGTTTTACATAAAACTCCAACTGGGGTGTCAATAAACAGCTTAAAGCATACACAGCGACGGCAGAATAACGTATGTCACAGGCTTGCTACTGTAAGCAACACAGGTGCAATCCGGGTGCTTTTACAGCGCAGGAACTTCCGTACACACACAGCGCCATTCGGTCATTAATCATATGTCTTGTTTTATGTTTTTATGATCATGAGAAGCCAAAATTTAATTCACGATTCATTTTCGATTAATCGCCTAGCCCAGTATGTATGTATTTATACAACCCCAATTCCAATGAAGTTGGGACATTGTGTTAAACATAAATAAAACCAGAATACAGTGATTTGCAAATCATGTTCAACCCATATTTAATTGAATACACTACAAAGACATGATATTTAATGTTCAAACTGATAAACTTGATTGTTTTTAGCAAATAATCATTAACTTCTAATTTTATGTCTGTAACAAGTTCCAAAAAAGATGGGACAGGGCCATGTTTACCACTGTGTTACATCACCTTTTCTTTTAACAACATTCAATAAACGTTTGGGAACTGACGACACTAATTGTTGAAGCTTTGGAGGTGTAATTATTTCCCATTCTTGCTTGATGTACAGCTTCAGCTGTTCAGCAGTCCGGGGTCTCTGTTGTCGGTCGTATTTTACGCTTCATAATGCGCCACACATTTTCAATGGGAGACAGGTCTGGACTGCAGGCAGGCCAATCTAGTACCCGCACTCTTTTACTGTGAAGCCACGCTGTTGTAACACGTGCAGAACATGGTTTGCCATTGTCTTGCTGAAATAAGCAGTGATGTCCATGAAAAAGACGTTGCTTGGATGGCAGCATATGTTTCTCCAAAACGTGTATGTACCTTTCAGCATTAATTGTGCTTTCACAGATGTGTAAGTTACCCATGCCATTGGCACTAACACAGCCCCACACCATCACAGATGTTGGATTTTGAAATTTGCGTCCATAACAGTCCGGATGGTTCTTTTCCTCTTTGGCCTGGAGGACACGACGTCCACAATTTCCAAAAACATTTTGAAATGTGGACTCGTCGGACCACAGAACACTTTTCCACTTTGCGTCAGTCCATTTTAGATGAGCTCGGGGCCAGAGAAGCCGGCGGCGTTTCTGGGTGTTGTTGATAAATGACTTTTGCTTTGCATAGTAGAGTTTCAAGTTGCACTTACGGCTGTAGCGTCGAACTGTACTTACTAACATTGGTTTTCTGAAGTGTTCCTGAGCCCATGTGGTGATATCCTGTACACATTGATGTCGGTTTTTGATGTAGTGCCACCTGAGGGATCGAAGGTCACGGCATTCAATGTTGGTTTTTGGCGTTGCCGCTTACATGCAGTGATTTCTCCAGATTCTCTGAACCTTTTGATGATATTATGTACTGTAGATGATGAAATCCCTAAATTCCTTGGAATTGTACGTTGAAGAACATTGTCCTTAAACTGTTCGACTATTTTCTCACGCACTTGTTCACAAAGAGATGAACCTCGCCCCATCTTTGCTTGTGAATTACTGAGCAATTCAGGAAAGCTCCTTTTATACCCAATCATGGCACCCACCTGTTCCCAATTAGCCTGTTCACCTGTGGGATATTCCAAACAGGTGTTTGATGAGCATTCCTCAACTTTCTCAGCATTTTTTTCCACCTGTCCCAGCTTTTATGGAACGTGTTGCAGCCATAAAATTCTAAGTGAATGATTATTTGCTAAAAACAATCAAGTTTATCAGTTTGAACATTAAATATCTTATCTTTGTCGTGTATTCAATTAAACATAGGTTGAACATGATTTGCAAATCATTGTATCCTGTTCTTATTTATGTTTAACACAACGTTCCAACTTCATCGAAATTGGGGTTGTATATTGATTGCTATGGAGGCTTGTATTGCATAATCAAGCTGTGTGTGTGCATGCATTCTCTGGAGCAATGAACTATTCAGTGGCCATCATAATCAGCCTCCCTCTGGTTCTTTCAAAGTCATGTTCGCCAACCACCCTGACTTCCTGTTCCCCACCGAATCCCAGCTATAGCAAACACACACGCGCACACACACACTCTTATACATTTATTCTGCATCAACTTACTTGCATATTTGCTCCGTTTAGATGGGTCTGTTTGAGCTTGTCATAACCCCCCCCCCCCCCCCCCCCCCCCCCCCCCCCCACACACACACACACACACACAACATGATGTCACCCCTCCAGTGAGCCTTTGTTCATGTGATAGACAACCCTATTCAGCCTGTGTGCATGATTGTGTGTGTGTGCGCGCACCCAAGCGGAGGTCATTTAGATTGCAAACAAAGAAGAAAGAAAGAAACTCCGGGCAGTCAAAGAGACCAGATTCTTTTTCCCCTCCTGATTTGCAATTGTTGTATGGCTGAGCATGTTAGATTATGAATTCATGAATACACTGTTTCTTTTCCAGTTTGCTCTCGATGCTCTTAAAAACTGGTCAGGTGCGCGATGCTGACTCATTACATCTGCCATCAATATCTGAGAGGAGGGATGTCTTCCAACCTTGATATTGGGACTTGTTAACAATGTGGTTATTGTAAGTATTTCCTTTTCCTGTATGTTGTTTGTCCAGTTGGGATGACAGCAGCTCGGTGAGCAGTGGCATCAGCGACAACATCGACACAGATGACATCAACACTAGCTCCTGCATCTCTTCCTTCGCCAACACACCTGCAGCACAGCGCAAGGGCCTCAGCACACAGGTAATGGAGCACAAAGGGCACGCAAAGTGCATTTATTGTTGCATAGGTCAAGACCTTGAAGAGAAAGCAAAGAGGAGCACAAAACTATTCGGGGCAGGTTAATGTAGGCTGCATCATCTGGAAATACGTCACATTGGCTGCATGCCATGGATGGTGTGTTTTTAATAGTCTTTTAATGGAGCAGCCTACTGCTTTTTGAAGGGTTGCCTTGGCAACTGCAGGAACAGCTTGAAAGCAGCTGTCATTCCTCAAACAGCTGTAATTCAGTGTCTGACTTTAAAACTACGGAGAAGGGGCCAACTTCAGTCAAGTTGGATGACATTTCTAGTTTGGCACTGACTCACCTACTTTTCATAGGGTTTGAAAACCATGCAAACAAGTGAAGTTGTAAAGTTGAGTGTAATCAGCTTCAGGGACCTTTGCCACTGGTGTCCGCTGTGCTGTAAAGGACTCACTTTGAAAACCAAATTGCCTTGAGGCCTGACATGTGATGCTAATTGAGAAATTCAAGTTTGAGCTTTTATTTCTCAGATGGTATTTTTAAACCAGTGGTTCTCAAACCTGTTACACCTTTTACCACTTCAAAAAAAATATGTGGCTCCCCAAGTACCATCATAATCACAACCATTACAAAACAGTAACGTAGTAGCCCTACGCGTTCACCAACTATAAGAGATTTTATTCTTAAAAAGTATTTTCCTTATTGTAATCCACTGTAACATTAAGCATGGTTTGAACATTAATACTGATCTTAAAAAAATAAAAAATATACTAAAATAATGACTCACATAAAATGTTAATTAAAAGTTATTCTAGAATACATTTTTTAAAACCACACCGTTTTTAACGATTAGATACAAATGTATGTGCTTAAAATACAACTAAACTGTACAGTACACGATTAAAAAAGTTTTAAACAGACTACACATAGATGTAAGCGTAATTCCGATATATTTGATAGTGTGTCATGTTTTAACTGTTGTAAATTTTGTTTGTATTTAATTCAGTGATAACTTTGTGTACCACTACAGGGAGCCTGTGAGCAACTGGTAGTACTTTTACCACACTTTGAGAATCACTGTTTTAAACAATTATGTGCTGGTAAAAACACAAAACACAATTATTTTTTAGTTATTTTTAAAAGACCCTTCCAAGCTTATTTTTCAGTCAGTATTTGCTGATTTACACCTGGATACTATTTACCCTTGTCATGGACACTTGACTTGAAATTTGAAACTACATGTCAAAATCCAATTTCTGTTAATATCTTGATGTCACTTTTATTAAAAATATTTCCCCCCAAGCTCTTAAAGCAGAGGAGTCAAAGTCTATTTTTTCAGGGGACATGTTGGTATTGTTTTACTCACAGAGCTGTTATGACTGTGAAACTATATAAATGTTTCATCACCTCATCATAGTGTTACATATACAGTACACAAAAAAATTGATGGCTCACTACTTTTGAAAGAAGTCAAAGATAGTTTGATCAACAGTTGTTCAAGTTACTGTAAATAGGGGTTTCGTAACAAAAAAATGCTTGCAATTTTGTCAACATTATTTATTACATATGACGATTTCAAATTTGGTAAAGATTTTAGCAATAATCATGGGCGTTGACGCAAACGATTTGCTTTCCCGAGCCACATAAAATGATGTGGCGAGACGGATCTGGCCCCCGGGCCTTGAGTTTGACAGCTGTGTCTTAAAGGGTTCAATAAACAGGGTGAGAAATTCTTCCAATAATGGAGGTGTAGATGCTTTTTGGAGATTGACACGTGCACATACAGTACTTGGAACTTCTCATCAAAGACACTTTCTTCAGCAGTGTGTTAAATCAGGCATACTGTGTATGTGTGTGTTCGCAGCCTGTGACAGATGCCGAGAAGCACTCGGTGTCCACAGCCGTGCACCAGGCCTGGTCAGGAGACGAGGTGAAGAAGCCAGACGGCGGTTCGGACGGCGGGGCCAAAATGGAGCCGGGCTCCAAGTGGAGCCGTCGAAATCCCTCTGACATCTCTGATGAGTCAGACAAGGGCGGATCGGGGAGAAAGACCCCCTCTGTGTCCCACACTGGGTCCTGGAGAAGAGGCGTGAATACTCAGGTGGGGGTAACACCCCCCCGGACCAAAAGCACCAGCAACACATGCCCCACAAGCTCTGTCACCGTCAAAACCCACTCTTCAGGTAACATATTTGATTTTTTTCAGATTACATAAGATTTCATTAAATTTTATTAATGTTGCTTACTGAAGTCACTGAACCTTCTGGGTAACATTATATTTGTTAAAGTGTGTGGAGAGCAACACTACTTTGTATTGGTAAAGGGTCACTGTTCAATAAATAAACAAACTTGGCAAACGTGAATAGACTTGACGTTACTTTAATGATGTAGTTGACAGTTTTGCCTGTTTATCTGCAGAATTCATTTTATGACTACCTAAAAAGGATGATACCAAGTGATTATTTTCACTAGACAGTTTAGTCATAATATGGTTTGAGATGCTGTTAGTTCAAGGTCTCCCTAGAATACATGGTGGCCTAAAACATTCTTTTGGAATGTAAGCCTTTTCATATCTGTATTGAACTTCTGTACTTGGTTTTGGTGTCAGTGGCTAACGTGTTCTAACAATAATTTAATTTAACAAATCACTTGTCTTTTATTACATTGAGCTATCCATCCATACATACATACATGATTTTACAGTGTATTACGTTTTGTACACCGTCTTACTAAATTGTCACAGGAACTGGCATTAGTGGATTTGCTGTGACTTCTTACCGCCCATGTTAATTATTTTACATTTTTTTACCGCATGTCTTAAAGGTAAAACAGATGACGTCAAGGTTTCAGAAAAGGGTCGTCTCTCTCCACATTCTATCGGCCTTAACTGCTTGGCCTCTGATGCTGCAGATGAAGCAAAGAAACAATCCCTCTGTACCAGCCACACATCGACACCCAGCTCCCTCACACACACCCTTTCAGAGCCCCAGACACATGCTTCCCGCACACCAACAAGCACATTTGGCTTCAAGAAACAGGGCCATGGCATAGTAACCATGGTAACCGCCAGTGGGGCCACCATTACCAGTGGCTCAGCCACGCTGGGGAAAGTTCCAAAATCTGGGGTACGCTCACTTGTAGGATTGAAGGCAGGTGGGCAAGATGGTGGGGTGCTGCTAGGCCACCACGATGATGGCTTCCTCCCTGCAAGTGCCCGCTCCAACCTTCAGTACCGCAGCCTCCCGAGGCCCGGTCGCTCAGGAGCGGCTGCCCGCAATGGAAACCGCTCATCCACCAGCAGCATTGAAGCGACTGTGCTTTCAGTCACATCACATGGAAAAAATGCAATCAGCATCGCCAAGGCCAATGGTTCTGGAGGTCTTCTGGCCAATCAGACGGATCGGGAGAAGGGCATCTCGGATATTGACAACTTCAGGAGCGGAGGATCAGCAACTGTTCCTCTCACAGGAAGGCAGCAGGTTTCATCACCAACACTACGCAGGTTAGCACATATACGGTACAAATCAGTCATCCTGCCAACACACGAAGTCGGTCCAACCTGTGCTCTTGCCGTTGGAACATTGAGTAATAATCACACGTGTGGGCATGTTTTTTGCACCCTTAAATGCTCCCATTAAGGTCAAATGAGGTCATTGTAAATCAGAGTCTCAACTTGAGCTCAAGTAATCTGCTTCCAAACCTCCAAAGCCTTGGCCTTGCGTCCGGGGAGGGCGTGGTGCTGGGTAATGGGAGACCTACCTCAACACTGTGCCCTCATTAATGTCTGGGAGCGATAACTCTACAAAGAGGCTGCATGCTTCTGTTCTTGGCCATCACAGCGCCACTCCTTGTAGCCTGCATTTAACTCTAACCCAGGAGTAACACAGAGAGGAGAGAGTTATGACTCTGCATGTTGGCTGTGATTCAGATCTGAGTACGGACTGCTTTGTTTAATTGTCTGACTAGTGTGTGGACAAGAAAGGCTTAAAATCCAGTTCAGCTCAGTGATATTGACTAATTAATGATGCATTCTATAAACAATATTTATTTAAAATGAGACTCTTTCCACACATCTGCTCTTGATTCTCCGCAGGTTGTTTGGTGGGAAGACCAACAAACAGGCTCCAGTCACCACGGCAGACAACATGAAGAACTCCACTGTTATCTCTAACCCCCATGCTACCATGAGTCATGTGACCTCAATGGTCGAGTCCTCTGATGGAGGGCTGGGAGGCGTGGACAGCGAGACCATCAGCCCTATGTATGGCGGCAGAGTCCCTGGGTCTGGCACGGGGACGCTGGGGAGCGAACAGGTGAGCTGCCCCTCGGATCTAGACACTTGAAATTGACTCTTAAAAGGTGACAGCTTTATAAAGATAAAATATAAAACAATATCAATAAATAATAATCATTTCAGTTAGCAACGGCTCTCATCGCTCTCCATATCTCCTCTGGGACGCATTCCTTGCCGGTTCTCCTCGTGGTGTAAGTGAAGAATCGCAGACAAATAAGTCAGACGGTGTCGACAGTCATTCTTAATCAAACGACATAAATACAATAGTAATCGTGGTTTTCCATATAGGATGCCATCTCCATGTTTGACGTGGAGTAGCTCGTTGTGGTTGTACAAAAAGTCCAATCCCGCCCGATATTATCAACTAAAAAATATTATGGCTAAAAGCTGTAATAGTACTGTACAAACGGTTTAGGATGACACAAAAAGAATATAAAATGATAATAAAACGATAGTACAAATAATGGAGAACGCTAACGGAGCTGCTGACTAATACACACAACAACCACCATACTGACTTCACCATACGGTACATCAATTAAATTAATACACATTAATTATGTTTTTATTAGTTACATCTTCAAATAAGGATTTTTTTTATAGTCGCATTTATTTGACACTCATGAATTTATGCTATTTTTAGTAGTGTAACGATTCATTCATTATATCAAAGTATCGATTTATATTCCTATCATGTAACTGGATCGATCTGTGCTCAGGAAGTTAGCCTTCCGGACGAAAGCATATAGATTTAAATTGTTTTAAAAAGGTAATTAATCGATTGTATCGGTACTCGGAAATAATGTATTGTATTTAAGCAGACTTCATATGGCAGTGTGTATGTGTTGTACAGAAACAAGTAAAGAAACACATTTGTAATGCCTTTTACTTTGCTATAATTTTCAGTTAGCACACAGCAGTTAGACGCAACACTACTTTTTTCTTCGTCTCTTTTGTTCCTGTTGTCCTATTCTATGGCCCACAGCTAGGGTAAGTTCAGAAATTCAATCTGCCAGAGTACAGTGTTCAGAGAGACAGAGCGTGCTCCATTTTCTATGAATTTACGAACACGCGTGTTGGCCATTGGCAGGGATACGTCAGTGCAGCCGCCATATTAAATGTGTCAGTTATCCCTGTAAACGTCTCATCATGCCTGACGCTCCGGTCGCTATCTTCAGTCCGAGTGCCGGAGTATGGCTCGCCGAATAACCAAACGACACACTCCAGCAATGCTCTGAGTTCAGGAGTTGTAGAGAGAGCGCTTGGAGTGAATTTCCGAACGTACCCCTAGTCACTCCTTTCCGTCACAGTATGTGAGTGTGTGTTGCTTTTTAAGCACTTTTAATTACGTTAAAGACGTCGGTCTGTCTGGCAGATGCCAGATGAGAAGGCGGCCAGCGAGAAATCATCAATAAAGATGCGTGTGTGTGACCCCGCGGCGTTTCCCTTGCACTTTTAAATCTTGAAGCTCACTAGCTTAGCTTAGCTCACAAGCTGCTAATACGATACAGACGCGTTTGTGGCACAAAAGAGTAGAACATGCGACAATGTAAACTTCTGGCCGCTGGCAATTTGTGGAAGTATGTCAGATTCTGTCCTTCTTTCCCCCAGTTTTGTTCATTTATTTAGCTCTCTATGTATTATTAACACGGTCACTGATGGTGTAGTGGTACACTCGCCTGACTTTGGTGCAGGCAGCGTGGGTTCAGTTCCCACTCAGTGACGGTGTGCGAATGGTTGTCCGTGTCTATATGTGCCCTGCGACTGGCTGGCGACCAGTTCAGGGTGTTGTCCGCCTATCGCCCGAAGTCAGCTGGGATAGGCTCCAGCACCCCGCGTCCCTAACCAGGATAAGCGGTGTTGAAAATGGATGGATGGATGTATTATTAACACTATTCCTGAAAGATTTTCCTTGGAAAATCCATCACAGTGCTTCGTTTCTCGCCGTTAGTATTTGGCTGTTTAGAACGGATTCTCAAACGTTGGGTCCAGCTCTGAACTCCTAACAGCTTAGGCATTTTTTCAAAGAACCCCTCATAATTCTAACACGAATTAAACATCTTATTTTGAGGAAAAGAAACTGGCCCAACAAGTAAAGTCATAGCTGTAATAATATAAATAACATATTGCTGTTTTCCCCTTTGTTTTTAAAATGTTACAGTAAATGATAGAAAAGACATGTATCTCATTTGTGAAGGATTAGGATTAGTAGGAGATTGTAGAAAAACCTTCCAACAACATGAGAACCACTGCTTGTGGAAACACCTCATGTAACTGCCATCTATGCCATCCTTCCGTTTAAAAAATGGCAAAGGGAAATCACATCATCACTACTTAAACATGGTGAACATACTGCAATACATGCTATTTTCTACCATTTGACAAAGAATAGCGGATTAGGGCCTTTTTTTTGGGGGGGGGGCGTAATTTAAACAACCTTTTTCCTGCCACAGGCCTCCAGTCCAGGCTCAATCTACTCCTCCACTGGCCCCTCCAACAGTTTAACGTGGGGCACAACATTCAGCAGCTCCTCTGCCCAGAGCAGGGAGAGCACTCTGGGTGGGCACGGCGGAACAGGCAGCGTGGGCTACCCCTCTGTCAGCAGCATGCACACTAGCTCCGAGTCCATTGACATGAGCCTAGGCAGTGCAGGGGGAGGAGGAGGCCATGGGACCCACAGGGAGGACACCCTGTCCGCCTTGGGACGCACTGGCAGCGTCAAGACGGGCGTGTCGGAAAGGTGAGAGCACAAGAGTGAAAAGTTATGTTTTTGGGGTGCATTTACAAAATAATACGGGTATGCTAATTTATCCTTGCACATTGTTACTGTTTATGAATGTAGGAGACTAACCCTTTTGTGTTTTCAGTTGAACAATGGTGTATGTTTTATTTTCTGGGTGTGTAACAAAAGAAATGACTCTCATCTCCAACATTGAGTACTTCATGTTCATTCCAAATAAATATCATATATAAAAAAATAAATATCTTCATTTTTTATCTTTAGAGTGCACCAGCTTTGACATTCTCACATAGCTAAACTATGTAATCCAAGTATTAGAAACAGCGCTCAGTATAATGTGACACCATTTCAAAGCGCATCCACAACAATAAACACAATTACATTAGCACCCCTATGATTGTATCAATTAAAACAAAGCAGTATCACCTTTGTGAAGTCAGTATTTTTGATACATGCCTTCATATAAGTCTTTAAGTGAAAGAACAGTGTGTATTGTCAGCACTTCACAATCTTAGTGGTGAAATGTCGCATTTCCTATCCTTTGCCCTCTGTCTGCACTCCAGCAGAGAGACAAAGTGCTTGGGTGTATATACAGTAACGTAATTGTGGTCATTGAAGAGGAAGTTATGTGCTCCGTGTCAGGTATGGCGGTGGAAAATGAATAACATCTGTAGACAAAGCTTTTGAGGCTATGACATCGGCTCCTTCACACAGCTTTCTCGTTAATTTCACTCTCCAAGTATCTTACAGTTGACTTGTGTGTTAAAGGGATTGTCTTTTTGGGCTTAATTTTCTTAAACTGTCTTTCTCTGTGTCTGTTGTGCGTTTTCCTCCCCATCTCCCTCAGCCCCCTCTCCTCCCCCTCCGCTAGCCCTAAATTCAGCCGAAACACTCTGCCACGGAAACAGGACAGGTAAATGGAGCTGTGTGCGGGTTTTAGGCTTATTGTGAGACCCCACCCCCACCCCACCCCACCCACTTAGAGCAACTCAAATATAACAAAAATAGGAATCTGTGTTGAGTTATAGTGTAGCTGTGGAAGTGTGCAGCTCTGTGTCGTTGTCTATTGTCATTTTTAAGATCTGCTACTAAAATGTGAGCTTGTTCATGTCTATATGCCTTCGGTCTAGTGGTCAGCTCTAGGCCTTACTGTTTCTATGCTGCCACCTTGTGGTAAGAACGCTGGAGGTGTTCTTAATTGTATGTGACAGTCTTATGAAGAAGTAACAAGAGTGTTAGTCTAAGTGAAAGATGTATGTTTAATACATTTCATACAAATGAACTATGGCATAGAGGTAGCCACCTTTATTAAGCTGTGATTGGGCAGAATCAGCTGCATGTTCCCCTTCCTTTCCCTGTCTGAAGTGTTTCTCTCCCACAGTGGGCCACTCTGTGGCAGAAACACTCTGCCTAAGAAGGGACTCAGGTACTGACCCCCCCTGCTTGCTGGACATATTCCACATCTTCTCTCTAATTTGCCAAATTGTCTTCAGTACTATTTCCCTGCGTCTACATTCACTGCTCGGGTCTTGTCCTCAAGTTTTGTTTTGTTTATTGGTGCTTTGAAATGCTGTTTGCCACTGGGCACCCGCGTGGTTGTGTTATTCTTCTGCAAAGCGGCTTGTCACTTTGTCATTATACAGATCTCACTGTCATATTTAACAGGTTTGATTTGGGAGACTTTTTTTGGACTTCTGATTTCACCACACTGTTTGTTGCTCACGGCTGAGATGTTCATTATGGCATAATGCTTTGTTCCAGCATCTAATTCATTTGATGGGTCGAGCTACTAATTTGGCTGCATAAGAGGGGGAAAAAAAATAATAATAATGAAGAAAAGCATAAAACATCCAAAATCAAATTAACTGCTTCAAAATTAGTCAACAGAATCCACGCTGTCCTCCTATGTTGTATCCTCACAGCCTAATTAACCTTTGAATTCTTGCAGGTATGGCCCACCCCCTCAACTGCGAGGCCATGAGGAGGGCCGCGATTGGCTGCGTTCCTACTCCACCAGTGGGCTGCAGGAATCAACCAGTAACTCCCCCTTTTCCCCTGGCTCCAGCCTCACCTCCCCCTCTGGCACTCGCTTCAATTTTGGACAGCTTGGTATGCTCCCTACACTACCACTCAGGAATATCACTATAATAATAATATAATATGAAAGAAGTGGTGTACTATTTTCTATCTTCACATATTCAACATAATAACCTGTTGATTTAAAGGCTAGTAAATTACTGACAGATAGCGTTAGACACAGTCATGTGTCCTACAACACCGAATTCAAGTTGTCATTTTATTACAGTTAAACTTTGTATGTTTATAATTTCATTCACACAGCGTCAAGCCCGACTTCAACGGCTCAGATCAACCTGACCGGCCTGCGTAACAACAGTCTGACCAACCAGGATGTCACCTTTGACCCTTGCAGCGACAACCGCCTGAGAAACTCTTGCATGTCCCTCGATGAGAAGACTCGCACCATGAGCCGATCAGGCTCTTTCCGGGATGGCTTCGAGGAAGGTACAAGGATTCAAAATAGTGAACAGAGTGCAGTGTGTGCAATCCAATAAATTGGTGAAATCTGTAATTAGGTGAAAAACAGGAAAACCTCTCATTTTATTTACCCACCACCCGTGCCAAATGAATTATGAATACATGTGTTAAAAGAACCGCAGGAAGGATTACAACTACTTCTCTCAGAAAAAGCCTTCTAAAAGTCCTTAGAAAAGCCATGATCTGCTTTGGTCGGCTCAGTTTTTTGTTTTCATAAGCATGTCTTTTGGGAAACGTATCCAGGCAGGGTCCATCAGTAGGCTGACTGAGGGCAGGCTGTAGAAACACAGGTATGAAGACTGGGAGCATTGTCTTAGAGGATCTCTTGATGGGGGGTGGGAAATAATAAGTATGGGGTGAGACAATAAGCCACCCTTAAGCTATTTGTTAAAACTTTTCCTTGACAATTCAAGAAAGGAAAGAAATAAAGAGGCAAGGGTACACACATGAAGGACATACACAAATTATTCTTCTGTGTAAGTTTGTCTGAAATATTTTGAATCAAACTTGAAATATTTTTGTGTGAATAAAAACAAAAACTATTCCGTCAATGGATCACTTTATATCATAAAATGGTGCATCGTTGACTTCAGTGGCTGGTATTTAAGCTTTAAAACATTCTGTAAACCTATGATGAGCAGCACTTTCCCAGATCAAATTTAAAACAAAATAAAAAATACACTTCAGATAAGATACTGAATTTACAAGACTGCAGTTTGACTTTATTTGAAATTAGATAACAGACTGGGTTTTAGGAACAGATGGCAAGGCATGTTAAAAGTAGTACTATTAATATTGCAACTTTCAAGTGCAGTATATCAGCCACTTCAGAAGGTAACTATCGTAAGGAAATGAGTGTGCAATTATTAATTAACATTCATCTAGAGAAAATGGTTTGTAATTGTTGCTTGGGCAGTGTAGTTTCCTCTTCCTTTTCTAATTACAACGTTGTACAAGGATCACAGTGAGAGGCGTGAGAGACCAGATGAGATACAAGAAACGTAGCTTTCTCTCTTTGTGTGTCAGGATGTGCGGTTAGGTCTGTAGACAGATTACTAGGAATTTCTGATGGATAGATTGACAAGACAAAAGTCCCCTCATCTACCTAATACCATGCTTTTTGTATGCAACCCCGCAACACAGTTACCTAAATCTCCACACAAATACATACCCCCCAGGCTGATGACCCTATTATTATTATAAAAGCCTTTTCTATATTTACCTCAAGAGCTATACATGTGGAAGTGTTGTCCTATACTGGAATTATAAAAAATTTTCCTCAGGTGCTGTCTTTCTCAGTGGTGAGACTTATTTATTTTCTTATGTGTCGGTGTGTGTTGGGAGTGTAAAAACCTGTATCTGACACTGTGGCGAAAATATATTTTCAGAGTGCAACCTTGCTTGGTCAATATTGACAGGCCCACTTGGCTCCAGTCGCACAATAAAAAAAGTCAAAATATAGCACTTCAGTATTGGCAATTTATTATTTTCTGTGTTTGGGTTCTCTGTCGTGTAAGAACTAAACCATGCAAGGCCAGTAAACAATAACCATGTGGTTAAATAAGGTAGGCCCAGAACATAACATACATGCTTATCTTGTTTACATCCAGTGCTCTTTGTCGTGAAGTGCGAATCAAGATTAATATTGCGTTGGTGACTGAGAGGTTAATGATTGAATCCAATGGGCCCGGCCTGGCGTCTTGGTACGGCCGATGACATCACCCCCGGTTCCGTCTAATCGGCTTCCGAGCAGGAGGAGGTCGGTCCGTGGGCTGAAACTTTGATGTGTGATTAGCAGCTGAGTCATTAGCTGAGTAGTGCCAAGGCTGTGCCACTGCTTGCGCTGTGTAGGAGTTTTATCTTTAATCTTTTATGGTCAGGGGAACGTGACTTGTGCTGGGGCAGGCTGGAGGAACTGCGGAGTGGGGAGGATCACTGTTGGTTGGGCTCATTTTAAGTTGGAGTCTGCTTGGAATCATGTGTTCTGTGTACGTTTGTGCTTACTTTTATTTGTTTTTCATGTCTCTCCAGTTCATGGCTCATCCCTCTCTCTGGTCTCCAGCACCTCCTCCATGTACTCCACGGTGAGTATACAAACCATGTATCACAGTTTTGGGGTAAATTAGTAATTCTTCCCACCAAAGGTCACTGTAGTTGCTTTTGTTTTGAAAAAGGAACCTTTGCTCATGGATCGGCAGCATCTTAGTTTATTTGGACAAATAATTGGACAGATTTACTTTTAAGAGTTGAGCACAATTCTTGGCTGTCGCTCTAATATTAAAAAAGTCTTTAACCTTTGAATATTTTTTGTCTCTCCAGTCAATTATTGAACTAGTGACTCACTGTCACCATGAATTGCTTAGTGCACTAAGCAGTTAATGTTAAAACCAGACCAACGTGTTTTGTCTTTTGCTTTCAAAATTATGAAATAATGTGTGTGTGTATTTGTTATTCACTTAATCCAGCCACAGCCTCTAACACCCACACACTTGTTTGGGACCACCTACATTTACACAATGGCCAATCAGAGTTATAGCTCCGCCAGTTAGCCCCACCTCCTCCTCCTTCTGCGCACTGGTTTACTCACCTGGGCAGGTGTAGCACACAAACACCCAGATAGTCTGTTTGGGTTCTGTCCCTGAAGCCAGAGGTTCGGCAGTGAAATCAGACTGGAAGCGTAATGATGACAACCTTACCCCCCACAGGGACTGTCACATTTTTTCAACTAACGGTAGGGATGAGAAGAGGAGGAGGCTGCAGTGATATTTCATTTAATAGTTTGAGCTCTCTTGGAGGCATAAGAACAGAAGAGGTTTTTTGAGTCGATGAGCTTGAGTCTGAAATGTTTATCGGATGTTTTGTATTTGACAAGCTTATCAAATGTTGCCGTGTGAACTTGTCGGGATGTTTTAGGTCATAGGTGTGTTCATTTGTGAAGCGCACGTCACGTAGTGTGTGACTCCTTGACAGACAGGCTGCTGTGTTTTGGACTGAGGAGCAGCTCATCATGTGTGCTTGATTGACAGAGCTTTGTATGTGCTTGCATGCGCGTGTGCTCACTGAACTTTACACAACCAGACTCACAGGAATTTTTAAATGTCATAGTAGGTGACTGTTGGCAAAGGAAAAAAAAAAATCATGAAGCACAACAATTCTCTTTGGTTTGTTAAGGCTTTCCATGTGATTGAGAGATATCACTTTACTGGGCAATGTGGAAACCAAATACCAGATTTGCTCTGTTGTGTGTTAAGTCTTGTGAAAAATGAAAAACGCTGGTTTTGAGCAATGCCCCAGGAAAATTCAACCCATAATTTACATACATTTTCATTTATTGAACTTGCGGTTGTTTCTCTTCCCTCAAAATCTATATTTACTTCCTCATCAAACTTCATGATTTAACTGTACATCCTTTGAAAGCATTGTACAATTGAATCAAGATTATATCAGATCAAATTGAATCGCTGTATTACATATAGCATGTTGGCCAACCATTTATAGGGTCACATGACTGACTGTGTTTACCTTAAAAAAAAAAGAAAAAGTTGTATATTCCAATGTGCTTTTCCACTTTAACTTATTTTTTCGCTTTGGGTGGATTAAATCAATATCCAACTGAGTCTATCTCTTTCTGCTCAGAGTTCTAAAGAATGTTGAAAGCTGTATGCTTTGAATATCTAGACTTTGTGAAGGCAGAAGAAACATTAAGAATAGCTCCAATGAGGTTAAGAGACAGTAATTCTCCTTCTAGATGCGTGTGTCCTGTACAGTAAATATGGGTGTTACATGTGTCTTTGTTTTGGTGAAAAGCAGTAGGGTGTGTTGTTTACATGTGAGCTTCTACTGTTTTTAGTCTTTCTTAGTATTTTCACGATGGTAACAATAGGACACACTCTTGTACAGAGATATGTCAGTAAAATGCCTTCAGGACTAAAGCTCTGCTTTCCAGATATTGTACACCACACAGTCTGGAGTTTATAAAGGTGTTAACGTGTAATCTAGAACAGGACATGTGATCTTGGCGTCTTTTCAAGTTTGAATTCAGTAAGAACAACCCATAATGATTCTCTCTTTTTCTTATCATCTCATTTCACAGAATGAGGAGAAGTCTCAGTCAGAGGTAAATCAAACTCTCTTTTCTCCACTCTTTAATTTGCCATATTTAATAGTTGGACTTGTTGGAACATTTGGAGGCATTTTCACAGTTGAATGCTGTTGCACAGCTCCATGTCTACATCACGACCAACCATGTAACAGGGTCTTGGTCCTGTCTGAACACCTGTGTAGACCACAACAGGCACATTTGTACTTTTGCTGTGTTTCATCTCTGCATGTATCACAGCTTCACTCTGGGAGCCCCTGTCATTTGTCACCACAGTAGTTTTAGACGTGTCCGTGTGTGTGCAAATTGCATTTTTTATGAGCTACAGTAGGTAGGTCCGCTTTTATGTCTGTGTTTTTTATGTTTGTGATTTTTCTTTCCATGTTCTCAGATTCGCAAGTTACGCCGGGAGCTGGATGCCTCCCAGGAGAAAGTTTCCGCCCTAACAACACAGTTGAGTGCCAACGTGAGTGAACGTGCAAAAGCACAATACATCCACACTCGTCTCGTTTGATGTGCCGCAACCTAAATATTACCAATAATATGATTAGCAAGCCATTTTTTATTTGTCACTTAGTGTTTTAGATTTGCTCAGGCACAGAATTAATTTTGCAAAGATAGTCATACTCAGTTTTGACTGCTGGTAAGTCAGGTATTAATGTAAAAAATCGATTTATTAATATATTTGTTGTTTATAGGTTATTAGTGTGGAAAAGCATTATAGAAGATGCGTTTATCAAAATGCTGCCCCTCTCATGTAGCGAAATGTAGCAAGAATGTGATCTTTATCAATGACATTCATCTGATCTTGAAGAAATGTACTTTTACTCACAGAACATGCAATTTGACATCTGTTGGAGCCATCAAAAAATCGTTGAACATCTCCAGGCACGATCCGTGATCCACCCTTTACAGCTTATATTGCACAAGTCTTTCCATGCTTCACCGCTTATCTGCTGCCTGAGCCAGTGCACGTCGGTGGTTTAACTGTGAATGAGAGATGTGCAGCGAAGACAAAGGTCTTAGATTACAGCAGAGTCGTGTCTTAGCACACTACTGTGAGGCTGGCCCAGATGTGCCCTGGAGATTTACAGCTGAAGACTCTGTATGCGTGCGTGCATGCGCATGTGAATGAAAGCAGCTAGAATGCAGTGTTATGTGTGAGTGGCTTCTTCAGGCTAGAGTGCGGGGTCTTAAAGGAGGGTCTTTGTTAAAATGTATGATTTCACACCACCGACCCACAGGCGGGTTACACATTTTCTGAACACACCTTGATGCCCCGAAGCCCAGACTCGAAGAACATCTTTGTTTTCAGCACTCTCATCTTGAATCACACGTCAGTCAACACCTTACTCTGGTCTTACAGACAGACACACACCTTTTCAGTTTTCCTTAAGGTACTCTCACCTTCACCCAAATCTACTGATACACCTCAAGCAAGAGAATATTCCTGAATGTAAACCAACAAAGTTATTACAAACAGTGGCCTTTCAACACTAATAAAAACTGAGCAAGATCCTACTGATGAAGGGAAGAACTGCTGCATCTCTCTTGAATTACGAACCAATTAAACCATGCATTTTACCAACAGCATTACAAATACATACAAACTGGTTTCACGCCATGTTGTCACAAATACTGAACAAGCATTCCCCTTTTTAATCGCATTTATTTGATAATCACTATTTTATGGCGGCATGTACTAATTTCCACATAGTCCACGGTCATACAATTGGGTGGGATCAGTTCTGACTCCAACTTCCTTGATCATGCTTCTCACACTCTTGTACATACAGTATAGGCATTTTGTCCTTAATATTGATTCCTGTTTCACCAGGAAAGGAATGGGAATGTAAAAAGAATTTTAAAAAATGTTGTATCCAATCCATACTCAACTTTAATTGGCACTTTCCAGATCAGTGCTCCAGTTGGGTTTTTTTCACATCATCCTACCAACTAACCAACAAGTCTGGTCATAAGACAATTCATATACCTGAAGTAGATGTGCAAAAAAAATGCATTCAGATGATTATATCTTTTTATAAATGGGTGTTTTAGATCTGACATGAGAGCTGTAATTTGTTGATGTCCTGCAGGCTCACCTGGTGGCGGCATTTGAGCAGAGTTTGGGCAACATGACCATTAGGTTGAAGAGTCTCACCTTGACTGCTGAGCAAAAGGTGAGAAAAGATTAGTTTAAATATGCAGATTTGTTGATCTGATCCACATTTCCTTTTTCATGTGTCAGGATTCTGAGTTGAATGATCTGAGAAAGACGATTGAGCTGCTGAAAAAGCAGAACGCTGTCGCTCAGGCAGCCATCAGTGGCGTCATAAACACCCCTGAGCTCACGCCTAAAATGGACAGGACAGGTACACACAGGCTCTTGTTATATTTCGGTTTAAAAAATATAAAAAATACATTTTCTTTTCACAACCCCAAAAGGGACACACTTTTAATTGATATACTTGCCCTCCTTCAGCTGGCAGTAATGGCAGCCTTCACTACCAGCAGCAGCATCAACAGCAACACCAACCAGACCTGCGAATCAGGAGACAACACTCTTCAGACAGTGTCAGCAGTGTGGCCAGTGCTACCAGCCATTCCAGCGTAGGTTCCAACATGGACGCAGATGCTAAAAATAAGAAGAAAAACAAGAAGAATTGGGTAAGACAAAGGAATATATACATTTAAAGAGCCCAAGTGTCAGAAGTATACAAGCAGCCCACCATACATATCATGTTTTTAAAAAAAAATGTAAATTATTATTGTCTTTGTGTGTCATGGCTTGCATGTTTGGCTTTCCTCTTCAGACGTCTTATACTGGGGAAAAGGTGACGCATCTAAGGACTATTAGATTTTTGATTATTTTGGTCATTTGGTCTTCTAAATGTTCAGCTTACATGATTTATTTTCCACATCATTTTGGTGGCTATAATGCAGTTTGAAGAAGAATTATTCAGAACTACTACAGGTTGTAATAAAAAAAACCTCTGTAGACGTGAAAAAAGTTTTCAACTGACTTAATCTGCATGTCTATTTGCAAATGACAATGCATCTAATGTAGTTTCTCTGTCAGTAATTCATTGTAAGCAGTATTTATACAATGACGAGTTTGGCTTCAGTCAATAATTTGTCCTTCTTTGTTACTTGAAGACATTTTTGTGCACTGGAGGACAAGTCCGAGACGATGACGTATGCAACTTCTAATATGTCCTTTCTGTCATCACACTGTATGTGTTGTTAGCTGCCTGTGTGGTCAGAGCCTGATCATAATGTTGTAGAACTGTAGGTGGAGCTTTGTGGTGCTTTGTGCTGGTGTTAAAAGATGAGAGCTTGTTTCAGGTTTCCTGCTTTAGATGGCTATGATAATAAACAACCCCCGTATGTCTGTGTAATAAGCTTAGCTGAGACCTTGCTGGGGGTTCCACCATGCAGGTGCTCATGAATTGTGTGTGTATGTGTGTGAGATGCTAATTAGGGTGTGTCAGAGTTAATGGTGTTTACAGACCCCCAATGTCACGATTGGTAGCGTCGGCATTGCAGTTGCCAGAAAGTCCAATCTGCTTTGGACTTGACCAGTGGTTGAATGTTTATCTCTCCATAACACATTAACACTCGCACACCCATGTGAACCTGTGCTGTTTTGTCTCTCTGTCTTCATTTGCTTCGCTTCATGTGGCAGGTCTATGAGGTAAGATTAGTGCACCCTGATAACTACAACCCCAATTCCAATGAAGTTGGGACATTGTGTTAAACATAAATAAAAACAGAATACAATGATTTGCAATTTATGTTCAACCTATATTTAATCGAATACACTACAAAGACAAGATATTTAATGTTCAAACTGATCAACTTTATTGTTTTTAGCAAATAATCGTTAACTTGGAATTTTATTTTTCAACGCGTTCCACAAAAGCTGGGACAGGTGGCAAAAAAGACTGAGAAAGTTGAGGAATGATCATCAAACACCTGTTTGGAACATCCCACAGGTGAACAGGCTAATTGGGAACAGGTGGGTGCCATGATTGGGTATAAAAGGAGCTTCCCTGAATTGCTCAGTCATTCACAAGCAAAGATGGGGGGAGGTTCACCTCTTTGTGAACAAGTGCGTGAGAAAATAGTCGAACAGTTTAAGGAGAATGTTCCTCAATGTACAATTGCAAGGAATTTAGGGATTACATCATCTACGGTACATAACATCATCAAAAGGTTCAGAGAATCTGGAGAAATCACTGCATGTGAGCGGCAAGGCCGAAAACCAACATTGAATGCCCGTGACCTTTGATCCTTCAGGTGGCACTGCATCAAAAACCAACATCTATGTGTAAATGATATCACCACATGGGCTCAAGAACACTTCAGAAAACCAATGTCAGTAAATACAGTTCGGCGCTACATATGTAAGTGCAACTTGAAACTCTACTATGCAAAACAAAAGCAATTTATCAACAACACCCAGAAACGCCGCCGGCTGATGCAAAGTGAAAAAGTGTTCTGTGGTCCGACGAGTCCACATTTCATATTGTTTTTGGAAATCGTGGACGTGGTGTCCTCCGGGCCAAAGAGGAAAAGAACCATCCGGACTGTTATGGACGCAAAGTTCAAAAGCCAGTATCTGTGATGGTATGGGGCTGGGTTAGTGCCAATACGGAAAGATACATACAGGTTTTGGAGAAACATATGCTGCCATCCAAGCAATGTCTTTTTCATGGACTCCCCTGCTTATTTCAGCAAGACAATGCCAAATCACATTCTGCATGTGTTACAACACCGTGGCTTCGTAGTAAAAGAGTGCGGGTACTAGACTGGCCTGCTTGCAGTTCAGACCTGTCTCCCATTGAAAATGTGTGGCACATTATGAAGTGTAAAATACAACAACAGAGACCCCGGACTGTTGAACAGCTGTAGCTGTACATCAAGCAAGAATGGGAAAGAATTCCACCTCCAAAGCTTCAACAATTAGTGTCCTCAGTTCCCAAACGTTTATTGAATGTTGTTAAAAGAAAAGGTGATGTAACACAGTGATAAACAGTGACCTTGTCCCAGCTTTTTTGGAACGTGTTGAAGCCATAAAATTCTATGTTAATGATTATTTGCTAAAAACAATAAAGTTTGTCAGTTTGAACATGAAATATCTTTGTAGTGTATTCAATTAAATATAGGTTGCACATGATTTGCAAATCATTGTATTCTGTTTTTATTTATGTTCAACACCACATCCCAACTTCATTGGAATTGGGGTTGTAAATGAAGCTTAACCCCCTTTTTAGGTTACGAACCTATTTGGTTTTTCTCCCGTTGCCCACTGCTACTTCCTTTCAGTATTTTTCTCTCCTCGGCACTGCCTCTCTTACTCACACTCCTCTTGTAGGACTCGGAGCGCTTTTAAAGGAAAACATAAGCACCCTGAAATACTTGGCCACGCTCTAAAAATTATCTTATCTCATTGGTGTACTAAGAGTCCTTGAGAACTAATCAAATTACACACAGCATGAGTAAAAAATAGATGCCCAGACTCATCGTACAAGTCGGAAGAAGTTCGGACATATAACAGAATAATTCCCAGTGAACAAAGCAACCTCCGTAAAAGCAGGCTTAAATGAGTTTGGTGTGGAAGAACTGGATGAGTGGACAAAAATTTCTACAGCCACATTCCAAAATCTTGTGCAAACGGAAACCCATGAACAAATGTTCTTCTATTTTTCCTTTCTGTTTGTGAAATTATCAGGTTACCCAATTACTCCCAAGGGAGGAGCTCAACGTGATTCAGTTCTTTTTAAAGCCACTTGTAAATACACGTGATAGCCCAGAATATGCAATACAGTGCTCCTGAATAAAAAAATATGTATGTAAGTGAGAGTATACTGAAAGTATCCCAGGGTGATTTTCCACTTACCACAAACCTGTTCCAAAGATATAAAACAAACGTTATATATGTAATTACGGTTCTATGAATTCCGAATGACCGCCAGAAGGCGGTGCTGCAAGCACTGAATATTTTCTTCACGCATGTGCAGTTCGAGTGTGCATACCAAAAAAGTCACGTGTTACGCCCCGGTGACCAGTTCCGGTCTCATACGGGGCTCACTTCCTACAGAATCTTCCCACGTGAACATGAGGATTCCGAGTGACAGAGCACTCTGGCGTTCATTCGGGATTCATAGAACCGTAGTTATATATGTAAGTTTCCAACTTTTTCATTCCTGCTGACCACCAGAAGGTGATGCTGAAAGCAGTGAATGACTAATACCAGCAAAGTCATGAGGAATTCCAGACACAAACCTTACTAAAAAGCCATCGGCCCCAAGAGCCACGCACAGTGAATGGGGAGTGTCAACACACACAACGTAGATTCCGGCAAGTGTGCCAAGCATTGAACACGAGGCAGCGGTATATACAGTGGACACGGAAAGTATTCAGACCCACTTAAATTTGTCACTCTTTGTTATATTGCAGCCACTTGCTTAAATCATTTAAGTTCATTATTTCCTCATTAATGTACACACAGCATCCCATATTGACAGAAACAAACTGAATTGTTGAAATTTTTGCAGATTTATTGAAAAAGGAAAACTGAAATATCACACAGCCATCAGTATTCAGACCCTTTGCTCAGTATTTAGTCGGAGCACCCTTTTGAGCTAATACAGCCATGAGTCTTTTTGGGAATGATGCAACAAGCAAATTTGGGGATCCTCTGCCATTCCTCCTTGCAGATCTTCTCCAGTTCGGTCAGGTTGGATGGTGAACGTTGGTGGACAGCCATTTTGAGGTCTCTCCAGAGATGCTCAATTGGGTTTAAGTCAGGGCTCTGGCTGGGTTATTCAAGAACAGTCACAGAGTTGTTCTGAAGCCACTCATTCATTATTTTAGCTGTGTGCTGAGGGTCATTGTCTTGTTGGAAGGTGAAGCTTCGGCCCAGTCTGAGGTCCTGAGCACTCTGGAGAAGGATTTCGTCCAGGAGATCCCTGTATTTGACCGCATTCATCTTCTCTAAACCAATCTCCCAGTCCCTGCAGCTGAAAAACACCCCCACAGCTTGATGCTGCCAGCACCATGGTTCACTGTTGGGACTGTATTGGACAGGTGATAAGCAGTGACTGGTTTTCTCCACACATACCAATTAGAATTAAGGCCAAAAGGTTCTATCTTGGTCTCATAAGACCAGAGAATCTTATTTCTCACCATTTTGGAGTCCTTCAGTTTAGTTTTTTTAACAAACTCCATGCAGGCTTTCATGTGTTTTGCACTGAGGAAAGTCTTCCGTCCGGCCACTCTGCCATAAAGCATCGAATGGTGGAGGGCTGCAGTGATGGTTGACTTTCTACAACTTTCTCCCATCTCCTGACTGCATCTCTGGAGCTCAGCCACAGCAATCTTTGGGTTCTTCTTTACCTCTCTCACCAAAGCTCTTCTCCCCCGATTGCTCAGTTTGGCCGGACGGCCAGCTCTTGGAACGGTTCTGGTCGTTCCAAACGTCTTCCATTTCAAGATTATGGAGGCCACTGTGCTCTTAGGAACCTTAAGTGCAGCAGAATTTTATTTGTAACCTTGGCCAGATCTGTGCGTCGCCACAATTCTATCTCTGAGCTCTTCAGGCAGTTCCTTTGACCTCATGATTCTCATTTGCTCTGACATGCACTGTGAGCTGTAAGGTCTTATATAGACAGGTGTGTGGCTTTCCTAATTAAGTCCAATCAGTATAATCAAACACAGCTGGACTCCATTGAAGTAGTAGAATCATCTCAAGGATGATCAGAAGAAATGGACATCACCCGAGTTAAATATATGAGTGTCACAGTAAAGGGTCTGAAAAATTTAAGGGGGTCTGAATACTTTCCGTACCCACTGTATATATCCTCCAGGGATACACCCCAAAGGGTAGCCCAACATGTGGCAGTACTCCCGATAGAGAGACAACTCACACCCGATGGCAGGGGGTGGTTCGACACCTGACATGAATGGTGAACGGCATCCACGATCCAGTGTGACAAACGCTGCTCAGCACACAACACCACAGTGAAAAAGCTGCACAGGTGAACGGACGCCTGCCGCAGCAGGAAATCAAAATCTCATGAGCTCTCACAGAACACAATACCTCTTGCCTGTACCCACCCGCCCAGATGGAGGTGCATAACACACATGCTGCACAGGCTGACCAAAATATGAGCGAAGTTAGGGCATAAAGAGACACCCCCACCATCCATGTGCAATCTCAGGCATGGAGGGCTGACTGACAATGCGTGCAACACACTGACACGTCTTGCCGGGGGAATGGCGGGCAAGAACGCAGCCTCGAGTGATACCCACTGCAGCTCTGCATCTGCCAGGGGCACCAAAAGGCAGGCACAATCCATGCAGCTCTAAGCAGAAGTCACACGCCGGGGCTCGCAGCGTCCCCATGAGCAACGACGACACCAGGTCGCAGCACCCCACTGCGCTATTGTCAACCAAAGCATATTTGTCTCTCGCAGCCACACACACCACTGGAGAAGATGGAGGCCAACCTCTAACCTGGAGAGAATATACAGTGCTTTCAGCACCGCCTTCTGGCGGTCAGCAGGGATGCAATAGAACTATCCACCATCATCTTTCGCCGTAGTTCATTTAATTATAAACTCATTTGAATGTCAACCAAACCTTCCCAGTTAATAATATTTGGAGAAAAATCACATTTCTCTCTGACTAACTTGCAGTTTTTCACAGCCAATTCCCACTGCTTCTCCTGGCATGACCCTGCACCTCCTCCCTTCTGTTTTTGGAGTGTTTCCAAACCTTGAACAGAATCTTTATGTCTCTGTCTTTTTATGCTTCTTTTTTTTACCTGCAGTTGCGAAGCTCCTTCAAGCAGGCGTTCAGCAAGAAGAAATCTCCCAAATCAGCTTCATCTCACTCGGACATTGAAGAGATGACCGATTCTTCGCTGCCCTCCTCCCCTAAACTGCCTCACAACAGCACCACCGCTACCAACCACATGCTCAGGAACACACACTCCAACTCGCTGTATGTACAATACACCTGTTTGTTCTTTATAAATATCTAATCTACTACAATGATTGTGAAACTTTTTCCACCGAATACCACCCAAAAGAAAATAAAACATAACCCTCCAGGTACCACCATCATGACCAACATTAGAATACAGTAGCCTAAGTGTTCATGGAAAATTAGACAGTGGTTTTATTCCGAAAAAGTGTATTTAATGTTATTATAAGCCACTATAACATTCTGCACAGTTTGAACATTAACACTCTGCTTAAATATAGGGCAAAACATTTACTTACGTTGTAAATAATTATTTCATCCATCCATCCATTTTCTGTACCACTTATCCTCACTAGCAGCGCGGGCGTGCTGGAGCCTATCCCAGCTATCTTCAGGCGAGAGGCAGGGTACACCCTGAACCCGGCGCCAGCCAATTGCAGGGCACATATAAACAAACAACCATTCACACCTACGGGCAATTTAGAGTCTTCAATTAACCTACCATGCATGTTTTGGGGGATGTGGGAGGAAACCGGAGTACCCGGAAAAAAACAAAACAAATAATAAATAAATATTTAATTAGAATATATTCCACATAAAAGTTAAAGGTCCCCTTCCATCATTTATTTATTTATGTATTTATTTTTATAATCTCGGAAGTCCTTTCATCGGGTTTGCAAGATAATTTGGGTTGAAACTTCCCAGAATGTCGTCTATCAAGCAATCAAAGCAGGTCTTTTTCACCTGGCAGATGAGACAGACAGATTTCTCATTAATATGCGATATGTAAATAAGTTTTGAATCGCTCATCTTCTCAGTGTAATTATAGAAAACAGCTTCGCACTGATTGGTCCTTGGCGATATCACGGCTTCTTGTGACTTGTGGCGGCCAAGCGTTTATTGTGACCTCGCGTTTGGCTCATTCGATGTGGTTTATTTCTATCATCACGAAGCAGATTTCACCAAGCGTCCACTACTCACAACCCCAAAGAGGAGGGAACATGGGTGAAAAGAGGATGATATTTTGAAAGGCAGGTCCCATTCAATCACTTCTCTCGAGCACATTTTGGCGCCAGTGACTGCAAGCTTTGCCATTTAATCCACCGTTACAGTCAACATTATGAATATAGTTAAGTATTGTTGTAAAACACAACACATATATGCTTTTATATGCTGTGTTTTGCATGGCTTAGCGGTAGCTGTCCAGCTGGCTCGCTTGCTCCAAACCCGGAAATGCACCTCCACCAGTATGTGAAAGCTTCTGTTTATGAAGTCATCCACCACTAAATGGGCCAGAAAGCCACCACAGTTCTGGTAACTAAATGCTCATAAATTTCTTCCAAAATAAATTGAAGCCATTTATTCCTCAGCTCATCAGAGTTTGGCAGGTGACGTAAAGTTTAAGCTTTGCGAGACACAACCATGTTGTCACTCGGCCAGTTTTCCTGAGATAAGTGGCCGGGTTGCAAACATAAAGTCGGCAGGAACTTGAAGAATAATAAAAACACAAAAATATTTTGCATTCAATTGACAAACCTGTAGGCGGCACGGTTGGCGACTGGTTAGAGCGTCTGCCTCACAGTTCTGAGGAGCGGGGTTCAATCCTGGCCCCGCCTGTGTGGAGTTTGCATGTTCTCCCCGTGCCTGCATGGGTTTTCTCCGGGCACTCCGGTTTCCTACCACATCCCAAAAACATGCATGGTAGGTTGATTGACAACTCTAAATTGCCCGTAGGTGTGAATGTGAGTGCGAATGGTTGTTTGTTTGTATGTGCCCTGCGGTTGGCTGGCAACCAGTTCAGGGTGTACCCCGCCTCCTGCCCGATGACAGCTGGGATAGGCTCCAGCACGCCCGCAACCCTAGTAAGGAGAAGCGGCTCAGAAAATGGATGGATGGATGGATGACAAACCGTATAAACTTAAATCAGGTCATCGACTCATTTTGACCTATGTTATGCATAAAACAGTAGAAAGCAGTGATGGAAGGGCACCTTTCAATAAAAAGCAATTTACCTACTGGATATAAGTGTTTTTTTTTTTTTAACTGATTTTAAAGATTGAATGTAAATGTCATGAAAAATTGAAATTAAGACTGAACTTCAGCAGTGATTGTAGCAGTGATTGTTTTGCGCATCACTAAAGGGAGCTTGCGTAGCACCCTTTGAGAATCACTGGTCGACTGCATCTCATGTGCCTGAAGCGTCTTGTTGATTTATGCATTCGCAGATTATCGGAGTGTTTGGACAGTGAGGCGGAGACAGTGATGCAGTTGCGGAGCGAGCTCAGGGAGAAGGAGATGAAACTGACAGATATTCGTTTGGAAGCGCTCAGCTCCGCCCATCAGCTCGACCAGCTACGGGAGGCCATGAACCGTATGCAGGTTTGAGGACACAGACATGCAGAAATCTCTCATCACCAGACATCCATGTCCACGTTCCACTTGTCTATTCGTGTGTCTTTACAGCTGGAGATTGAAAAGCTGAAGGTGGAGAATGACCGCTTGAAGCTGGAGAATCAAGGAAGCAGGACGGGGTCTCAAGCCTCCATCTCCTCCTCGCCTCCCCATCACACACACAGCCAGGCCCCGGGACCCAATGTGGGAATCTCACAGCACACCCTGAACCTTGCCACCAGCGAGTCCACCAGTCTGGGTATGACATGGCTCTTGTCCTAGAACCTGGTCAAATCTTTTACAGAAAGCGGAACAGAGGCACATTTTAAATCTCACAGCACGGTAAAATACTGATTAACATGTCTGCCTCACAGTCAGGAGAACTGACGTTAATCTCTATCGGAACTTCTGTGTGGAGTTTGCATGTTTTCTCACGTACTCTGACTTCCTCCCACATTCCAAAAACATGCATGTTAACTGAAGACTAAATTGTCCATGAGTGTAAATGTCAATGGTTGTTATTGCCCAAAGTCAGCTGGGAGACGCTCCAGTTGTGAACACCCCTAATCCGTACAAGCGGTACACATAATGGATGGAAATAATTAGGTTTCTGTTGTCATGTGGCAAATTTTTTCAACAAACATTCAACAATCCTGGCCACTGATTGTGAAGGGGTTTACTCGCCTGATTTCTGTGCAGGCAGTATCGAGTCCGCCTTTTGCCTGGGATATGCTGCAGCTCCTCGCGTCCCTTAACAGAATAAACAGTATAGAAAATGGATGGATGAATTAAACATTCCTGGCCTTTGAGTGATATATCACTTATATCACTCAAAGATCGTAGATCGCATAGACCAGTGGCTCTCAACCTTTTTCGGGTCCGCGTCCCCTTGACTTAAACATTGCAAATGGGGGCAAGACAGCTTGTTAAAATGCAATGAATAACGTTTTTCACACAGTAATACCCTCTGTAGTTTCGGTAGATAAAGGTCTCCGTCACCTTTGAGTAAAGTCATCCTATCTCTATGAGTTTCATAGTATCATTTTAAAGAGGTATTTTATTTTCACTGACCCCTTGCAATTACACCACAGACCACTAGGGGTCCACAGAACCCTGGTTGAGAAAATCTGTAGTAAACCAATCTTAGAGATCCTACACAAGAAACAATACAAAATAAATCAGTATTTTCTCAAATATAATAATAATGATTGATTTTTATGTAAACTACGACAACAAGAAAACGTAAAATGAATATGACAGTGTCACTCAAAAATGAGCACTATTTGTAAGGGCATTTTTTTTTATGCTTTTGATGTTATCGGATCAGTTGGCGAGTGAGTATAGATTGCCCATTGATTGAACAATCTAGCTGGGCTTGAGATGACAAAATGGGAGATCTGAATTTTAATTCAGCGTTTGCTTTGTTCCTGTCAGACATGCTGTTGGATGACACAGGTGGAGAAGGGATAATGAGGAAGGAGGGTCGTCGTGTAAAGATCGTTGTCAGCCTTGACGAGGACGGTTTGTGGGGGCAGGTAAGACATCTGTGGAAAATTCACTCGCAGAGCTGCTGCTGTTGGCATTTTGGTCTTCAAATCACTATGGGTCTTTCTCAATGGTAGGAGGCTCAGTCTTCTAGCTTTCTGATTGGGTGCATCGGTGTCAGTGGTAAGACCAAATGGGATGTGTTGGATGGAGTGGTTCGGCGCCTTTTCAAGGTAAGCAACAACATCAAAAGCAATGACTGTTAGCATAATTACAGTACATACTGTGCACTTGGAAAATCATTTGCTTTAATTACTATCCTCTGTCTACTAGGAATATATCACCCATGTGGACCCGGGAAGCCAGCTGGGCCTAAGTTCAGACAGCGTGGAGGGATACAACATTGGAGAAATCCACCGGCCCCGGAGCCCCAGCGCCGCCCACACCCCCGAGCTGCTACCTTGTGGCTACCTGGTGGGAGACAGCAACACCATTAACATCCAGCTCAAAGGTATCAAAGCGCACTGTCGGAAAAAAAACAATCTGCACTTTACATATGTAGCCTTATCTAGCCTTCTGTTAATCACACAGAGGCTGGATTTAGACTGAAGATCCAACTGCCAAGTTCAGATTTAATGCCTATATCAATTTTTTTTTGACTGTCTATTCTTGTACGTTTAAAGTGTTTTGTAGAAGAAGAAAAAATAAATGAGGGTCACATTAAATCAATCAAAATATGGTACTTTCAAAACGCCATGTTAATCTATACTTGGTTGGCAATCCCTTTGCTTTGATCACTGCCTGGATGCGCCGTGGCATTGAGGCAATCAGCCTGTGGCATTGCCTGGGAGTTACGGAAGCCCAGATTTCCTTGATGCTTGCTGTCAGTTCTTTGTTTTCCTCTTGGTAGTACCCCAGAGATTCTCAATGGGGTTTAGAGCCGGCGAGTTGGCTGGCCAGTCGAGCACTGTGATGGCATGGGCATCAAACCAGGTTTTGGTGCTTCTGGCGGTATGGGCAGGGGCCAGGTCCCACTGGAAGGTGAAATCTGCATCTCCATTCAGATCCTCACCAAAAGGAATCATGAAGTCCTCTAAAACATTCGTGTGGACTGTTGCGGTGACCTTGGATTTAAGAAAGCAGAGTTTACCAACACCTGCACTGGACATTGCACCCCAAATCATGGCTCACTGTGGCTATTTCACACTGGATCTCAACCTGCTTAGGTTCTGTTCTTCATCCATCTTCCTCCAAACCCTTGTACCTTGATTCCCGAATGAAAGGCACACTTTGCTTTCATGGGAAAAGAGGACCTTGGACCACTGACCAACAGTCCAGTCCTTCTTGACCCGAGGAACCCGACAGTTGTAGACCATCCCCCGGGCGCGTCTTCTGAATGTGGTGGTTTTTGAAGCTGTGACTCCCGCCTCATTCAACCTTTTCTGGATCTCTGCTAGATTCTTGAATCTTCTCCGTTTGATAATCCACTGAAGCCCACAGTCATCTCTTTTGCTGGTACATCTTCTGCCACATTATGTCCTTCCACTATACTTTCCATTGATATGCTTGGACACAGCACTCTGTGAACAGCCAGCCTCCTTAGCTATGAACATTTGTGGCTTACTCATCCTATGGAGGGTATCAATGATGGTCTTCAGGCCAGTTACCAAGTCTGCAGTCTTCCCCATATTGAGCCCAACTGAGACAATTGAACCAAACTAAACCAATTTAATGACACCTGGGGAAACCTGTGAAGGTGCTTTGAGTTTAGTAGATGATTAGTGTCTGACACTCACTCTAAAAAAATTATGACCTGCAAAATTTGGGATGATTTCTTCACAGTATTCTAATTTTTTGAATTCCTTTTTTTTTTTTTTTTTTTTTTTTTTAATTTATTTTTTTAATGAGCTGGAAGCCCAAATTATGCAAAAATAAACAAATAAATACTTTAAATTGTTTAAATTAATAAATAATAGAAATAGCCCCCTCCCATTGAGTTTAATGAGCGCACCCTCCACATTTATTGATTAACACACCTCTAAATTAGCCTATTTAGACCACTTCTCATTGTTTATGCTTTCACTGTAGTTTAGATTTGCATTGGGTGTTCCGTTAATGTTTATTTATGTTGTTAGAGGCGATGTTGACATAACGCATATAAAATTGAGAACAAAAACAAATCCTAATTCTTTCACTTGAAAATGTAGTGTGAATCCAGCCAGCGAGAACAAGATATGTGTGAAACATGAAGTTGTTTTACACATTTGCAGTGATCTCCTTTGACCCACATTTGTGTCTGTGTCTGTAGGCGTGAGCAGTGACAGCGTGGACTCGCTGGTGTTTGACACCCTCATCCCAAAGCCGATGCTGCAGCGCTACGTCTCCCTGCTGAGGGAGCACCGGCGGGTCATCCTGTCAGGGCCCAGCGGGACAGGAAAGACATATCTGGCCAATCAGCTGTCTCGACACTTCCTGCTTCTAGAGGGCCGACCTTTAACCCCTCATGCTGTTGTCACTTTCAACGTGGACCACAAATCCAGCAAGGTGAACACACAAACATTTAACATGTACATTATTGCACTTATTTATTATGCACTCATACCAAGACACATAGGACTTTGAAAAGCTAAATGGTATATCATCTGAAACGCGGCCTCCCTGTAGGAGCTTCGGCAGTATCTGTCAGGATTAGTTGAGCAGTGCAGCGGGGTGGTGGACGTTGAGAGCCCTCTAGTGGTCATCCTGGACAACTTGCACCACGTCAGCTCCTTGGGCGAGATCTTCAACGGCGTCTTCAACAGCAGCCACGACCACAGGTTGGTTACACTGAACTACACATTTGTGCACGCCGCTATAAAGATTCTGCCATAGTGATGCAGTCCCTCTTGTTTCATAAGATCAGGTAACCAAAATATTAGAAACACCTTTCAGTGTCATGCACTGTAACTACAATCACAATAATCAACCTGCACCTAAATTAATATCTCTAACCGTGTAGTCAAAATGGAGAATTTGTCTTTGTAAATCAAATTTGATGCACAATCTAATTAAGTAATTAGATTGTGCAGATATACCTGATAGTATGTCCTTGTTGTGTTTTCATTGGTTCCTACTTCCCCCAAAACATGCTGGCACAAGTATAACTTGGGAAGTTGACATGCCTTGAAGATCTTACTGACGTGCATTATGTCCCCCTACAGCCCATATATTATCGGCACCATGAGTCAAGCTACCTCATCTGCGCCCAACTTGCAGCTTCACCACAACTTCAAGTAAACTTTAACTCAGACTGACACGTTGACCAGTAAATACACAATTGTTCCGCAAGACATGTAGAGTTTGACTTAAAATGATCTTTTCATCAGGTGGGTGCTGTGCGCCAACCACACAGAGCCAGTCAAAGGCTTCCTGGGTCGCTTCCTACGGAGGAAGCTGATTGAGATGGAAATCGGCAGTCGAACGCGCAACATGGAGGTGGTGAAGATCATTGACTGGATCCCGAGGGTGTGGCACCATCTCAACCGTTTTTTGGAGACACACAGCTCCTCAGACGTGACCATAGGTAAGAGCTTGACTCATTAATCAAATGGAAAAAGAAGGTAGAGGTAACCGGCGGTTTATGTCTGTGTCTATGTTTTGGACAGGTCCTCGTCTCTTCCTGTCTTGTCCTATTGATGTGGAGGGATCAAGAGTTTGGTTCACTGATCTCTGGAATTACTCCATCATTCCCTACATGCTGGAGGCTGTTCGAGAGGGATTACAGGTAACACACCAGTGATTGCAGTCACTCTAATATGACCACTTTTTAGAGTAACAATTATTCGAGCTCGTTGCTATGTCTAGACAAGTAATCAGAGTCAAATTACACATTCACGACAATGTGCGTTGCTGTTGCAGTGGTGATAAATTGAACAAGGCAAACAGAGGCTCTTTGGGTTTGCATAATTAGTTTAAATGGGCAATACCAACTTACAAACTTACTTGGAATATAGCAAACATGCCCGAGAGGCTGTTGTTCATAATACAACCCACAGTCAGAGTTTCATGAAATAAAAATGCTAGGAAGTGCACTGTTTCACCATTATTCTTGTTAATCTCCTTAGTAAAAAGTGTTAGAAAGGTTCTAAATATTCGAGTTTATGATTGCTATTGCTTGTTTATTTCCACATTAAAAACAGAAATATACTGTCATATTAACCTGCCATGTAAAGCGTGCAATTAATGGATTGTAGGTTGATTATTCTGTAGCTTTGGTGAAGTTGACGGCGTCCCAAAATGCCTCACGGGCTCAGGTTGTGCAGTAAATAGTTCCCGTTCGTTACGTGTTCCTTAATGTACAGTTGTTTGTTGGGTCAGTGTAATCATTCTGTCATCATCCACAACTTCGTCCAAGAAAAAAAATAAATACATAATGCAAATAAACCATTTCTAGCTGAATGAACATAAATCACTCACATTGTGCATCCTTGATATATATATATATATATATATAAAAAACAAATAACACTCCTTTTCCATATCCAAAAAATTCTGCTTTGTGCTCGTCCTTTGTACAGTTGTACGGCCGGCGGGCTGCGTGGGAGGACCCGGCCACCTGGGTGACTGACACCTACCCGTGGTCGGCTACGCCCGCTCCAGCTGATTGGCCCCCGCTGCTGCAGCTGCGCCCAGAGGACGTGGGATTTGATGGCTACTCGGCCCCAAGAGAAGGTGTCCGGAAAGAGCCGCCTCAGAGCGACAGTGACCCAGACCCACTGGTGGGTAGGGTTGCAAAATTCTGGGAATTTTTTAAGTTGGAAAATTTTCATGGGAATTAACAGGAATGTATGGAAATAAACCATGAATTTACAAAATCAAAGGTTGGAGCTTAATTGGGAATTTACAGTAACTATACTGTAGCTGGTGAAAAAATATTTTTTCATAATCCTGTCTAAAACAACCAGCTTTCGTACAAGGTACCTTCATTTATGAGTGCTCCAACTTAGTTTTTAGGTTCCTTTATTTATGTATTTGTTTGTTGTTTGTTTTTGGTTTCTGTTGCAAGCCAAAATTTAAGTTACGAGCGATCTTCAGATACACTGCCGTTTGATTGAAGTGAAAAACCAAATGGCGCAATAAATGTACCTTAATGCCCTCGCATGTGGGCAAGAAGAGCAATCGATTTTCTGCTTATGACCAAACAAAATGTTATTTATTGATGCTTCAATGTGTTAACGGTGGAACGGTCTAAGACTGGTTAGCACATCTGCCTCACAGTTCTGAGGACCAGGGTTCAAATCTCGGCCCCGCCTGTGTGGAGTTTGCATGTACTCCCCGTGTCTGCGCGGGTTTTCTCCGGGCACTCCGGTTTCCTCCCACATCCCAAAAACATGCGTGGTAGGTTGATTGAAGACTCTAAATTGCCCGTAGCTGCGAATGGTTGTTTGTTTATATGTGCCCTGCGATTGGCTGACGACCAGTTCAGGCTGTCAGATAGCTGTGACACCTAGGCTTCAGCGTGCCCATGACCCTAGTGAGGATAAGTGGTACAGAAAATGGATGGCTGAGAAACTTTAATTGTGATACATTTCTCCTCCTTTGGGTCACGGGTGAGCTGGAGCCTTTCCCAGCTGACATTAAACCAAAGGCGCGGCGCACCTTGGACTAGGCTTTAAATGATCAAGATTTTTGGGGCCGATCACCGAGTTTAAAAAAAAAAAACAAGAACCGATCACTGATCCAGTCACAAAACGGAGCAATGTGTCTATTTAAACACTTGTTCATTTACTGTATATACTTGTGTACTGTATACTGAGTATCTTCAAAAGTATGCTCTATTCAGGTCATCTAATCAGTCAGGTCAAACCAACCATACAACAAGACAGAAATAATGGGTGCTAACTTATTGTAATTAAATTACTTGGTTGTAATTAAATTACTTCACACACAGCAAAACTTTAGAGCATGATTTGACAAAACGCTGGCATGTTTACGTACAACCGTTAGTGCTAGCACTAGCTTGCTTGGCTACATAACATTTTGTTGCCTGCTTGCGAGCCGTACATGAACATACCTCAAGCAAGCCTCGAAGTCCTCTACTGAGCACTGGTGGCCACCACCATGTGTTTTTTCCCCCATTTTGTTCTTACAATACACACGGCGCGATCCATTGGTGTTGTCATCGCCATGGTAACAAGTGCACCCGGTCGCGTTTGCGTTGACAAGATAAAGAAGATAAAACCCAGTGATCGTAAAAGACAGGATGCGGTGGTATCGGAATACAAGATTTTATTGCGGTTGTCTGAGAACAATTTTGACTTGTAGTCTGATCCAGGCATGACGTGTTGTCTGTCCCACACACTATTTTTTTTAATAACTTTATTGGCGGTCAGATAGTTACAATACTTCGTCAAAAGACACGCGACAAGGCTAAAAATAAATTACCTTTTGGATTCAAGGCTAAAAATAAACTATCTTTTGGATTCAAATATACTGTACACGATGGCGACGCGGAGTAAATGTCTTTTGCGGAGCCGATCGGCGAATTATGACATTAAAGCCGATCAGCATAAAATGCTAAATATCGGCCGATACTACCTTGGACTAGTCGCCAGTTAATCCCAAACAACCATTCACACTCACAACTACGGACATTTCGGTCTTCAGTTAACCTAACATGCATGTTTTGGGAATGTGGGAGGAAACAGATGTACCTGGAGAAAACCCACGCAACCATGGGAGAACATGCAAACTACATTTAGGAAAGCCACAGCCAAGATTCAAACCCTGCACCTCATAGGTGTGAGGCAGACATGCTCAGCCCACGTCCCAATGCTACACATCCGTTCAATTTATTTGTCATATATTTGCAATAGGCAGCTTTAGTTTCCTAGAAGTTAGCACATCTGCCTCAGGGCTGTGGCTCAGGTGGCAGAGTGGGCTGTCTGCTGACCGAAGTTCAGTGGTTCACATCCCTGCTCCAACTGTCTGCTGTCAATGTGTCCTTGAGCAAGACACTGAACTCTACATTTCCTCCAGGTTAGCAATTGAAAATCAGAAACTGTTCTCAATTGGCTTACCTGGTTAAACATCCATCCATCCATTTTCTGAGCCGCTTCTCCTCACTAGGGTCGCGGGCTGCTGGAGCCTATCCCAGCTATCATCGGGCGGGGAGGCGGGGTACACCCTGAACTGGTTGCCAGCCGATCGCAGGGCACATATAAACAAACAACCATTCGCACTCACATTCACACCTATGGGCAATTTAGAGTCATCAATTTATCTACATGCATGTTTTTGGAAGGAAATCGGAGTGCCTGGAGAAAACCCACACAGGCACGGGGAGAACATGCAAACTCCACACAGGCGGGGCCGGGGATTGAACCCCGCTCCTCAGAACTGTGAGGCAGACGCTCTAACCAGTCGCTCACCGTGCCGCCTCTGGTTAAACAAAGCAAATTAATTAATTTCACAGCAAATTGTGCAAAAAATGCTGAAATATCGAACAGCGTGTATTCAAAAGTTGAAAGAATGTTGAATTACTATAAGTTCACCTGTAAAGGTTATAGTGCATTTTAGGCTGATTCTGAAATTTTCACCCAAAGCCCAGCATGTGCCTAACTTTTGGTGGATTTGTCTATTTGGAATGAAGTCCTTATTGTCTGAGAAAACGCCACCGTACAGCTCGATGAAAGCAATTTTTTACGTTACATTAGATGAACATGCTGATGCGGCTGAAGGAGGCAGCGACGTCGTCGAGCCCTCCGAGCTACGACAGTGACTCCAACAGCAACAGTCACCAGGACGACATCTTGGACTCCTCACTGGAGTCCACCCTGTGACGCCTTCCAGACGCGACTCGTGCGATCTGTCGTCAAGACCGTCCACGCTAATGGTCTACTCTCACTGTGAGAACTTGAGTCTCACATCATGCCACAAAATCCAGCCACCTTAATTTGGGTGCAGGCAACCCAAATATTTATAAAAGAAACAGATGCGTTTCAGAGGACACGTTTTTGCTGCACTGTTGTTTTATTTGTGTTTTGGTTTGGTTTTCACCACTGTGGCCCATGGCTCCTCTGTGAAGGAGCTTAACATCAGCGTCAGACAGAAGAAAAGCACACAGCCTGCCAATGTTTAAGGCATCATTACGATCAGCACCAGCCATCAGTCAACTCATACCGCCTTTCCCCCCCAATTGAGTCGCATCATAAGGCGGCAGTGCATCCAGCAGGCCTGCAGGTGGCGACACCTGCTCTGCATCTCCTCCCAGACTGAAAGGTTTACTGGCCAGTGTGCAACTGCACTTCAAACTTGACACTATTGCACCACTTTAAATTCATTCAGATTGACTATTTTTATGTGCATGATGATGATGTAGCAAAGAAGCCAGCAAAGACTGTAGCAAAACAAAAAAAAAGTGCATCTGGGGAAAAAAATACATATATAAGTAATGAGACCACAAAAAGAAGTGAAAAAGACCTAATATACTAATCATTGGACAGAACTTACATTGATTCCATGTTTACTGTCATGTCCTTCTGCATGTTCTGTTTAATAATTACGCTTTTACCTCCACACAAGTTCTTGCTCTGACTCCATAATACCTTCACGGTCATTCGTAGCACAAAAATCTCTCGGTGCTGTACTAAGTTCAAACAAAAATGCCTTACTTTTTTTTTTGTAACAAATGTTCTTTGATTCTTGGTCTCAAAGGCTGTCAACACAGAGGGCTCCGAGTCGACTTTCTTTCCAAAGTGTTTGAGGAGAAGTGTCGGCAGTTCATCGATACCAATACTGCGTGAATGAAAAGAATGAGTGAATAAGTTGGATTTGTTGCATACATGGCCCGTTGAAGAGAAGTTGGCGAAAATACGAAAAGGCCACTACAGTATATATAGAATATGCTTGCTGTTCCAAGTCAAACGTGGAGTGTTTGAGAGAAAAACGTTAGAGGTTTGTTGTACCTTATACCTCATCCCATCCTGTAACAGTCTTTGATCACACACTGTTTTGATTATCTGAAATTTTAGAGGGGAGTTTGGAAACAGTGTATATGCTGCTTTGTTTATATGTATTATTATAACTGACGTGGAGGTTAAATGTATTCAAATACATGGGGTTTAAAGATAATGTAAGAAGACTATTGTATATTGTTTTGAAACCTCACAGCTGCCTTTGATAGGTTGGGCGGACAAGCAGTTGAGTCGCGTCGCCCAGCACAGCTTCAATCCAATGTCAGAGTTTTTGTCACGGATTCTATGCAACATTCATCGGGCTCTTCAGTGGAAGCCAAAAGCTTGAATGTGCACTGAGAGAGCGAAGGAGACGTGCAGCATGGAAGCGCGTCACATTCGCATCGCGTGTGTTTGTCTGAGCCCTCGTAAGCACAAAAGACACTTGAGAGGTGTTGATCTTGTTCAAGCATTTAAGTAGTGTGTCAGTTTTTTTTTGTTTTGTTTTGTTTTTTTTTTACTTACAAGCTCAATGAATGTTTAGCCTACTTTGCTATGTAACATACTGTAACTTTGGAAATAGTTCATGATATTTCAGCGTTTTGGACTACACTTTTCTAGCTGATTTGTTACAGTACTTGAAAAGGAGTATTTTGTGTACAGTCTCTTTACATCTGAGCACGTTGGTGCTTTTTGTCATCTCTGAGATTCTGATATCACTGTTCTAGTCTTAAGTTATTGTGGTTCAATTAAAAAATGATTATTTATGGTTGGATTCGGTATCACTGTTTACTTTTTTTAACGACACAGGCACTCAATTGTATACTGAACATGTTTATTTGGTATTTGTACAAAAAGTGAAATGAACATATATACACCGCATAATACAACATATGTATTAAACAAATTCATATAAATTATTAATGAAATAGCTACATCTTTGTCAATAAACAACTCTATTTAAGGTGAAGGTAACTTGAACTCAATATTCTTGGCATAAAATTCCATACAAAATTGTACAAAACGCTGTACATTTGAACGAAGCTGTGCAAAAACAGCAAATGTATTTCAGAAGCAGATCCTGTCCAGTTCGGGTGCGCTGCCTTGAAACTTTTTTTTGTTTTGTTTTGTTTTTTTTTTAAACTGAAAACTAACTTAAGTGGCGTCGTGAGCTAGGACGGTATCCTCTTCGGAATGTTTTTTTGTTTGTTTGTTTGTTTGTTTTTGTTTTTTTTCCTTCAGTCTTTCGAGTGTGAAGCGGCCTTCTACGACACGGTTATCTCCTCTTCGTCTGACTCTGAGAAGTCCGAGTGCTTGATGGAGAGCGAAGGAGAGGAGATGCCGCAGGAGCCCGGCGTCGTCTGCCTGCCGAAAGCCTCCTCCTCGTCCTCGTCCTCGTCTTCGGACTTCTTGCCCACATCGCTGAGGTCCGGGTGCGGGTTGGCCTTGGTGGGCAGCGTCTGCTCGCGGCAGCCGCCGGAGGAGAGCAGCTCGCGCTCCTTCGAGTTCCGCCACTTCATCCGCCTGTTCTGGAACCAAATCTTCACCTTGAGGCAAAAAGTTCAGTTGTATTTAACTTATTAAGTTCAACGTATTTGCGAAAGAACTGATTGTATTTTAACATTTTTACGTAGGCCTACAATTTGTATCTAACTTTTATGTACAATCTGTACATTACTAATGACATTATTAAGTAGACTAATGTTGTATTGTGTGTGTTAATGTTCAAACTGTGCATTAAGTTACTGACTTCCAATAATATTAAATATCCTTTTCAGGAATAAAAATGTCTGTCCCGTTTTTTTTTTAGGAACACTGATGCCCACTATATTACTGTACCGCACTTGCAATGACGGTCATAAATGGTGGTACTTGGTGTGAAAGGTTTGACAACCACTAACGTAGACCATTATTACATAGATTTCAGAGTGGCAATGCTCCAACAGACCGGTCAAATCATCAACAAAATACATTGGGATAGGTTCATTTCAAATGGTTTGTTTATTATTTACAAATTGAATGTGTAAGTATATATATATATATATATATATATATATATATATATATATATATATATATATATCAAAATGTCAAAAGGAGCTACGTTTGCTCTTCTGTGCTTTTGGGGGAATGAAAGACCTTGAGAAAGTGCAGCAACAAAAGTGCTAAGGTGGTATGGGCAGCGAAGTACCTCGAATTTGTACGTCAGTAAAGTCTAATTATGACTTATTATTATAGATCCTAAATGTCAAACATTCAAGTGCGTCGTATAGCCGTGGTTGCATGATGTGATTTTGGTCTTTACCTGTGAGTCTTTCAGGCCGAGTTTGGAGGCCAGCTTCTTCCTGTCGGGCTTGCTGATGTACTTCTGTTTTTGGAACATCTTCTCCAACGCTTTGCGCTGCACGTCGGAGAAGACGGCCCTCCGGAGCATCCCTCTGCGGGGCTTCCCTCGGGCGGCCAGCGGCCAGGAGAAGGTCCCCGGGATTGGCACGGGAGAAGAAGCTGCGGGGAGAAGACGATACAAACGGACAGGTAAAGACCAAATGTGATCATAATGTCACGACATAACCAAAGCGTCGGCACTGGCTCTCCGTTGTTTTTTTTTTTTTGGGGGGGGGGGGGGGGGGGGGGGGGGGTGAAATGGCACGAGGTGACTAATTAGCACATCGGGAGCATTGGTATGGAAACGAGGCAGCCTTTCCTTGAAGGAGGCCTTGCGTGGGCGGATAGAGGAGTTAATAAAGCGTGAACGGTAATTGTGTAGTAATGAACTAACTCAGAAAAGACTCTGGACAGGCGGCGAAGGCCATATATTACGGCCACAAAGGGACATTTACACTTTCAAGCTAAACACAAGCGCATACCAGAATGCTGATGCCCAAAAAGGGGGGAATGAAGCTTTTTTTTTTTCCCTCCCCCTTCTTCTTGGTACCCTCAAATCATTTTCATTAAATGAACACGAAAAGCTATTGAGGACGCTGAGTTTCTTTGTTGGCCCCATTCAGCCGAGCCCATAAAAGGGACTCCGTCGCCATTATGATTAGTTTGAATGAAAGACTTTTATAGACTTTTCTAAGAGATTATTCTTCATTTCACCTCGCCATTGGCTCGCTAGAGGGCCAAAGAAAGCGAGAGAGGGGGGGGGGGGGGGGGGCGGGGTTGAAGCAAAAACATCCTCAGCTAGGACATTTTCGAAGCACTTTTTGGAAACAACAAGCACCGTGAAGACACGTTGCTTCGGATTTGGGGCCATGCACGCCTGACCGCTGACGACACAGGTGTCAAACTTCAGGCCAGGGGGCCACATCCGGCCCTCCGCATGTGGGCCCCGCCAAAAGCAAATCATGTGGCCACTACAGGTTTCAAAAGTGGACCAAACATCACAAATTGACTTCACGTCACAATCAAATCAAGCATTTTTGTTCCCAAGCCCTCTTTTCCAAACACATGGAATCTGATGTGGCCCCTCGACAAAAATGACTTTGACACCCCTGCTCTATGTGGTCTTGTGAGAATATAGAAATCTCTCAATGGCGCCTAATGGGGAAATTAGTGCATGACTGGTAAAAGTCACTCTCCAGGGTGGGGACTAACCAAATTGGTCACAGTGGCGAAAAAACCTTTGTTGGCAGCCATTGCGGCTTGGTGGCCCCCCGGACTCTGTGGGAAAAAAATGCCCCCCCCCCCCCCCTCCAAAAAAAAAAAGAAAAAAAAAACGCCCCTCAGTGGGAAGCTGGGGGGCTGTAACTGGCCACCCCGCCTCTAATTTGAGCGTGACGATTTGGGATAATTGGTTAATTAGGAGGTGGGTGGGTCTGGGCCAGAGGCCATTAGAGAAGCACACATTTTTTTCCCTTCTTCTTCTCTCACTGTTTCTATTTTGGGGAGAAGGTGGGGTGGGGGTGTGGGTGAGATCATATTTGTACCTGCGTGTAAATAAGGCGTCCTGAACATGGGCTGGAAGGTTCCGTCAAAGCAGGGGACGTGGAAGCTCTTGGAGTGCATGCTGGTGACCGGCGGGGGGGACGCCGCTGCAAAAGGACGCGACACAAGTTAGAATCAGGCTGCTGCGACGCGACGCGACCCGATTTGGTCTACTCACGTGTCTTTGGCGTCGGTGCAAGGATGGCGCTCACTCCGAACTTGAGGAAAGTGGGATCTTTGCTGCTCGACGTTTTGGGCGAGCCTCGATCCACGCACACGTCGGCGAACGATATCGTGGTGGTCGCGGCGGCGGCGGCGGCGGCGGCGGTGGGCGGTGTCCGGTTTAGGAAGCTGGCGGGGCGGCTTATCCGTAGTAGGTCCTCCACGAGGAAGCTGGAGTGGGTGGGCAAGGCCGTGGGCAAGCTGTGGTGCAGATGGGGTAGAGCGGTGGCCGCGGGCCGGTAGAGGCCGGGATAGAGGGCGGGGGGCGCGATGACGCTTGGGATCATCATGGTCCCGACTTGGAAGCCTGCCTGAGGAATACTCCGCGTGTATTAGCGAGGGGAGAATGTGGTGGAGTGTCTGCAAAGTCCTCTGTGGTCTCCTCGCTGTGGGCACGGGAGCTTTATAGCAGCGCCCCCGCCCCGACCCCCCCGACGCCCACCCCTCTGGGCCTGACAGGCTCCACAATGGAGCCAAACAAAGTTCCTCTCACGGGCCGCTTTCATGGCCCGTTGCGATTGGCCGGAGCCGCAATTTATGATTGCATTCGACTTCATAAGCAAGCGACACACAATGTGGGCTGCAGCACAAAGGAGGGCCACTCATCACCTTTGCATATGGACCACTTTTCTTTTTCACCGGATTGTGTTGGGCCGAGGCGAGCTGCCTAATTAAAGACCAATCTTTACATATTGTCTCATTGTGTGAGCTTTTCATTCGTGTATTTTGCCTCAATCCATTCACTCGAGCAATACTTCGTATACGGAAAAATGGGCGGCAGCGAATTTGCTGCCCGATGAGCTATTATTAAAAAAAAAAAACAAGGAGAAAAGAACGCATTCGTTTCTCCCACGGGCCCATGGTTGATAACATTGAAGAATGCACTTGTTCCTTGCAATCTGTTTTTGCATTTCAAAACAAACAAAAACAATCCCCATGCATGCTCTCTATTATGCCGTGACGCTGAAATGCAAATGGCTTTTTCGGGTTTCACGGGATCTTCAACACTCAATCTGGGGCCCTCGTCATGGAATAATGTCTTAACGGGATTGTCGCTATCAAAACGCTTTAACAGATGTGTTAAATATCACTTTGTGCACAGGCGCGGCTCGCCTCGGCGCGCACAACAGGAGAAGTGTGCGCTCGTGATCCTGTTAGGAGCATGAACTTTAACTGTCAGCCTCAGCTGCGCAGGAGGCGCCCCGCGACCGGCCTTTCTCTGGCTCCCGCTTCCAACACACACACACAGAGAGAGAGAGAGAGAGAGAGAGAGAGAGAGAGAGAGAGAGAGAGAGAGAGAGAGAGAGAGAGAAAAGCCCTATTTCTAAAGACGGTTTTGTTCTGCTATTTTAACCGACTGAATAAAAGTGCATCTGTGATTTGACTTAAAACGCATTCATATGAGCGGACGCCGAGCGCTCAAATAAAACTCTTATTAGTGCCACTCGGAGCCTGATCGTCGTGTTCTGTCCGGCAAACCTGTTCACGCACAGAAATGCTTTGTACGCACACAAAACAACCCACGATTGCAAAGAAATAAAACAGACGTTTTCAAAATTGAAACGTACATTTTAAACACTTTTTTTTTTTTTAACAAGTGTATTCATTTAGTTCATTTTCAAATTCTAAATCCCAAAGCAGAAAGGTCAATAAAGCTATTTCAGTTCAACATCTGAAGCATTTGGAAAAACCCAATTCTTCCCAAATTGGAACTTTGTTTTACACGCGCAAATATAGCTACTGTGTGTGTGTGTGTGTGTGTGTGCGTGCGTGTGTGTAAAACATAGGTTTCGATTGAAAAAAATGAAATAAGAAAAATATATGCAATTCAAATAAAAGGTTATTTTGTTATTTACAATGAAAGGTCTGTCAATAAATAAGAACAGTCATTATTATTATTATTTTTTGGACATCCAGGTTTTAAATATTTTTGGAATAACTCAAACTTGATCGGTCCACTTGACAGTGAGAGTGACATTTGCGGCTCAAAGCAGTAACCGGCCGCTGGGAGCAGCTCCAATAGTGACACAGTGTCATCATTCAGCGGCAAGGACCCCCCCCCCACCTCGTGAAGTGATCCTTTGCACGTCGCTCAACGCCCATCTTGCGCTCGTGCACGCGCAACACGCGCACACGTCACCCAGACACCTCCGAGAAACGAGGAGGCCTTCAAAGCTTTTTTTTTTTTTTTTTTATTAGCTCATATTCCTTTACTTGTCTCCCCCCCCCCCCCCAAATCCTCCTTTTGTACGAGCTAAGCAGATGGTTAGCAGGAAGCATGGGCGGCCCGGCCTGACCGAGACGAATTTCTATGAGCTTTGCTGGCTTGCCTCGTCCAAACTGCTCTTAAAGCAGCTGCCCGAGGCTCAATTAGCGCCATTAAAAGCACATCGAGGACATATTAACAACACTCGTGGCCCCACCGAGCCCACCCTTCTTAACGCACTCGCACTCCCACACAATTGCTCGTCTTCATCTTCATCTCATTTGTTGTCCCCTCCGTCCCATATCAGCACACCCGCGCCTTGATGTGAGAAAATATGTTAAACGCTCATTTGCGTGCATCACGTGATCTCATATCAATTACATTTGGGCCTATAGGACGTTCGTGATCCGTTTTATACTCTGCACCCGCCTGCTTCTTTAGCTACAAATGTGATTTGAAGTGTGATGTGATGCAATTCGAAACATGCAACAACGGAACAATTATACAGTAGTAATAACGACACGGGTAATTGTTAAATTCATATCTTTCGTCTCGTCACTCAAAATTGAGAATGGTAGGCAGACATCATTTGATCAGCCGCGGCCATGAGCGCTATACCTTGGATGGATATAGTTGAATAATCATTCTTGTTTTGTTTTTTTAATATTATAATTCATTTTAAATTATAGTTCCTCCTTTGTATTTTAAAATATTAATATAATTTTTAGTGTGGATTAATGAGTTGTTCCCCTCACCTTCCTCGAATAGAATCACCGTGGCGTCTATTTTAACATTCCACTCCACAATCAATATAAATATTGTCATTTTTGTACGGTACGGTACACCACGTTCAAATGGCTGACGTCATCATCCCTGAACCAGTCTAATTTCTGCCTGATGAACGTTCTTGAGAACTTCTGGGGCCTGTGAACGGTCTAACAAAAGTTACATTTTCATTCAATTGAGCCAGCTTTTGGTAGGGACATCCAGGACAAAACCCTTCTGGACACACTGTAGACATGCGCGAGGTGTGTTCAAGGATACTCCGTAAATGGGAGAGAATGGGTTCTTTATTTGGAAAATTATTATTTGCATCAAAATGCTTTATTTAAAAAAAAAAAAAGAAAGAAAAAAGTACACTGATCACGCTGTGATAATATGGAATTTTATTTTCTAATATAAGACTAGATAAGATAAAATATTTTGTGAATATAGTCCGCCAGAGCCACGAGGAATGCAAAGTTATCAATGCGCTTTCACCATCCTTCCTGTCATACTCTGTTGCGTGTTTATGTCTGCAGATTAAAGACAAAAGTCCAGTTCTTGTTTTAATTCCTCATTTAAAAAACACAATTCAAGCAACAAGTTTGTCCTCATGTTTTTGAGATTGTAGGGTGAAAGTTGCAGCTGGCTACTAAGTGGACTGAATGGGGGGCAACAATGGAAAAATGAAATGTTAGTATTTTGAGGGTAATAGCCCGTCAGCAACATATAGGGGAGAAAAAAAAAATTATGAACTACTTAATTTTTGGGACAGTGAACTTAGTTCAAAATTTCAAATTATGAACTGTGAACTGAAATAGTTCCTTTGACTGAACTGAAAATTGAACTAGTTAACATAGAACAGTGGTAACAAACCTTTTCAAGCGCAAGATCATTTTTAATTTTATTATTATTATTATATATATTTTTTTTTACAGAATGTAAGCTTAGATCGACCACTACAATGTCGTCTGAAAAACAATGCCCAACAAGGACATGAAATAGGGCTACTGGTATTTCCCTTCAATGCTGTAACTTTCAGTTCAAGTTAGTAGCATTCAGAAGCATGCTCAAATGCAGAAATGAAAAAACATACAGTAGACATGACACACGCAGTGGAAATTTATCTCCACCCACGAGTGACCAGATCGATTCCTCACCTCAAGCTCTGAGTTGTAACTCGTTACATTTACTATGTTACATTTTGAATAAACTGTACCCGGTACTTGTCAGAGTAGTTTTAATGAACCATACTTTTTACTTTGGTACTTTGAAGAAATGGTACTTTTACTACATGTTGCTCGCTATTTTCCTTTATCAATAATTGTGTGTGCGATCTATTTTAGACTTTTGATGTTTGACTAAAGTTCACCAATCAAACGACACAAGAAAGTCACATGGCCGCACACAAAGTCTTCTGTTGGGCTTTGCGGGCCAATCAAAGTGAGTTGTGACAGCCGCATGCGACTTGTGTTTACATTACAGATTACAAAAAACAACAGCTTTAACATGCAGCGTAGTTTTGTCATTGCGCAAACTTGGATGTTTCAGCCCACTTCTAACTTGAGAAAACACCTTGCGGTAAGTTTGAGATGCTTTGCAGTTGTTTTGGCTGTGCATACGGCAATATTTGCCTTATTTTATGGTCACAAGTAAACACGCATCTTCTGGGGTACGTTCTATTCTCTCTCTCTCTCTCTCTCTCTCTCTCTCTCTCTCACACACACACTTTATCAATAAGTCTCGTCAGCAAGCACCTTCTTCATTCACTCATTTTAGTGGATAAAGCAGATCATGTTTCTGTAAGGCCCTGTGCATGTGTTGTTGTTTTCCACTTAAAAATTGAAATGGTGGCAGGTGTGTGTGGACTCCCATTGAACATGAGTTTGAATGTGATCTCTTACTTCTGAACACAGCCACATGCCAGTTATAAGAGGGAGTACATCCTTGCGCAACCATTTGTTTCAAATTTGTTTAACCAGGTAAAAGACCAGTTAAAACAGAACATTTCTTTTGCAATGGTGACCTGGCCAAGAAGGCACCAATTTAAACATCAAGTTGGAGTCAATGACATTCACGTTTATTTTCACCTCCCCCTCTCAAAAAGAAAAAAAAATATTTCAGTTGAGTTGTACAAATTGTAGGTCACATTAATGGTGGAACAAGTTTGCACATTATTTTTTGGGTCAAAATTATTTTGCAACACAGAAACCTGGCATATGAACAGGGGTGTGTAGACCTTTTACATCCACTGCAGCCTCATTCTTGTTTTTGCAGTCTGCCTGGTGAGTCTACAGTATTGTGCCGTTTAACAAGTGGAAACATTAAAGTATATGACCATTTCTTGGAGCTGAATTTGCCTTAATTTGTTATTTTACAAATATTTTATTTTATAAAATTGTATTTATGATTTAGATAAAGTGATATTGTTTAGCAATAAATATCTGAATGTACACCTTCATATTTTATGTAGTTATTTTAATTTTATTTGATGTTCATACTTAAAAAATAAAGTTACTCACTATAGTGACTCAGTACTTGAATAGCTTATTTTCACTGAGTACTTTCTTACTTCGATTTGATGACGTTAAGAGAAATTAGTTTTCCTTTTCCTGATGGAAATAAAAAGTCTTCAGTTTCTTTTCTTTTTTTTTTTTTTTGCCGGAGCTGTGGATCCGACTTCTCCTGTGAAGTTTTCAGGCACACTAGCAGCTTAACCTTTTGCTTTTCAAAATAAAATGAAGGAAATGACTGTATAAGATAATATGGCAATTCATGATTTGGTGATCCCAATGGATGAAGAACGTGATCGTAAACGTACAAACAAAACGTATTTAAAATAATGAGAGAAAAAAAATCATATGACTTTTTGTGGGGTTTTTTTTCTTTAAATTAAGCATACAATTTTATTTTGAAAATGACATGAAGATGTACCTTTCTGTCGCGTGGTCTCACCTGCCTTAGAAAATGAACTTTCCCAACACTGCAGGTGAGTGTAGGCCTCCCGCACTGTGTAAATGATCCCTTACTGTAATATATAGTTACACTTTTAGCTTTGCTTAGAAAAGAAGAAGAGTCGTCACCAGGGTGATAGTTGATTGGTTGTCAATATTTTCAATCAGACGGCCGTCACGGCTGCATTCTTTTGCAGAAAGGGGCGACGTCAGGTCCAGTTTAGTAAATAGATGAACTCCACCATTGTGGTGTCTGTGTTTCTGCTGCGTTAAGTGAAAAGGGGGCTGAGTAAATGTTACCCATGCATGAGAGCCTCTCCATGGGTCGTCCAATTGTGCCTTGAGTCCGACAGGTGGTTACTGTTTCTTATTCCTTCATTATTGGCGACATGGTCTCAGCGAGTAGCGGGAACTCCCCGTCTTTTCAGCTCGCGACAGATTGTGCTGACTGCTTGCAGCTTGATGTGACACCAGTCACCGTGTGCAGCCATTCAGGCTCATAGAGTTGGTACACTACCTAACACAGCAGCAGTGCCAGGCATATAGGCAACGGCCCGACAAGGTTTTCACAGGTAACACCTTTGACAATAGCATCTTGTTCATGGATACTGCCAGTGCCCTACTAATATAGCAGATTATTAGAGTAAATTAAAAAAAAATTCTTTTTGTTTTTAAAGACAATGTATTGGTGATATAATGCAATGAAGGGTCAATTAAACTATGATGCACCTTTGGTGTCCTCATCAGAATCACTCAGTCATGATGAAAATGTAGCAGATGAATGAAACAGCCAAACATTTGCCCATATACAATAAGGCTGGTAAAGTGTGCTTCCTTAATTTTATACCATTTTTTTCATTCAATGTAAGTTATTTGGGCCTGTCCCCCACACTGCTCTGCTAAATACAATATTGCTCACAAGTTATTTGATGAAATGAGTCATTTTTATCATGCATAATTCTACTTTCAGGACTGGTTAGCACATCTGCCTCACAATTCTGAGGACGGGGGTTCAAATCCGGCCTCGCCTGGGTGGAGTTTGCAAGTCAGCTGGGATAGGCTTTAGCACGCCCGCGACCCGAGTGAGGAGAAGCCGTACGGAAAATGAATGAATGAATATTCCACTTTCATGATCATATTGAACATTTTACGCATCTCTGAAATTGCTGTCCACTCTGTCATCTTGGGGTTAGTGCCCTTTTAAGAAAACCTCTGGTCTCATGTTATCAGTGACATTCTGAAGAACATTTTGTCTTTCTTCAATGGAGACTGAAACAGTGGCATTTCCATAATTGTCACTGCACCAGATTATCGCACTATTTGTCACTTCAAACTACTCTAAATTGCTTGAGGACTCTGCAACATGTGCACAATTGTCATTGTATCGGCATTATTACTTTATTGATCACCTTGTATTGCTCAATAATTCTCCGTAGTGTGTTTTTATGTCCTAAAAGTATATTTTGTCACAGTGGCTGTCTGTTGTTGTACTAGAGCGGCTCCAACTACCCAAGACAAATTCCTTGTGTGTTTTTGACATACTTGGCAAATAAGGATGATTCTGATTCTGGTTTTACAAAGTTCCCAGCTCCGGCAACCTTTGGAAACACTCGGGAAACATCGCCGCATATCTGGAAGTGTTTCTTCTTCTTCGGTTTTGTTAGCTCACATGAGATTTCTGGCTCGGAGGACTTGTTTGTCGATCTGTGGGAGAACACAATCTTTATGTAGTTGGTGTTATGTTTTTGGGAGCACACTACACACAATATGACCAAAACTGTTAAACTATTATGTTATCTTTATGTGTGGGGTCTGTTACAGAAAAAAAAATCTTTTAAAAATCCTTGTGTGTGTTCCAGGCCTTATAAGACATAAGATAGTCTGCCCTTTAGCGTTCTTGGTCAGGAAGCGGCAAAATCACGGCAAAAACAGCCCTATTATCTTTAGGTGTGTATCGGGCCTTATAGTTGTTACAAAATAATAAATTCTGGAGGATACGGTGTTTGCGGCTGAGTAGTGGATAATAATTCTGACCAAGCGGGTGGAGTTCTCTCCATACATCCATTACATCCAATTCTAACACCATCCATCCATCCACACATTTGATTGACATTTTCAGATCGGTATGAAGTTAACATTACGTATTATTGCAGTTCACTGCATCCTACTGATTTGTTTAAACTAGTCTGCCCTTCACCAAATAAAGTAAACCAAACTATTAAATACACCTCAGGTCTGCACCATTGCAAATTAAATTTAATTCAAGTATTATTAATAGTGTACAATGTGCAGTATACACAGTACATCAAACCACCCAGTTCTATTTATTATTTTTACCATTATCATACTTTCCAAATATCCAACTGCTAATGAGAATTGTCCCAAAAACTTTAAGCATTAAATTGTCTGTCTCTATTTTCCCACATTGACATCAACATCGACTTAATTTGGCATTGCGATAAAGATGCTGCTGCTGCTGCTGCCATGAGAAGTTAACCAAACATCTATTTCAGAACATTCCATTTGTCCCCCTGGTTTCACCTTAACATGAATTCCCACTCAGGGTGTTTTGGCCGCAGCTTCACCTCGCTTCATCGGCAGCGCCAAAGGTCTCGACAGCATCTGGTGCAAAAGCCCCTCACGACACGAGTGAATTAGCAGAGCCCCAAGACTCACAGGCACAGTGACAAGCATTAAATCGATATTAACTTTGTATTAAACATGCCGCCTCCCTCCCTTGCTCCCCAAATGGACCGGTGCCATGTCAGTGCACAAAGCGCTCTGTATGAACTCACGCTGCACCTGTTCTCGCTGACTTGGCCAAGGGAGTTCTACTTCTTTCAATTCTTTCCTTTCGCTTTTAGGAGACTGTGGACTTGTGGGACTCTTACTTCCCTGTCTTAAAGTATATTATCAGAATAGATGTTGAGTGGTGTCGTAATCTGTAAGCGCATGTTGCTACAGTTTGCATATCATGTTCTCATCTCAGAGGGAGACCACAACCCTCTGTATTCACACATCCACCCTCATTAGCATAATCTGACAACCAAAACCATTGTCCATGACCATGTATGCAGAGTTAATTACTCATTAATACCAGACAAAACAGAGGGGTGCAGAGGAGGCATAGTTGTCCTCTGACTCCAAATGCTTGCTTGTGAAGTGAATTGAACCCCACCTTCAAATATTACAATTCATGGAATGCAATATAAATATTGAAATCCCCTAATGTCATCAGCTCAGGAGTACTCCGAGTCAGGTGTGCTGAAGTTAAAGCAAGGCGTCTAGTTTTAACAATAATCCGGCAGTGATGTTCCAAGTTCCTTGTGAGGGGCCTCGATGAGCGTTGGACCCCCCAACACACACACACACACACACATACACACACACACACACACACACACACACACACGCTCAGAATTTGTCACAGTGACACAGTGTGAATCAATTGCAAATGTGTCCCTCTGCAAGTTTAATCTCATCTCTACATTAGTTTCACGGATGCATGACGATTTGCAAGGAGCACCCCCTCTCAGCACCTGCGGGCAGTCTTTTGGGCTCTAGCGTCATGTAAACACCCGCTGCCTAGACGGGTGCCCCGTCTGAGCACCCAAGCGTCACTACGCAGCACGTTAAAGAAGCCCGGCCTGTGTGGTTGTCAACACTGGTTTATTTTAGGAGTCCTGTGGTGACATTAGCCACCACTCTCCTCAGGCCAACCTGCAGCATGTTTTTGATATAGATATATCTGAGTAATATGGATTGAACAGGCCTGAGACAGGGATCAGGAGGCCGCCACATGCAGCTGCCTAATACTGTCTTTGTTAGCTGGTGATGTTTGAAAGATGTTTTAATATGCTTGTGTGGCGGACTCTCTGATTCTTGAGTTGTGTATGTGTGCCATTGATTGTGAGTGAGGAGGGCCAAAGCCCTAAAAATCAGCAAACCCAGCGCTTGTATTTGCATTTTTCGGAGAACAAAACAAACTTTCACAGAAAATGTTCGTTTCTTTTTTACCAGGGCTGAAGGAGTGTGTGTGCGCACACGTGCGTGCATGTGTGGGTTCGGGGCATTTGAAGAAGGAGGTATGAATGGGGAAAGAAGGAGCTTGGGTGGAGGAGGGGATGCTTGACGGACTTCACTGCCTGTTGGCCCTGCAGCATTGATGCCGTGTTGGCCATATAATCGGATTGCCAGTGGGTGAAAGTGAGCCCGGGTGCTTATGTCAGTTTGCGTCTCGTCAAGCTGAATAATACGCATGGCCAGGGAGTGAAGCGGACGCTCGCCATTGAGCCTTCTCAGTACTTGTGGCTAAGCATTCCTAAAAGAGAGAAAAAGCCTCATTGGATTCATATATAATTCTCACTCAAGCGTTTTGATGCATTTGCATAACAGCAGGAAAGCAATGATCTTTTCAGGGCTGCTGCTGCTCCTGCTGCACAAGTGTCTGTTTGCATGTGCTGCTGTGTGTGTGTGTGTGTGTGTGTGTGTGTGTGTGTGTGTGTGTGTGTGTGTGTGTGCGCGTCCGTGTTCGAAAGGGTCCTAGTTGAGCGTAAAAAGGGCTGGATACAGTTGTTGCACTTGGCTTCTCGCCTTTAATTGAAGATCCACAGCAAAACACATTTGGCTTATTTCCATGTACAGTATACATTCTTCCTTCATGCTGGCAAAGGGTTGCAATAGGTGACCCTTAACCTGGAGTTGGCTTTAGTACAACTAAAAGAAGTGTGTAGAGCAACTAAAACATTTATGAATAAGCATTTAATTTTAATGGTTCATACGAACAATTTCCTTTCTGATACAATACTCAAATTACAGTCCCTCAAATGAGGGACTGTAATTTATCAACAAAATAAAAATAAATTTTAATATATATATATACACATTATAAAATTTATATATTTAATATATTTTAAAATCAATATTTATTGCCCTTTCAAAACCAAACTATAGTACGTTTTCAGTCATTCTCTGAAAATGCTATGCTGTGACTTACTTTTTCTCACTTTATTTCTGAAGCGACATACAACAGACCTGTCACAAATAAGTATTTTCATCCAGTAGTGCTGCAATTAGTAATCGAGTATTCTACTGACTATTCTATCGCAATAATAAACAACAAGGATAAAATGTATTTTTGCTTGGTTAAAGAGCAATTATGAATACGCAAAATAAAATGAGACATTTCACTTACTATTGAAAGACCAATTGGTTTCCTCTTTTAGATAATCAACAGTATTTTTCTGAAATCCACATTGTGCATACAGCAGGAAACTGCATTTTCTTCTCTACAAACATTTCTAGTGAGCCAATCGCAAACACAAATGTAAATAGGCATTTATTGTGAGTATTAAAAACATAAGGTAATTTTTAAAAAAGAGGAAGAGTTTGTCATCTTGTTATAAGGGCACAATTTAATCCAGGTGGTATCTCAGGTGGAACATTAGGGGGTACTACGTAAAAATATTACTTCAAAAGGAGGCGAAGAAGAAAAGGATACGAAGAAGAGTCAGAGTCAAGAATGTAGTTTCATGTCAAATAGATGCTAGCTGTGAGCTGATTGATTGGTAAGTACAGGGAATAAAAAAAGAAAAACAAGTCTGATTCTTGAGAACACGACACCGACTAAACCAGAATGTAATGAACAGAGAGCGCACGGGCAGCCCGCTGTGTAACTATTTGCGTGATTGCTCACAAAGCTAGCTGCTAATGCTAATAAAATCAAGCATACAGTCCGTAACGTCCAGCCACACGATTTCTACAATGCAGTTGGGCACAATTTTTTATTAACGTTTATTAACTTATTGTTACGTAAATTGTCATTGTGGTTTCTCTGTATGTTAACAGTTGTTCTTGGCATTTATTGACATTTATTGATGATTTATGTTGTACTGTTTTTGTTTTTTGTTTTTTTTAAACCATTACCGTTTGTAGTGTGAGAAAGAATGACCTCTTGATCAATTCCTTTACAAGAGCGTGCCCATCAGGGAGTTATCGGTCCAAAGAGGAAAACAACTAACTATAGCAATAATAACATGGTACACTTTGACCTGATAAATAATCCTCAGCATTATGTTGTCACATTTTTCTGCATTATCACAAAAAGTGACCGTAGAAAAAAGTTTTTTCGCCGCTTTTGTTCAAAGTAGCAAGTCTTTTCAAATCAGAATCAGAATCATCTTTATTTGCCAAGTATGTCCAGAACACACAAGGAATTTGTCTCCGGTAGTTGGAGCCGGTCTAGTACAACAGAGTACTCGTACAAAATTTACAGAACACTTTGGAGACATAAAGACATTGACAAAAAACAATTGTGCAAAAAGATGCAGATTCCTCTAGCACTTAGAGCAGTTCGAATGACTAATATTGCAATAGTCCGGTGCAATGACCATTGTGCAAAGGGCGCTGAGACTTCAAGGAGTGTATGGGGTTTAAAGTGACGAGTAGTGCGATCATCTGGGACAATTTTGGTTGTGCAAATGTTACAGATACTCCTCAATCAGTGTGCAAATGGAGCAGATGCTACTCTGGCATGAGTGGCCAGTATATGCAAATAGTGCAGCATGGCGAGACAACTACAGTGAGTGCACGAGTAATACATAATTGGCCCCACAGAAATGTGGTTCTAGTTTGCATTGATCGGTAGCGCCTACCTGAGGGAAGGAGCTGGAAGAGCTGGTAACCGGGGTGCGGAGGGTCCGAGAGGATTTTGCACGCCCTTGTCTTAGTTCTGGCAGCGTGCAAGTCCTCAATGGTGGGTAGGGGGTTACCGACAATCCTTTCAGCAGTTTTTATTGTCCGTTGCAGTCAGAGTTTGTCCTTTTTTGTATCAGCACCAAACCAGACTATGAACACAGGACTGATTCGATGACCGCTGTGTAGAACTGTCTCAGCAGCTCCGGTGGCAGGCCGTGCTTTCTCAGAAGTACATCCTCTGCTGGACCTTTTTGAGGACGGAGTTGATGTTGGTCACCTACTTCAGGTCCTGAGAGATTGTAATTCCCAGGAACTTGAAGGTCTCGATGGTTGACACAAGGCAGTTGGACAACGTGAGGGGCAGCTGTGGCGAAGGATGCCTCCTGAAGTCCACGATCATCTCTACAGTCTTGAGCGTGTTCAGCTCCAGGTTGTGTCCGCTGCGCCACAAGTCCAGCCACTCCACTTCCTGTCGATATGCAGACTCGTCACCGTCCTTGATGAGGCCGATGACAGTGGTGTCATCTGCAAACTTCAGGAGTTTGACAGTCGGGTTCGCTGAGGTGCAGTCGTTCGTATAGAGAGAGAAGAGCAGCGGAGAGAGGACACAACCTAGGGGCGCCCCAGTGCTGATGCTGCGTGTGGATGAGGTGGCCTGCCCCAGCCTGACCTGCTGTGTCCTGCCCGTCAGAAAGCTGTAAATCCACTGACAGATGGCAGGTGAGACGCTGAGCTGGAGAAGCTTGGTTGAAAGGAGTTCAGGGATGATGGTGTTGAACGCTGAGCTGAAGTCCACGAACAGGATCCTCGCGTAGGTCCCTGCACTGTCGAGGTGTTCTAGGATGAAGTGCAGTCCCATGTTGACTGCATCATCCGCAGACCTGTTCGCTTAGGAGGCAAACTGTGACACTCTTGAGGTGGTCCAGCACGAGACGTTCAAAGGACTTCATGACCACAGATGTCAGCGACAGGCCTGTAGTCATTCAGACCAGAGATTGCAGGTTTCTTGGGGACTGGAATGATGGTGGAGCGTTTGAAACAGATTGGAACTTCGCACATTTTCAAAGATCTGTTGAAGATCTGAGTGAAGACTGGAGCGAGATGGTCCGCGCAGACTTTGAGGCAGAATGGGGACACATGGTCCGGGCCTGCCGCTTTGTTAATCTCCTGTTGTTTGATGATGCGTCTCACATCCTGTTCATGGATGGTTAACGCAGAAGTCAGAGGTGTGGTTGTGGTCGCGGGTGCGGCCGGGTGGGTGTGTGGTGTGAAAGTGTCCTTTTCAAATCTGCAGTAGAAGGTATTCAAGTCGTTGGCTAGTGTGCTATTGTTCTCAGCTTGGGGGGATCGTCGCTTGTAATTAGTCAGCGATTGGAATGCATGCCAGACTGATTTAGAGTCGTTTGCGCTAAACTGTTTTTCCAACTTTGCTGCGTAGATCCTCTTTGCAATGTTAATTTCTTTAGTAAGCTGGTTTCTAGCTCGATTATGCAGGCCCTGTCCCCGCTCTGATATGCGTCCTCCTTAGCTTGGCGGAACTGCTTAAGTTTAGCAGTGAACCACGGCTTGTTGTTGTTGAATGTGCGAAATGATTTTGTTGGTACACAAACCTCTTCACAGAAACTGATATAGGATGTGAGAGTGTCCGTATATTCATCCAGGCTGCCAGCTGAATTTTCAAAGACACTCCAGTCTGTACAGTCTAAACAGCTTTGAAGTTCCATCTTGGCTTCATTGGTCCACTTTTTGACTGTTTTCACTGTAGGCTTCGCACATTTAAGTTCTTGCCTGTACGTCGGTATTAAGTGAATTAAGCAGTGATCAGACGAGCCCAGGGCTGCACGAGGTATAGCACGGTATGCGTTTTTTTTTTACCGTTTTTTACCGTTTTTACAGTGGTCTAAAGTATTATTTTCCCTGGTAGGACAGTCGATGTGCTGCTTGTATTTACGGAGTTCGTGGTTGAGTTTAGCTTTGTTAAAGTCCCCGAGAATAATGAGGGGTGAGTCCGGGTGTTTTTTTTCAATTTGGTTGACTTGTTCGGCGAGCGTTAGCAATGCGGCGTTCGTGTTAGCTTGAGGCGTAATATAGACTCCAGCCAGTATGAACGATGCAAACTCACGTGGCGAGTAGAATGGTTTACAGTTTAAGAATAGCGACTCCAAATGCGGGCTGCAGTGTGTGCTGAGCACCGTGACGTCCGTACACCATTTTTCGTTGATATGGAGGCATATCCCGCTGCCCTTTGTTTTCCCAGATGATTCCATGTCGCGGTCCGCTCGATGAATGTTGAAGCCGGGAAGCATGACGGCGCCATCGGGTACAGCGTCGCAAAGCCAGGTCTCCCTGAAGCAAATGGCCGCGGAACGTCTGAAGTCTTTACTGGTCTTTAACAGAAGATGAAGCTCGTCCATTTTGTTGGGTAGGGAGCGTACATTCGCGAGGTGGATCGACGGGAACGCAAATCTGTGTCCTCTCTTGTGGAGTTTCACCTGAATGCCGGCTCGTTTCCCTCTGTGGCGCCGCTTCAGTCTCCATGCCCCGAAAACCGCGGACGCCGCTCCGGTGAGTAACTCGGGGGGAAAAAACTGAGCGGATATTCGAAAGTTGGTGACAGAAAGTCCGGAGTAGCTTCCTTGATGGTTAGCAGGTCTCCCCTTGTGTAAGTGAGTCGTGTAAGGTCTCCAAAGACGAAAAAAAAAAAAAAAAAACAATACTAGAGAGCGCGTTACCGAGGCGACCACACTGGTAGGCGCCATCTTGGAATCAATCACTTCAAGATCAAGTGAAGTCACGAGTCATTGCTGTTCAAGTCCAAGTCGAGTTGCAAGTCTTGTGACTATTGTCTAGTCTAAAGTCATCAAATTCATGACTCAAGTCTGACTGGATTCCAAGTCATGTGACTGCAGTCCACGCCTCTGGTATCAGAGCCATCGACATTTGAGACAGTATCGACCACGCGAGTGACTTTGCTCCATCCGGCGTCTCGTCACAGCACACTCGGTGCTGTCTTTGTTTATATTTATGTGTATTTTCGCTTGGAACCACCTCTCCATGTTGGGAAAAGCCTACGTACAGTCATCAGGATCTTCTGAGTTGAAGATTACACTGCGAAAAGACTATTACAGAAGCCAACCAAAGCTGCAGCACCGAACACGGTGAGTCCCCCCTCCCCATGCGTAACCTAACTCCATTAACTCCTTTGTCCACAATTATGCAGTTTTAAAGTTATGTAAATGATCTTTGTGAAAATACATCTGGGCATGTATGCAACTGGTAAGTCTTATGTCCACCATTAATATATGACATTGTCAGAGTCCCACTTCTCTTCATACTGCCACAAAACTCATACTGTAAACCCATAAATTCCTTATTAAAATAATTTTGAAATAATTCCAAAAAAAGTATTTAGTTGTAATTTTATGTACAATACTGCATGAAAACAACTACATTGTTACAAAACAAAAAGTTCTGCGGGTTTGCCAACAAATAAACTTCATATATTAAATTAATCTCCCTCCCCTCCCTTAATCCAACCCCCCTTTGTATGATGATATTAATTTAAAGTTATGCTGCTGTTACGTTAATTTAAGTAGGGCATTTATGAAAAGTCAGAAAATAGAATACTGGTACATGGAATACATGTCAACACACATATGCCTGTTGTCATGCCTTGCTTTTACCTGAAAATGTTTCCATTCTGTCTTTTAAAATTATATAAAATAAATTCCACTGTTTGTTGCACACAAACTTCATATTCACACTAAAATATTTTGTCCATATAACTCGAGTCATGCCTTGCGATTGGCTAGCGACCAGTTCAGGGTGTACCCCGCCTCTCGCCCGAAGATAGCTGGGATAGGCTCCAGCACGCCCGCGACCATTGTGAGGAAAAGAGGAAATCCCCGGCCAGCCACCGGATACCCACCACCACAAATAGATTCCAGTCCTGTGGGAAACACTGTACATGATACACATTTGAAGATAATTGCTGAAAATGTGAAATGTCTGAAAACTATTTAATACTGAATTGTGGAGATATAGTGTTCTACTGTTTTTCAACAGCCTGCACATTGGACGACTGGTCAGCACATCTGCCTCACAGTTCTGGGGACTGGGGTTCAAATCCTGGCCCCCCCTGTGTGGAGTTTGCATGTTCTCCCCATGCCTGGTTGTGTTTTCTCCAGGCACTCGGGTTTCCTCCCACATCCCAAAAACCTGCGTGGTCGGTTGATTGAGGACTCTAAATTGCCCGTAGGTGTGAATGTGAGTGCGAATGGTTGTTTGTTTCTATGTGCCCTGCGATTGGCTGGCGACCAGTTCAGGCTGTACCCCGCCTCCTGCCCGATGATAGCTGGAATAGGCTCCAGCAGCCCGCGACCCTAGTGAGGATAAGCGGTAAAGAAAATGGATGGATGGATATTTTTCAACATTCATTTTTCCAGATTTATTTTTTGAGACATGGCTAAAATGGTGCCCTGTGACACATTTGGTCAGCTAGCATGAGCAGATCCTCCCCTACTACTGTATATAAGAACTTGAGCTGTTCAGTGGCATAATTGGGTGACCAGGCGGTAGTCACATTATGTCCCCACCAATAAGTGCCAGTTAGTGTGTGCTTTATTATATGATTCTCGTCCTCAGTAACTATTCCATTTTGAAGGTGAGCCTCCTAACGTGATTTTTTTACATCATGTAAGCTACCACCATTTTCATAGTGCAAGCTATCTAAAGTAGTGGTATTTGATTGACATTGACATTTAACAGATGAATCAGGTGCGGTTCCCATGCATTCAGCGGACACACCCACAGCATTTGAGAGCGGAGACAATACTTGATTTATCACGATTTATTTTAATCCTCATTTTGTATACCTGGCAATTTTTTTAATCATTCAAATGTGGCAGGGTTGTTAAATCTCAAATTGTTGTTGTTATCTCAAATATGGCTGGCCATCTTTTGGGAGATTGCAGCAGCGACGACACAGTGATTTTGGGTTTCCTCAACCCGGATGTGGCCCATCAGCTGGTCCATTGAACCTGTTGAAACTCTGTGAGGCATGATGACTATCGGGACGGTCAGGGTCTTTGGTCAGACAAACAGCAGTAATGCGTTGTGACTGACTTTCCACTCAGGAGACCCCCCAGGTCGGATTCCTGCAGCAGTCCAAGGCTTCATTTAAATGTCACATAATGGACCAGTGGGTTGTGCTGATTATCAGTCCCGCTGTTGCCCGTAATTGATCCTCTCATTGCCTTATAGGGGCTCTAATAAGCCATAGGTGAGGTGCCCTCTGCACAAACAGGTCTTAGCACCCCCCCTTCGCCCCCTCCCCCTTTTCTGGCTTTTCAGTTCCACCAACCATCGAGCATCAACCCCATTCTCTCTCTCTTCCTTCAGATACCTTCTTTTTTAACCTCGCTGATCTCAGACTATTTTGAAGTTAAAGGGCAATAAATGACTGATCATACAAATCATGGACAATGTCATACTTAATTTCTCTCAACCATCAGCCATGTAATTCAGACAAGGATATGGGTTGAAGAAAGTCCGCTAGAATGATCGTGGAACTGCAGAAAGGCCTCTTCTCCAAAAACTGCTGTGTACGTAGTCAGGAAATTTTGAATCATCTTCTTTTAGTCTCCCATTCACAGTTGTTAAATTCAAAAGGTATTTATTCCAGACTTCTTTCAGTACATTATTTTTGGCTGTCCAGTGTTGCAGAGCTCTTGTACTTGGACAAAAGCCCAATAGAGCAGGCCAGGGTAAGGGTCACCTATTGCAATATGACCTATGCTCTGCAGGGCCAAATGAGAGGACATTTAAGGTCAAGAAGAGAACAATGGTGTGAGAGACAGTCCACTCCAAAGACAGCCAACAAGCCCCATAGCCAGAATGTGAACATTCCACTCAACGTTGGAGTGGAGTCACCAACAAATATGAGTTGGGTCAAAGATGGAAGGATCTTGACCAGATCTTACTTGTGTTCGCTTTACTTATATGCAGGCCTTCAAGAGTGTGACCTAGCATCTGCACAACCATACACAGAGATAACTACCGTATTTTCACAAACATAAGGCGCACCGTATTAAAAGGCACAGTCTCAGTTACGGGGTCCATTTCTGTATTTAACACATACATAAGGTGCACCGCATTATTGGGCGCAGGAATGGTAAAACAATGTACTCACGTTATTTTTTGATCAATCCTCATCCACAAATCCATCAACGTCTTCATCTTCTGTATCCGAAATGAACAGCTGGGCAAGTTCTCCATCAAACACAGCAGGTTCCCTGTCGTCATTGTCGGAGTCAGTCTCGTTGCCATGCGGCTCCTCAGAAATAATGCCGGCTTTTACGAAAGCTTGGACAACAGTCAAAGCAGACACAATCCATTCACAAATTGTGGCGTAACTCGCCCGGCGCTGCCTCCTAGTCTTAGCAAAACTGTGTTCGCCATCTGTCATCCATCGCTCCCACGCCGCTCGCAACTTCACTTTGAACGCCCTGTTTACGCCATTGTCCAGCGGTTGGAGTTCCTTCGTCAAGCCTCCCGGAATGATGGCAAGCTCCGAGTTATTGCCCTCAGTCGAATGGTGACTGTAGAGATGCTTCTCCCGGCTGTTCTTTGCTCATTAATCCATTGCTCGAGTTGGTTTTCCAACTCGGGCCACCTCACCTTGTTTGCGCGGAAAATCAGCTTTGTCTTCTTGACTTGGCGAAGCTCGTTTTTCTGCTTCTTCCAGATGCGAACCATGGATTCATTGATCTTGAATTCTCTCGCGGCTGCTCAATTACCATGTTCCTCCGCGTAACTGATAGCTTGCAGATTAAACTGTGCTTCGTAACAGTTTCCCCTTTACGTCCACATGCTGTCCTCAGTCACGTCTGCCTTTCCTCTATATAAGCAGCGTGTCGGCAGGAAATGCTCCCAGTCAGTCAAGCAGAGCGCTCTTCGAAGTCATACAACAACATTTACAGATTTTGGAACTCGGTGTACACATAAGGTGCGCCACATGATTAGGCGCCCCGTCCATTTTGGAGAAAATTTAAGACTTTTAAGTGCGCCTTATGGTCGTGAAAATATGGTACTTATGTTCCACTTGGTTCACTTTCAGCCTTTGGCAGAAAATTTGGTGAGTCCAGCGACACTACCCAGTGACTATACTTTTGCTTTCCCATGGTTTTGTGTTTCAACTCGCAGATGAACAGAGACTAATTAATCATGACAGAAGCAAATCTCACCCTCATAGAGTCCAACCCGATTCATTTTATGACGTGTCCAAGATTTCAGACAATGTGCCAGCAGATAGAATATAAATTATAGCTACCAGTTGTTGTAAGAGGGGATGCATGGTTATCAAGGCTTGGCTTTGCTATAAATCCTCTGCACTCATTCATGCACTCTAAGTGAAGGTCAGAATTAGTTGTATGTGTGCAACTACTATATTCAGAAATTTTGAAGTACACATATGTTCCAATTTCACTACATTCATCACTAAAGAAATATTCTAGGGATTGGAAATGCCAGAGCATCTCAGTTCAGGCCTGACAGCTGCATTCCCATTCATAGACACTTTACATGCATACTGTGAAACCAATGGTTTGACTCAGCTTTCATATGAAAATTCATATAAAGAGGCCTGGAAAGTACAAAAAATGTTGATAATCACCATCCGCTTCTCTCCAAGACTCAGAAAGCCAAGCCAAAATAATGGCATGAGGAGGCACAATGATCTAATTAATTAAAAGCGGTATCAATTCATGCACTATTGCAACATGTGACAAAGAGCAGATTGAAACGAGCATGAGAGCAGAAGACAGTTGGCGAGGGTTTCCCGATTCAAAAAGTTCTATTGAGTGCGCCGGGTTTCTCCATCTTTACAGCAGATGACAAAGAGCACCAGTTAATTAGCAAGAAGTATCATCTCAAGGGGGACTATGAAGAAAACCTCCATTCATTCTTTCTGTTCACCTCTGCCTTACGAGAATGTCTTGAGGAGCTGCAGGGGAAAGGGAGGGTGAGTGGCGAGCGGGCTTAGCTCCGACTGAGGGCCTGCCTTGCTTGATTTAATTTCGACAGTCATTCCTTTTAATTTGCAATGTCATTGTATCTAACCGGGACTTTCTATTGAGGCTGATGATCAAGTAAAAGTGTTGGAGTGCAAGTCAACGATGCCCCCCTTCTGCCTACTGGATGAGACGCAGTTCTGGCCAAGGAAGGAGGATGAGTGACAAAGAATAAAGAGCACAGGAGGGTATGGAAAGAGGATGAAGTTTTAATTAAGGCACTTGTGGGTTTCTAAGCAGACTAATTTAGCCACAGTTCCACACAAGTGCATGAGATGATTGAAACAGTGATGAGATCGAAGGTCAGAGGGGCTCAAAGTATCTTTTTTAGGGGAGCCGATATAAGATCTTTTGTTTGTGGAGATTTTGAAGTGTCTGAATGTGGCATCGAAAAAAGAAAATAACAGTTGGGGAGAAAACAACTAATCTGCCATCCTACTTACTCTCAATACAACTCTAACAAAAAAATAACATACTTCAATACAACACTATCTGAGTTTTATGCTGAAATGTATCATAAACTGAATGTGAGCAAGTAAATCACGAAACCCAAATAATGTTAAGACTTGAGGAATTAGCATTCACAATACCAGCAGAAGGGCAACAGCTTGAAGGTAAATCTGATGTGGAGAACCAGGTTGGTGTAAATGCTGTTTTTGTATCATTTGTTTAAATAGAAGCCTGATCAGAGCAACAAACTCCCCAAGGTCCACATGGCTGAGGTCCACACAAAGGTAGGCCAGCCTGGGCTCAGGTCCCTGAGGACTGGGGAATATGCAAAGCTCTGCACCTCCACACTGCAAGCTGAATTCGAATGGTTTCAACTAGACTGCACCATAAGGAGGCAACATACACCGTCTTTGGCTACTTGGTTTTACAAATAAAGCTTAGGCAACGTAAATGTATGACAGTGACTGTCCTAGGAAAGGTTTAAGAATGGAAATGCAAGTTTGCATAGCGTCTTTTTGTTTCTGAGTGACCATAGAGAGAGTACTTCATCCCAAATGCAAGAAAAAGTTGGTTTGGCAAAATATGGCCCCTTTCAGTCAAACATACACAAATAAATGAATAAATGTGACAAGGGAGGGAAAGGATGAACAAGTAAAACATGAGATGGATTGTGTGGGGAAAACCTCAATACTCTGATTTTAAGCTTGTATTGAGTCACTGCTCATCTTTATTCTGCTATTCTTTGCTGCACAGTTGCATTCAAAATAATTGTTTGGACTTTCTCCCAAATTCCTGATCTCCTTACGAAGATCTTCGATAAACCCCGTCGGACCTTCAAGTATGAAGTTTGGACAGTAACTTGTGACGCACCCCAATTACATTAATAGACAGTTTATTAATAGACATTAATAGACTTAAGAACAATCAAAAACAGTGTGCCTGAAGTACTAATTAACAAGGACCCTATAATGACTTTCTACCACTGATCATTCTGATCCTTTTGAGCCAAGAGTTGCTTAATAGCTCAGGAAACTGCTGACAGTAGTCGCAGCATTGCTAAGGGAGGCCTTTCAACATGCAGGCTAAAGGTTAGCCTGTCAGAAAAGCATCGCCATCTCAGCATCTCTTTCAGATGTCAACTTGAAGGAAGGAAACTGACAGATTGATTTTTTTCCCCTGTACCTGTCTAATCTGATCTGCTTTCAAACTTTTGATGTTAGTAGGTTAGTGTACAAAATTGACTCCTACTTCAAATTTGGACTTTTTTGTACCAACTGGATGTGTGAACTCAAAGTAGCTCCTTCCACAAACATGGCAGACATGGTGCGGATATACCCTGACTGACTGAAGGGATTCATATTAAAGGGATTGGGCATTGTTCAAGTAGCTCCCAGAATATGACATTTGACTCCCTATTTGGGCTTTGCCTGTTGTTGGACTCTACGTGTTCAATTTTGCATTGTCGTAAGTGACAGCCACACATAAAAGTTACATTATATAAACACAAGAACTATATGGCTTATGGGATCGATTTGTCATTTCATATAAATCTTCAAATAAACTAATGTTTTTAAAATAGTTCATGAACACGCACACAGGAGCAATGATCCTACAGTGGCAATATGGAAATGTTCACTGTGCATTTTGTGACTCATTAATTTGTGACCATGAAAAGGTTTTTGCCAAAGGATTTGCAATGAAATGTGGGGACTTTTTTTGGGGAGGGAAGATGGTTTTAAGGCTTGTGCTCAACTCTGTGGAAAATTCAAAGTAAGAGAGGAGGGGGATGATCTGCCAGAGGAACCGGGTGGAGGGTGATGTATGGAAGCGTAAGAGCAAGAGTTTATTCACTGGCGTCTAAGAGCGCCATTCAGACCCACTGAGAGAGTGTCTATAGCGGGGCAATCAAGCATAGGACTAGGAGGCTTTATCTCAAAAATACAACCCCACCACCACTGAGCCACACCCTTCTAACACACACACACACACACACACACACACACATACACACACATACCTGTGAAAAGTCTCTCATGTGCGGTTAAGGGTGCCATTGAGCGAGACAGTCCTGTGAGGCACAAACAATCCTGAGGAGTCTATCATTCTGTGTGGTGTTGTCTTAGGCCTTCAATAGAGCTGCTTTGACCTCCCCACCATCACCTCCCCCTCCTCTTCTTTCCCCCTCCTTTCGGCTCTATCCACCCTTTCTATCTGCTGCCAACTCATCTCAAACTAGCCTTAGCAATATGGGCCTCATCATCAACTTTAATTTCAATCAATGATGGTATCTTCTGGCCTGGATCACATTACCATGTGGTAACTAAGGACTAACTTACTACATTAATAACTGATTTTCTTTTGCCCGTATTATCTGCACCAGTTAATTATACAATTTTCTTTAAAAGCTTATACAGTGATCCCTCGTTTCTCGCAGTTATTGGGGACTAGAAACCCCGTGAAAGGTGAAAAACGGCGAAGTAGGATTTGACACCCCCCTGAGGAATTTTTGTGTATGTGGGTACCAGAATGTTTAAAATATGTAAAGAGTATTTATACTTTACATATTTGAGACAAAGATTACAACAGTACACATATTTACTTAAATCTTTAATTATAAAACCTTATACAGTAATTAACATTTATTATACAGTAATTAACATTTATCAACATTGCCTTCTGAGAGAGGCGAAGAGGCTTGTGTTGGTGGCGGAGGGTTGGCCTTTGCCCTGATCATATTAGTGTCCAAACTCACTGTCTTTTCCCTGCAATCAGCAATCCCCAATGCCAATGCCGCTTCCATTTTCACAATTCTCTTATTACGCGGAGTTACCACACGTTTCGCTTCCTTATTAAAGGTTATTGAAGTAGTTTTGAGGATGTTTGCTTCCTCTTTCTTGATGTACCGCACTGTAGATTCATTCACGCCATAATGGCGTGCCACAGATGCATAACTTCTGCCCTCTTTGATCATATCTAAAAGTTTCACTTTTTCACTGATGCTCATCATCATCTTCTTCCTCTTGGGTGCCCCCGAGGAAGCTTTTGCAGGGGCACAGCGCTGAGGCGGCATTGTAAGGGCTTAACTAATCAAAAAAAGTTATCGCTTAAGCAAAAAAAGTTATCACGAACACAACACGAAGATACAGTATGCGAGAGAGTCAACAGCGTGGACGAGACTGGCGAGACACGACAAGGAAAGATGCTGGGTGAGGCTGCGATGATGCGCAGCCAATCAGCTCACGGGATAAATCTACTCATTCTCTCATTGGTCGATGTTGCGCCGGGAACCAATCACGCGCCTTGTATGAGTGCCCGTACAGTACACAAAGCCTCTGAGTCAACTCATCTCTTTGTTTGGCATGCAGGGAAACCTTCTCTTTCGCGCATGAACATGAAACAACGCGTCTTTCCGCAATATGGCTGCCGATATGACTATTTTTTATTATTATTTTTTTAATGAATATTTTTGAAAACCCTCCGAAGCACTGAAGCCGCAAAACATGAAGCGTGAAGTGGCGAGGGAACACTGTAATGCATTAGGTTGTATACTGGTCAAAATCTAGATTTTGACGAAAACAGTCAGCTCTTTTTGTAATTGATCATCAGAAATATTTTTTGTTTTGTAGATTGCCACAAATATACATAGAAATTAAAATGAATAATGAAAGAACATTTTATAATCCCAATTAGAGGATTGATAGGAAGACTAACTTTGATGCAAAAAGATCCCCAGGAATCGTGTCTTAAACATACTCTACATAAGTCGATCCCTAAGATATCAAATATTTTTTGGTATGATATTAATCATCATATCTTGTCACACCAGAACTTCCTAAACTTCCTAAAGGTCTTGATTGGAATAGCGAGGACCCGATTTGGCATTCTTGACGGATATGGTTCATTGTTTGTGTTTCTCCAAATGGACAGCCAACGCTGGTTTCGAGTCCCAATTTGTGATGCTACGTCAGCTCGCTGTTGTTCCACTTCATTCTTAATTTTCTGTTGGTTTGAGGGTTGTTCAGGTGAAAGGCGCAAACCTTGGTTTTCCTTGGGTTTGTGTTCAGTAACCATTTCTTGTAGTATTCGGAGAATGTGGTTAGGGCATCTGAGAGTCCTTGTCTAATGTTTAAGCTGTTGGACTGAGTGGTGATGCATACTGTAGGTCGTCTGCATATATGTACAGTATCTGTGGATGTTCTGGTACTGTGCTACATCTTCGCTGTGCTGCCATCAGGTTTAAGGCTTGACTGCAGCAGGAGTGGCTGGGTCTAAAGCCGGCTTGACCAGCAGAAAAATGTGGTTCAAGGATTCTTGCTAGGATCATTCATTCATATCATTTGTATAGGATCCATAATAGGGAGATTGGCCTGAAGCTTTTTGGTGATGTTGGGTCTTTTCCGGGTTTTAGAAGGACTATCACTCTGGCTCTCCTCCAAATTTTAGGGATTTTAAGGGATGATGTACAGTTGTTCAATAGGGATAGTATCCATATCCTTTGGCATTTACACCAAAGTGTGTTACCATTTCTGTGGTTATCCCATCTAGGCTTGATACTTTGATGTGTTTAAGGTGTTAGATCGCTGTGGACAAGTCTTCTTTGGTAAATGGTTCAGGATCTGTGTTGCTGCATGATACAGTTTATGTCCATCTTCAATTTTACATTTTTTAAAACATTAAGTGTTTTACCCTTTAATAGCAGCTGGTGGGCCACCTGGTTTCACGGCTGTAATTTGAGGTTCTGGTGCATTTTATGATATTAATTAGAATACGTAAGCATTATTCCAAGATAACTAAAAGTTCTGTTGTCCATCTACAATACAGATCCACGTACAAATGAATAGTCTTTCGGATAGTTGCGTTGGAAATGTTAAATATGACACTTAAACATGCACTCACAAATATCTGTATACATTATGCATGTCCAATGTTTTTACTGGCCCACAGCATATTCTAAAAAGATCATTTAATATGGCCGTCTTCTCTTGGCCCACATTGTACTTTTTACTTTCAACACCGGGTAGTATTGTAGAAAGGCAGGAGAAGAGTAGAATGCATGGTGTAGCAGTAAGACGAGCTGGCAAAATACTGTATAAGTTAAAAGGAGGTTTGACTGCTAAATATTTAAAGATGTTGTTATTGAAGACTGTGATGTTCAAAGACAGTATGAAAACAAATAAAAAGGTGCGTGTCAACGGGACAGCATAATATTAAGCATAAAATTGGTAGTATGCTAGTTTAACTAGAGTCACTGATGGTGTAGTGGTACACTCGCCTGACTTTGGTGCAGGCAGCGTGGGTTCAGTTCCCACTCAGTGGCGTTGTGAATGTAAGTGCGAATGGTTGTCCGTGTCTATATGTGCCCTGAGACTGACTGGCGACCAGTTCAGGGTGTAGTCCGCCTTTCGCCCGAAGTCAGCTGGGATAGGCTCCAGCGTCCCGCGACCCTAACCAGGATAAGCGGTGTTGAAAATGGATGGATGGTTGGTTTAACTACATTGACATGCTTAAAAAACAAAACACAAAACATGGCAGCAACACTTAGGTCTACTGGGATAGATGCAGTAGAATTAGAGCAAGAAGAAGAGGCAGAGAAGGTCCCCAACTTACTCCTACTGACTCCAGTAATAGTCATTGTTCCCACAGAGCAGTGAGAAAACATGTCATGTTGTATGCCCTTTTTGTATGTATTGCTGCTCTGTTTGTGTTGAAGTAGTCATTGTTTGAAGTTTTATGTGATTTGGTTAAACATTTTGGTGTATAGAGTAAATGTTTAATTCTCTTTTGTTTCCTGTGTCAGTTTTACAGTAAACTTCAATTTGAAGTGTCAAACAGTTTCAAGCAAGCACGCTTTGGCTTTTTATCTGCAAAACTATTTGAACCCACAACCTGTGAGGCTGATGTGTTAACCAGTTGCCGACTGTGCCGCCCCTTCGCTTCTTCTCTATAATTTATTTGAATAGATCTTTAAGACAAGTGTCTTAAGTCAGGTGTCAAAATCAGGTATCCCTGCAGTTTGTCCGAGCCAGCTCTCCTTTTTCCACTTGGATAACAGTTTAGTTTCTTGTTTTTTTCTTGACCCAGTAACTCCCACAGCAGCTTGACTCATTTCATTTCCTACTTTACTACTTCCTTGTCATTTTATCTCCTCCTGAGTAATCACAGTAAGGCCTGCTACACACAAAGACTTTTCAAATATTAAAGGATTTTTTTTTTTTTAATCTGTGTCAAACCCCACACACAAAGATAATAAAATCTGGTTATCCTCAAACAACGACTTGCTTTGGAAAATACTTCTTGCCGTCTGGGGAACCCACTTTTATCCAAAAAAATACAACATCGGGTAAGACGTGCTTGTTTTTATTTACAGTTATTTCCTTCTGTTGAGTCAGGGTGCTTCTTGATTGGTTATATTCTGTTCTACGTCACAATTCACGGTGTCATGACTGGACGACTTTTTGTCATAAATATTGAACACCGTCATTATTTAAGATTGTTGGCTCCGACCTGTTTCGGACTCTAAAATTGGGATGAATCATTGTCAGTAGACACTGAAGACTTTTTCCCATTTTGGGATTGGTAAATGTATTGATTTCGTACTTGAGATTAATTTGGAACTTGTAAAGTTTTGTTTTGTTTTGTGGGAGTAGTTCTCCTATTTTCTGAAAAAAAAACGGGTCGTTCTAAAGTATTAAATGTGTTGAGAATCTTTTTAGGATTGTTGTTCTTACTTTATAGTATTGAAGGAAGTTACCACCTTTAATTTTAAATTCTTAGAATAAGCTTTCTCGTGACATGAATTATTTTTTAATAAGTGATGTCGGCGGTCAATTCCACTTTGTTCCCATGTGCTGCAGTAAAGGGGTATTTTGTTCATCTCAAAATGGGGATTGTGCCAGATTGGTGAGGAATGATACGGTGCTGACTGAGATTGTGTGGTTTCTAGACCTTTCCACCATGCTGATAACGTGGCTGCAATAATCGGTTCTTAAAACAATTGTGGCGTTTGAGACTTGTGCTGATAAATGGGAGGTCTGAAAGTTTGGTGCTATTGCAGTCTATCTGTTCTAGTTCCAGCCAAGATTTGTGTTCAACATTTGGATATAACCATTTAATGAGGTACTGTATTTGGCTCGCTAAGTAATAGTGTTTGAAATTGGGTGCGTCAAAAGTCCCCCTTCTGTTTTACTATTCTGAAGGGTAGCTGGGCTAATTCTATTTTTAGAGTAAAATTTGAAAATGGCAGAGTATAGCATTTGGAACCATTTTAATGCAGGTTTGAATGGGATCATTGAAAATAAATAGTTAATTTGTGGTAACGTTTTCATTTTTACTGTAGCTACCTGTATATGCCCTAAAAGTGAGACAGGTAGCCTGTTCCAACATTTTCAATCAACATTTTTTTTTCCGGTAGAGGTACGTGATTTAAATTATTTAACTCTGTAAGTTTTGCTGAGATATTAATGCCAAGATATTTGATATTCCCTGTCGGAATAGGAAAGTTTGGATTGGTCTGCAGGATTTTTATGAGTTAGTCGTTGTGGGAGTATTATTGATTTTGACCAATTGATAGCATATTTTGATAATTGCGAAAATTAATTGCGAAAATGTCTTAATGAGGTTAAAAACTTTTTGAAGTGATGCCTTGGGTTCTTGTAAATAAAGAAGAATATCATGTGCGTAAAGATTGATTTTGTGTTCTGACACAGGAGTACAGATACCTTGAATACTAGTGTTCTGCCGTATCGCTATTGCCAGTAGTTCAATAAATAGTGTGAATAGCAGGGGCGAGAGAGGGCTTCCTGGTATAGTTCCACTTTGTAAAGTGAAACTTTGTGATGTGACCCCATTTGTGGTGACAGTTGCTTTGAGTCAGTTGTATAAGGTAATCCAGTGAATATATGAATCACCGAAGCCAAATTTGTGAAGTGCAGCAAAAAGAAAAGACCAGCTAACTTTGTCAAAATATTTTTCTGCATCTAGTGACGAGAACATTATTTTTCGACTATTGCATATTCTTCTGTGAGTTTTTTTATTTTCATCTGCAATTCGCTTTCTAATTTTTGTTCTTGTTTTTTCTTGGAGGCAGAGTGTGAAATGATTTTGCCTCTGATTACAGCTTTCCCTGTTTCCGAAAGTAAGAATGGGGATGTAGTTGTGAAATCCTTCATATCAAGAAAATCTTTCCATTCCTTCCTTCCAAATATATCGAACTCTGGATCTTTCAGTAGAGAAGTATTAAAACGCCAGGTTGGGAGAAGGTATCATGTTTGATTCAAGTTTGAGGCAGAGAGAAATTGGAGCATGTTCACTGATAATTATTGGATGTATTTTGGATGTACTGTTTTGAGCAACTGAGTTAACTATAGGAAAGTAGTGAATTCTAGAGAAGGAGCGGTGTACTGAAGAAAAGAAAGTGTAGTCCGATTTTATATGATTTCTTTATCCTCCATATGTCGGTGAGTCCAAAATCTTGCATATATTCATCTAATATTCGGGAAGACTGTGATTGGTATTTTTTTAATTTGAGTGGTCTATCGTTGGATTAAGTGCTATATTAAAGATGGCACCTATAATAATTGTTGAATTAGCTGACACATTGGTTAGATGTGAAAAAAGTGTGGGAATAAAATCTGGATAGTCAATATTGGGGCATATACGTTAATGTGGATGATTTGTTGAATATAGTTGAATTAATAATTATGGGTCTGGCCTTTATTGTGCTATATAGCGTAAAAACGTAGTCTATTATGAATTAGTTTTGAGACTCCTCTTTGTCTGCGGTTATAGGTAGCTGAAAAGCTCTGACTGAAATTTAAATCGGAAAGTTAATTTTCTTCTGATTTTGAAAAATGGGTTTCTTGTAAGAAAAAGATCAATTTTTAATTTCTTGATATACAGGTAATCCATCCATCCATCCATTTTCTGTACCGCTTATCCTCACTAGGGTCGCGGGTGTGCTGGAGCCTATCCCAGCTATCTTCGGGCAAAAGGCAGGGTACACCCTGAACTGCTCGCCAGCCAATCGCAAAGCCATTCACACTCACATTCACACCTATGGGCAATTTAGAGTCTTCAATCAACCTACCATGCATGTTTTTGGGATGTGGGAGGAAACCGGAGTACCCGGAGAAAACCCACACAGGCACGGGGAGAACATGCAAACTCCACACAGACGGGGCTGGGATTTTAACCCCGGTCCTCAGAACTGTGAGGCAGATGTGCTAACCATTTGGTCACCGTGCCACCTAACTGTGAACGAATGGCATTTACAGTCCATGAAAGAAAAAATTATGCTTGGCATATTAATGGTAAGTGTACAATTGTTATAAGTGAATGTGGGACAACGTGTGAGTAGATCGTCTATACGTTTGCAGAAAAGATAGATAACTCTCAGCAATATGATATAGCTAATGGTAACTTTCCTCCTGTGTCGCTGATAATATGAAGGAGGAGGTATTATGTATTGAGGTATTGAACGTCTTGTATATGAGTTCAGCATGCCAATACATGTGTATCTTCATCAAACCTCTCTGTGCTTCTGAGGTGCTCTAGCTTCTCAGTGATTATCTCTTGCTTTTTAAGAAATGCAAGATGATGATCAAAATGTCTGTCTTGCATGACACTTTTATTTGGGTATGTGCATTTTGCTATTTCCTGCCTTTAGATTCTTAATTTCATACCTTCAAGTAAGTCAGGTAAGTCTCCTTTGAAAGTCACTTTTGTATTCCTTTTGTATTGCTCCCAGATGGACAGTTTTTCTTGCATCTTTCATCTGTCTCTCCACTATAGTTGTTTTTCATAGCCTTCACAATTCACTCTCCCCACAGGAATTGTGAATGAGTAATCAGATACTGTAATTTCTCATGTATAATGCGCATTTCCCCCCGCAAATATTGTCAAAAGTCAATAGTGCGCATTATACATGGGTATATGAGAAAATGAAAAAGACTTTCCCATTTTATAAATGTATGCCGCCATCTAGAGTTTATGAAAAATCTGTACACTTTCATTCCACTATTCCACCGCCCCCTAGAGTTTAGGAAAAAGGTGTAGTATACACTTTCATTCCAATATGACAGGGATAAATATGACTGCATATATGTACAATTGTGCTCATAAATTTACACACGCAGGCAGAATTTGTGAAATATTGCTTTAAAAAAACCGACTGATGACTGAACAACATAATTTCTTTATGGTTATGTTTTGTTTAATGATAATGCTTTTCTGAAATGCTTGACAGTTTAATTTGAATCCTATTAAAATAAAATGAAATTCGTTTTGCCTGGTCCTTCATGTTTTCTTAAAAAAATTGTAAACATAAATTCTGCCTGGGTAATCAAACATATGAGGACAACTGTGTGTTTTCTCATTTATTAAAAAAAAGTAGGGCTGTGAATTTCAAAATAAGAGCAAGTAAATAAAAAGAAAGTATTATGTGTTCAAATAAAGTGCTTAACTTCAGAATAAAGTGCTTAACTTCAAAAAAAACTAACAAAATATAGATAATACTTCACTGTTCTTTCAGTTACTGATTTTGTAACAATGTCTTCAGTCATCTTGATCCTTTTTCGTTAACAGTGAGAACCGGCACTAAGAACTACTTTAAGAAGTGTGTTTTAATAGGTTTAAATGTGTTTAAAGTGCATGGGAGGGGTAAAATTTTCAAAAAAAATATATATATATTTGTTTTTCAAATGGTCTCTCTATATCAGGTAGGCGGTACCGATCAATGCAAACTAGAACTAGAACTAGCAGACATTCCAACAGCTTCTTCCCTCTTGCGATCAACTTCTTAAACACCTAACCTACAATTCCATTACAACATGCTGGCAATTTATTGACTTGAGTTCGTTGTCACATTTCTGTGGGGCCAATTATACATTACTCGTGCACTCACTGTAGTTGTCTCGCCACGCTGAACTATTTGCATATCTGTTGTTGACCAATACTGGTCACTAATGCCAGAGTAGCATTTGCTCCATTTGCACACTGATTGAGGAGTATCTGCAACATTTGCACAACCAACATTGTCCCAGATTATCACACTACTGGTCACTTTAAACCGCATACACTACTTGAAGTCTCGGCGCCCTTTGCACAATGGTCTTTGCACTGGACTATTGCAATATTAGTCATTCGAACTGCTCTAAGTGCTAGAGGAATCTGCATCTTTTCGCACAATTGTCCAAAAAAAATAAATGTACCGGCATTACCAGATTACTAGCAACCCTTTACTGCTCAGTGATTTTTTTTTTTTTTTTTTTTTTGTCAACGTCTTTATGTCTCCAAAGTGTTCTCTGTCAATTGACTGTCTGTTGTCGTAATAGAGCGGCTCCAACTACCGGAGACAAATTCCTTGTGTGTTTTTTGGACATACTTCGCAAATAAAGATGATTCTGATTCTGACATAGAACATATGAAAAGACGACACGGACATCAGTTTTTCTTCTTTTTTTGCTGAGTTGATTATTATGTAGCCTCCTAATAGGCACACCCTGATTCTCAACAATGATGCTTTTAGGTGTATTGGCCAACAGTGTTAGGTTACCTTTGATGGCAACCTATATCAAAAACAGGACACATCTCTTTTCAGCCAACCAGAGACAACCGCTTCCCGCATTTGTTCACCACATATGTGCACACTCACCTCTCGCTTTCGATTAGTTTCACATCACTCTCATGCCCAGTCATGCTTCAGCTGTCTTCATGGACTGCTGGAATTGAGAGAAAAAAAAACAATATGAAGGAACAACTTCACTTACCATAACTATCACTGCTAACATTATCCAGTACACCACTAATTCCCAATCACTGTGCCCCCAGAGATCATCAGCTGTGCCATGAGAAATTGGTCCATAAATGTTTATTTATTTATTACAAATAATGTATCTGTCATGAACGGAACAGAGGATAGGGCCCAAAAATGCACAACTCCAAAACAAATGGACAGATTCAAAAAGAGAGGTTTAATATACAGGCAGAGGTCGGTTCACAGGCAGGCAATCCAAAAGAGGCAACAGTATCCAAAAAAGTGAGGCAAAAAGGCGACGTTGGTAATCGGAACAGGGTCTAGTCTTACTGTGAGTCTGTGACGTGGAAACAAGGAATGCTGGAAGGCGACGACAAAGTACAACAAACTGGCGACTAGAAAGAATGAGACACAAGGTTTAATGCAAGGGGTAATTAGGGTGAATGAGGCACAGGTGGTGAAGATGCTCTCAGGAGCAAGGGGAAGACAACAACCGGAACACACACCCATGACAGTACCTTTGTTCATCTATCTATGCCAATGACATATTGTGACAGCCTGAACAACGAAATGCTCTTTCAAATGACAGAAGAGCAGAAGTTACAATCAACCTATGTATTCACCTGTTACCATTCATACAACAGAATATCAGCTTTTTGTTCAGCTAATGTAAACAGGCCAAGATTTCACATAAAGTAAATTTGTGAGTAAATTCAGACAAGACCATCATATTTCTTTGTGACATTTTTGTTTTGTAGCATGCCATGAGATTTTCCTAAAGTAAAAAAAAAAAAAGTAAAGTTTTAAAGTAAGTAAGCAAGTAAGTAAGTAAAAGCAGGGAAACATTGTATTACGCTATATTTTGAATGAATTGTTTGTCAGTCAGACTGAGTAAGTTTTGTGGCTCACAGTATTTAAATGCAAATTAGCCTGAAAACGTAATCAAGTTTGGTGTCATTTAACAAAGGGGAAAAACATTTGTCAGGATTTTTCATATGTCCTGGTATCGATGGAGCTGATTCAAACTGCAACGACGAGTCGGGTTGCTCATTTGCAAACATAACGGCCCTGCTCTCATTCATGTGACTGTTTGGTTGAGTTTAAAAGTCCTAATTTCTGTTGGCAGGGACAGTGCTGTGCTCATTGAAGCATATGGTCCTGTGATTTCCTTCGCCTGATCTGTCTACAGCATCTGTTGTCAAGTGGGCCACGGAGACGCTGTGACAAATTGCCTTGTGAACATGTAGTGTAAATGAAACTTAGGCCAGGGAGGCATGCGGGGTGGATGCAAAGAGCTACAGGCAGAGAACGGGCTGGTGGCCGTAGGGGCAAGTGCGAGGGCAACAGAAGGGGAGAAAAGAGAAAGGCAGAGAATACAGCCATTACCCACCAAGTGCTATTCCTCTCTGGCCCATTAGCTGCTGGCGGCTGTGACCAATTGGGTTTTGTCACTCTAAGCAGGGTCATCCAGTGGTGGTCTGGGCCTTCTATAATGGACGCTCACTCAGCCATCATCACACAAAACCCTTAAAAGGAAAAGAAATTCTTCCTCGGATTCTTTCTCCTCTCCCTCTCTGTTTAGAAAAGAGCTAGTCAGGCAAGAAAGCCGAAAGGGTGAAAAGTGATCATGAAAGGAGATTTGTTGCGATGTGAGGTACGCAGGGAAGTGATCGTTTAACCACACGTGGGGTGAAGGGACTCCGTGGCAGCGGGTCTTGTTAGACTTCACAAGATGTCTCCCAAAAACCAAATCAAATTGTTCCGTGATTCAAAACCAAGAGAGCAAGGAGTCACTTCTTGTGGGGAGAGCTCACAACCTCACAACCACAATCAGCGTGTGTACGTTTTCAAAGTGGAAAGGAAGATGAAGGTTGAATTGACCATGGCGGATTATGGTTTAATGATTCCTCTACATTTAGCTTCCATCTTATGTTTCAATAGAAACAGATGTCAAAGCTTGTGACTTATATTGAGACTTTTATTCATTAGGTAGAAGGTTAGGTTTTCTTACATGGTAATCTAGATTGAGTTTTTTGTTTTGATGTACTGTTATATGCAAATATCAGACATCTTTGCTGAAATAATTGGAAATAAATCTGTCTTTAAATTAGCTATAAAAATGCCCAAAATTTCCTTCGTCAACGCCTAATATTTTGGAGATATGAAGCTTCGGTGGAAAATGTTTTGCTCAGATAAATTACATAGTGCTTCATTCTGTTCCATAAGAATTGTGTACTTTTGTGTATTTTTGTCTCGTCAGAGGCAGTATAAACGGCCACTTTGCCACCTAGCGGGCTACTAATTCTCCATGTCAAGTACAATGGCTGCAATTATATGGTAATCAGTGTTGGTGGCTCATACCTTTCTCCTGCTTTCTGCAAGCGTATGTCTGGCCAGGCTGCCCCTCAGGGGGACATTTAGTCACGGCTTATTATTGACCCATTAGACAGCCGTCCCTCTGGCAGAAAGAAACTTGTCGCCTCACCGGCCACATTGCACCCACCCTCATCCAAGTGTTACAGAAAATGAACGTGATCATTTTGGTATATTCATGTGGACAAACAGAATGAACATTTTTGTCCTGAATTGTAATTCAGATAATGGACGTGACATGTACAAATACACACGTTATTGATTATGTATAAGCTTTTAACCAATATGCAACCAATAGACTAATGAAGAAATGCTTACTTTGATATACACTTTTTATGGTACATATTCAAATGCTGTTACCAGTCCAATTCTTATCATACCGAAATGAAAAGAAAGAAAATCCAATTGTTTAAAATAGAGGAATGAAGTGAAGTGAAAACAATAAAAAATTTAAAAACTCTTTTTAATGGCATTCTTTGAAATCATTAGAAAATGGAATTTATTGAATATGTAAACAAAATCACATAAGAAATCAAGTTGTCAAGTTGAGGAAAATCAACCTCTAACAATTTTTTTTTTATATTGCATATTTGTAACCTTTTTCAGTTTTTATTTTGTATTTTGTAATTACAGTATATTGTCTCATTTTTATTATTTTTATGGCTATACTGTGTGTGGGCTTCAGTTTAAATGCCCACTAAAAGTTACCAAATACAAAAACTAGCAAATGCACTTTGCTCTTTCTGAAAATATAAACCCTGCTTTCATTTTACAAGCATTTAAATAATATAGACAGTTGTGACCGAGCCACGCGTGTTCATTACACCATAAAAGCAAAGATATTAACATTGAAAATGTGTCCACTCTTTGTCAATTCTCCATCATATAATTGACAAATGTGTTGTTTTGCTATAATCCCCCAGATCTGTCAACTCTGAAGCTTGCCCACTGCCCCCCACGCCCCATCTCTCACAACACATCCACACGAACCCACTGCCACCTCCTCTCAAGTCTCCACCCCTGCAAACCAAAGCTCTCTTTGTTAACCTAATGTGCTTTTACCAGTTGCTTTCTGCCAGGGAGACATCTGCTGTGTGCAACCAGTCAATATTGTGAGGGCAGTTCAAAGCGGCCAGTTCATTATCTGTGTCAGCTTAACAACCCAAAGGTAGCGCTCTAAGGGACACGAGGAGGAGGTGGTGGCGAAGGGGAGGGTGTGGAGGGTGACACAATATGTGAAGACACAATAGACTCCTCATTAAGCAGTGATTTATCATGATGGGATGCCCAGTTCAACCTTTGCCCTATCCCCTTGCACACACACACCTCGAGAAAATGATCCTATTGTCGTGTGGAAAGAGGAGAGCCTTGCGAAAGTGGAGTTGAAAGTGAAATGAAATCGTTAAAAAGTCATACAAATTGTGAAAATGTGTGAGTAAGTGAGAGTGGTTGTTACATTCAACGTTTCTTTTTTCACTATTAAAGAAGCTGCTCTCCTTGCTAACGAGGTTTCGACTCCTTTTGGGTTTTCGAGTTATGCATGCGTCTTCCATTCTGCTTTTTAACCATCAAAAAGTTTAAGGAAAATTTTATCAGATGCTAAGTCAAGGCAGTGAGCTTTGCAGAAGACGCAACCCTTATGAAACTCTGTCCGTCATGATGATATCATGCACATCTGAAAGCCTCTAAAGATGCTCCATGCATGCATATGCAAGGAGATCATAGTGTATCTTTAGCCGCTTTGCCCTCCCAGAGTCGGCGGCGCCGTATAAAGGCTGTATAATGAGCGTTTAATGTATGGCTGCTCAAAATGCAAGTGAAAAGGAATATTCAACGTGGCCCATGTGGTGGATTTGTAAGGCCACCACACACCCCTTTTGGCTTTCTCCTTTTCCATCCTTTCCACACGGGCCCCCTCCCTCCCTTTCTGAATCCATTTGCCTAAATCAATCTCACAGGAGGCGGTCGTGGATAATGTACCAGCTAGGTTTTGTAAACCGTTTTGTTAACAATGCATTTTGAGAAGAAAAGAAAAGAGGAGGAGAGAAAAGAAATAAAGCAAGGCATGGAGATATAGAGAGAGAGAGAGTGAAGGAGAGAGAGAAATGGGCAGAAGGGTGCTGAAAGAGGAACAGTTGGGTGGGTGTGGTGCGCAGCGCTGTTTGCGACCGGCCCTGTCGACTGGTGACACCCCTGTCCAATCTCCTCCTCCCTTTGCTAAAGACTGCATTCGCCCAATTTGGTCCTGTCCTCGCTTTAGTCACACCACCTGCACTCATCATTCTTCACCACACAACCAGACCTCCGCTGACAACACCAGCAGACGGAATAAACCCCCGTAACTCAGCTGCAACACCCCTTTGCACACACAAACACACGCACATGCACACGCCCGTGCACACGCACGCGTACACGCTCACAGCACTGGTGTCCCCTTTATAGGATTATAGCAATCAATAAAGAGCAATGAGAGATGATCATAGTCTAATTCTCCATCATGTCACTATTCTGCTCAGTCTTAATAGGGGCAGACACATGTGACTACTTGACGATTCCGTCTTTAAATAAGGGGCAGTAAAGCTCAGAAACTCTCTGCATTGTCATCTATTGAAGTGCTCGTTAATCTGGTTTTTCAGGTAACTGATGTTTAGGATAATTGCCTTTTCTTCTTGGAGAACTGCTTCATAATTATATTGTCGTAAATTGTAATTCGACATGAACCACCTTAAGAATAAGGCAAAATACTTTTCATATGCAGATCACTCAAGTACAGTGACGTGTTGTTGGCTGAGTGAACAAAATAGACTGCTTAAGTTTTTACTGAAGTTAAGTGCAATTCTTGCCTACTCATATATTCACCTGCCACAATATTAGGGACATATTTACAGTGTAACCTAATTACATCCAGTCTGATTGAGAGAAGTTTGTAATAATTTGAGACAAAAAAAAACAAACACCTCCCTGTATGTTGCAGTACTTCTACTTTACCTCTTGTGCTTCATTGCGCATTAAAATCGATATTACTTTAAATGATGGAGAAAATGTGCGTAGGTCAAAACCTCTGCTTTGTTCATGCAGGTTGTTCCCCCAAAATTGCGATTATTTCGTAGTCTAAAACAAAAAAAAGAAGCCAATTCCTCTTGAAATGATCTCAAATTTAACGAGATGTGTAAAAACTGAGTTTAATCTTTAACAGTTTTTCCATGGTAAAGAATGACCAGCAATTAAAAGGTCTTTTGTGTGTTTGAAAATCCCCAAACAAGAGTGTGCAGTGTGCATTTATAATTTCTAAAATCTATATTAACTTGAATATGTTGTTGCAATTTTGATAAATCTTCCTTTTCAACACGAAGTCTATTTAATTTCATTTGCCGTTTCGGCGACCCTGCGTTTTGTGTGATGTCACGTCTGATGACTGTTCAACATCCAAGCACAGTAAGACTTTCAAGATATATTTCCGAAAAAATGTTGGACTGTTTACGAACTGTATGCCATTTGGATATTTCCACTCAGTAATAACAGTATTTACTATTACTTGTAGTTGGTTGAAGCAGTTTGTCTACAAGCTGGTTGTGACTTATCCCATTAGCTAGAACCTGTTCCTCCATGTCGGCATCACCAAGCCACTTTGCCTATCAAAGCTCCTTTTAGTCCGAGGTTGCCTGACACTAAATTCCCTCAGGTCCCCCTTCAGATCTGCACCAAAGCAGTCATTACTGGATCATAAGCTGCACATTCGGGCCGAGCTGGACAGGAATCCCCAGTAGAGTCCCACGTATGTGGACTGATTTGCAACATAACCCTCTTGTCTCCACTGACAACTAGCTGGGTAGCATGTGTAGCTCCTCTTAACTCCTGTGCCCTGTCATTGTATCTTTGCTCCCATTACGTTTCCTAATTGGCTGTGAGGGGTATTAGGAGAGGTCCCGGCTATGGGGAATTAATAGTGACATCTGATCTGATGTCCACTTAAAATGAGGACGTCATTGAGTCACTGAGTGCTTAAAGAAGAATTTTCCTTTGGGTTAAGGCTTAAGATCTGATGATTGATGGCTTATTATAATACAAACTCCTTTGGGGAAACATATTTTACATTTGCTTTCCTGTTGTCCAAGGTGGTGTTGCACTTAATACATTTCAACATGTATTTTATAAAGGCCGTTTTATGTCATTTAAAGTGTTAATTTTACTGTTACACTTCAACTATGAACTTGCCAACCTCTATAAGCATGATTTATGATAGTTCATAACGAAACATAGCACGCCATCCTTCCATATTCTTCCGCTTTTCCGGAGTCGGGTCGTGGAGGGCAGCAGCTTTACCAGGGAAGCCTAGACTTCCCTCTCCCTAGCCACTTCATTCAGCTCTTTCGGAAAGATCCGGAGGCATTCCCAGGGTCCTTCAAACAATCTTGTCTGGAAGCCCAAAAGGTTCCCATGCCCCCCATCAAAAAGGGTACAGTGCTCAAGGTTGATAAAGAGTTACCTCTTTCAGAGAGAACCTTTCTTACACTTATCATACTTGCACACAGTTGTCAACATCTGGTTTGCATGAGACTATTGATCACATAAATCCGTTTCTATGCAAAATTATTATTACAAATTTTGAAAAAAAAAATGTTGACTTGAGAAGGGACTTGTTTAAGGGGTTGATGCGCTTCATGAAAAGCTGCCAAAACCACGATTGTTTCTACTCGCGCTGTATTGTAACCTCCTTCCATTTTGATCACTGCTACACTGTGCACTTCACCAGTAATTCTTAGCTGTTGGGTCACACTTATATTGAAGTCAGAGTTACACATTTATGAGCAAAACAGAGGAGTGTATTTGCCATTAAAGTAGTAGCTAGACATTAAAAAATAGTAAAAAAAAAAAAAATTATTATCATGCAGCATTCTTTTCACATACATATTTGGCCAATTGGATAGTTTTTTTCTAACAGGTAAGAAAGAGCGTATTGGGCATTGCAATTACTTATTTAAAAGCCTATCGATTAAATTAGCAATTGTTGTGCAAAAAAATAATTAAAATTTAGGTCTTTACCGAAATACTGTTCCGTTATGAAACAATGTTATTATGATGCTCAAATATTTTTAACACAGACTGTTAAAAAAAGACCTCTCAACACCTCTCCAATTCGACGCACCATCTGATGTCACAGCGACACCGCTCCGTTCAACATTTTTTCAACTCGAGGCAGGGCACCGTGATGGCAAACACCCACCTTGCACGTCGTGGAGTGACGCGAAACAGCATTCCGTCGTCACATGCAAGTAGCACATAGACAATGAACGGGTTCGTCAACGCCTAAGTGCAGTGTGAAAAAGCCTGAAGGAACTCTCAAAAACCGCTGTATTTACAGTTTGTCCCCAAACCTCAAGGCTTCTTTATTCTCGCCCGGGCGGCTATCCCGCGCGCAGTTTGACTTTATACTCGAACGGAACCCATGCGTGCAGTTTTAAAAATGTACTACAGTCCCCCTCCAAGCCGGGGGTGTCGCTATGGCTGGTGTTGGCTAGGACACCACAGGGTGGAATTTCCTCTGCATTCTTTGGCCATTTCCGGTAGCCGTTTTTATTTTATTTCCGTAACAAGGAACAAAGCAACAACAATGGCGACCGTGGAACAGTCCGCTAGAACAAATGGACCTAGATGACCAGATGATACGTTTAATTCAGAAAATGGGCAGCCGTGGCCCAATGGTTAAGGTCATCACCTGGCACCTGTGGGGGACCTAGGTTCGTACCCTGAAATGCTCCCCGGGCGCTTCAGCTGCCCCCTGCTCCATTGTGTTCCACTAACATCTGTATGTGTTCACTGTGATGGGTTAAATGCAGAGAACAAAGTTTGTGTACATGCATGCATGTTCATGACAATAAAAGGTGATTCTTCTTCTTTTAAGAAGGTGGCAGCGGCAGTGGCATGTGGAACCAAAGGGAAGGCTGAGTACGTCATCACAGCATGTGACTAACACGGACCAATCACGAGAGATGATCTCCGCAGCATTCTATGCGCAGCAACAATTTTTGCCGTGTGACGCAGAGGGGGCGCGCGGGCCAACGCGTCGGTCACGTGATGCAATGCAGGCATTGTCGGCCGCACAAGCGCGGGAGTATAAAGAAGTCTTCAGTCTACTACTACTCTACTAATCTACTTAAGTACAGGAACAAAGTACAAGTACTTCAATGCTTCCTACCTCTTTTTTATGGAACATTCGCTTATCTGGGTTGTCATTTGAAGCAATATTGTCTACGTTATGCACATTTGTTATTAGGTCAACATTGTATAGTGGTTTTCCACATGCTGTACAATTTAATATATGTGTTTAATTTAAAAAAATATTTTTTAAAATTAATAAATAAGGATCTACGGTTTTAATCCACTTTTTCTGCATTAAACATCCAAAGGTCCTGTTGATACAGTCATTCAAAATTAAGTCATCAAAATGTAATCACATGTAAATTGTTCTATTACTTTAAGAAAGGTGGCACGGTGACCGACTGGTTAGAGCGTCTGCCTCACAGTTCTGAGGTCAGGGGTTCAATCCCCGCCCCCGCCTGTGTTGAGTTTGCATGTTCTCCCCGTTCTCCCCTGCGTGGGTTTGCTCCGGGCACTCCGGCTTCCTCCCACTTCCCAAAGACATGCGTGGTAGGTTAATTGACGACTCTAAATTGCCCGTAGGTGTGAATGTGAGTGCGAATGGTTGTTTGTTTATATGTGCCCTGCGATTGGCTGGCACTCAGGGTGTACCCCGCCTCCTGCCCGATGATAGGATGGGATAGGAAAATGGATGGATGGGTTCTGTTTGGCAATCATGGAAAACTCTATGTCTGGTGCGTACCTAACACATCTCATCACCCCAAGAACGCCATCCCCACAGTGAAACATGGGGATGGCAACATCATGCTGTGGGGATGTTTATCAACAGACGTCCCTGGGAAACTGGTTTGAGTTGAGGGAAAGGTGGTTGGTGCTAAACACATGGATATTCTTGAGTAAAACCTGTACCAGTCTGTAAGTGACCATCAAACTTGAAGGAGCAATTTCCCCTTGAGGGATGGGCAAACATCCCAGTGGCAAGCTCAAAGAGACATTTCAGAAATGACTTACAGCTGTGTTTGCCACAAAAGGTAGCTCGACAAAGTATTGATTTTTTGGGGGGATAAATAGTTTGTATTTTAAAATATTTTCTATATATTTTTCTCCTTCCTCCAGCCATCCATTCTCTTAACTGCTCATCCTCACATGGGCCGGGGGTGTGCTGGCGCCTATTTCAGATGACTTTGGGCGAGAGGCGGGGTACACCGTGAACTGGTTGCCAGCCAGTCGCAGCATACATATAAATATAACAACCATTCACACTCACATTCACACTTATGGGCAATTTAGAGTCTTTATTTAACCTAACATCCTGTTTTTGGAATGTGGGAGGAAACCGGAGAATCCCATGCAGGCATACTGTATATTTCTCCTTTCACTTCAAACCTTAAGACTATTATGTGCTGGTCTATCCAATAAAGTTCATATAAAGAAATTGTTTAGCGATTGTAACGTAACTAAATGAGTAAAAGGGCATTGGGGTGAATACTTTCGCAAGGCAGTTTATCTGATAAGATACTCTCGTGTTTGTTACTGTTGTAGTTGACTATGCATGTCTAAAACATGTATTTTAAAACAACTGTTTGGTATTTTCTCCTTGTTTGAAATCACTTATTTAGATTTTATGTTACCAAAGCACCAAAAACATCATTTTCCCCCTTATACACAGAGTGTGGTCCATGGACAGCTCTCCTTAATCCACCCCAGTGCCTTGTACTTTTCAGCCAGCAGCCCTTAATATGTCCCACTGTGTTTACACACACACGCTGATTAGTTTGGTAAGTGTACAAGAATGTCCCAAGGACTGTGATCTCCGAATCAATGTGCCCCTCAGTCCCATCCTTTATCTTTCCATCCCTCTGTCACAAAAGACAGAGATCCTCTTGGAATCAGGGGGAGAAATTAGGGGATCAGAGCGGCCCAGCTCCTGAGCAAACAGACTCAGTTGATGGACCAGCCGCTTTCTCCTCCCTTCAAATTATTAGCCTAGTGAGGGAATGTAGCCAGTCAGGTCCTGATGACAATGCTCAAACTTGTTAATCCCTAACACACACATTGGCCTTGCAATCTTCTTGATACACACACACACAGGGACCATGTAATCTCCACACCACCCAGGCAGTGTATCGGGACGGAAAAGGGAGTGCGAGAAAGCACAGAAATGTGACACAAGGTGCATACGGTTAGGTCTTGAATTTCTGTACGGTAGCAAAATGTTTTTATTTGAGACGATTGTCCTCAACAGCAAACTAAAAAATTCCATTCCAAAGACAAATAAGAATACACATTTTTGTTTCTTTGCATCTATTTCCTATTCATCAAGTTGCTTTTTGGTTCAGGGAGGATGTTGTAAGAATTTGAACAGACTGACCAGACATGGCAAAAAATGAAAATTATGTCCTGTGTCCATATCTTCACCAAAATGGCATGCGTTCGTCACTATGCTCCGATACACCTGTGTATTTATTTTTTTTTTATTTTTTTTGCTTAATATGGTTAGACAGCAGTCAAACACACCAACAGCACTTAGGATGTTTGTAATTAGCAGCGGTAGACAGCTGCTGTCCATCACACTGCACCATGCTTCTCATATGTTATTGAGGATACAAAATAAAATAAACCTCTCTGACAAAACTCAACACTGTTTTCATTTGGGTACAGATCTCGCATTGAATTTCATCAGCAGTATGTCCACTACGGGGGACTTCAAGATGATGTTAGCTTTGGGACATTGACCAGTGAACAAAAACAGTTTAAGGGTATCTAAGGGTTCTGCAGGTAATTTGTAGAACAACCTCATGTAAAGTATAGACCTTATACTTTACATGAGGTTGTCCACAATTGCTTCAGCAACAGCTGTCTCAACTAGGATCATATGCTAATGTCAGTTCTAGGGAGGAGTACTTTGGTCTTATGAGGGATTAGCGCTTGTTGGCCATCTCCGACTCCCTGCCGAGCAAGCACGCTAATACAGGTGTTAGTAAACTGGCATTAGCCTCCAGTTAATTAGCCTCCATTCACCGAGTGATTGTCCAGCGGGCTCTGCCATTTGTAGTCATGTTTGCTCAGCAGCAGGGAGGTCTCTGTGCTGTGGTGGGTCTGTCATGATCTCCCTTCTTGCCTCTTCCATCTCAGACACAGGCTCCAATGACTTTATGAGGAAGAGCAGCCAATACACTGACAGGGACTGCGTGATGAACATGGCTCTGTCCCCCATCAATACTCAGAAAATGAGAAGCGGGATGAAAGCCATGATGACTGGCACAACATTTGCTTGAAACTTTGGTCCCACAATGTCATGCTTGGATCACATTGTAATCCAGTTTTGTAACATGCTTTTTATTTAACAAAACAAACGGGGAAAAAAATAGCACTCAACAGGATTGTACTTAAAAACATTCAGCAAATCAAAATTAAATAAGATTTTTAAAGAATTAAAAAATTTCACAATTTGGACATAATCATGATAATTCTATGGACATTGTGCTACTCATTTTGTTATGCGAACCTTAGCCACCAGGAGCAAGAGAATATATACTGTATAAGCATACTACACGTAAATTTGAAGATGAAACAGAAGAAGACCCTCACACATAAACTCCAAAAATATTTGTGTTTTTTTCGCTGAGGATAAAGAATATACTGTATGCCTGTGAATAAAGTTGTATGTTCTGTTTACATGTGTCCCTATGGCTTATGTTCAACTCTAAGTTGTTAAAAGTTTAAAATTAGAGCATTGATGCTAGTTTTGTGAGCACACCTACGGCGTTGTTTCTTTAAATTGTGTGTTAGCATTAAGCGAGCAAACTTTTGTAAGACAAAGTTAATGCTGTTTGGTTAAACACACATTTTGTAATTGTCTTTGTTTTATGCTTAGTTGTCCAGTAACCTTCAATTGCAGCTTATTGTGAAGTTCACTGCCACCGTAGCTAGCACCCGTACTGGTAACTCAAAGAAATTTGCTCACAACACAAGACAAAAAATAGGCCAGGCGACTTTCAAGCAGGGTCACTGGTAAGTCGTGGTGCCACTATACTGTTGAATCAGTACCTTGCTGTCCATATTGATTAAATTTGAGCATTATTGGCTTTGTAAAGGCAGAATAATTAGCCCTAATTGGCCAAATTATAAAGAACAAAAATCTTCTCAGAACAGCACAGTGGAGTTACACAAAATTGGAGCTGTACAACGTTGTTGTAATACATGTTACACTTAAAGTTATGAATTAAAAGCAATTCAGTGTTCTATAATTAAGTTATAGGAGTGTCTCCACAGGTCACATTTAATCTACACTTCACAACAGAAGTGTTACTAACCTCATAGCAAAAAGCTGTGTTTTGGCATTAATGTTCCGAAAATAAAAAACACTTTCCACAACAGTGTTTTCAGTCTCCAAAACACATTTTTGTTTTAGTTAAACATGGTCTCTTTTCTGACTGTACTTCTGAGAACATTAGGTAATGCTGGAGAACTCTCATCTTGGTGTTATGTTCTTTGCATTTAATGCCATAATAGCACTGTATTTGCATGTGGGATGGACAAAATGAAGAAGCAAATATCAGAGGTGGACAAAAATTTAAAGATGATCTATCTATGCTCATCACTCTTGCTCAATGGGGGAAAGAGAGTAAAGGTTAGTTGGATGACATTCCCAAAGCCCCTCTATTAAAAGATGCCGCCAGTTCAAAGGAGTCATTAAGCCTCGCTGCTCCTTCCACAAAGAGGAGATTTGAGACTGCAAATAGATCAGATCATGGATATTTCTGTTTGGCTTTGAGTTTTCGCTAAGAGGCTTTGCTGCATTATGCTATTATTACCTCATATGAGAACATGCAGATTCAACTGTTTCAACTTTGATTCCTTCCTGGGAACATTGCATCATAACTATAATTTCATCCTACTTTCTCATGCTACCTATTGAGAAGATCATTACATCACACCAAATCCAACATTTGGGCACTTTGCCATGGAGGTCTTTAAAGGGCGTGTGTGGTCGGTCGTGCATAATCACACTTCTAAAATATATTTCACGATGAAAATCCATTATAGTAGTCTGAATGATAAATCCATTGACAGGGAGTCTGAAGTTGTTAAGATGACTGACTTAAAAGTCATTTTGATGAAAAGGAGGGCAGTACACATCCTTTCACAGTGAGGTAATGCAGCTCAGCAAAATAACAGAAAAATGTGCTCCACTGAAGAAACAAATTTGATGCTACAAATAAAAACTAATTTGGATCTGTTTGAATTAATTCTCGCAAAATGGTACTTGATGGACTTATTTAAAATGAATTGGGCTTCAATTAAATAATTGTACTGCCTCACTTTTCCTAGGCAAACTTGAAGCCTTGAGATGCAATTCACAGCTTTATTTTCATGTTGCTTCGTTTTAATTCTGAGTTGTCATGTACTTTAAGTATTTGTTCAGTGTTTGTTCTTTGTTTAAACATTATAAAATACAACCACCCAGCTCAGAATTGTAAACTCACAAATATGTTCCAAATTCATGAGCTCTTGCTTTCAAGACATCTTAGACTAGTCACAATTCTTTTCATTCCCTATTCAAAAGCTTAATATGAAAGGGACGTTCTAAGACACCATTCCAGTAAAAAGTCGGGTGGTTAGCCAGATGCGCAAGTGTCTTCTTAGCTCAACCTGCTGGGAGCTCCCGGGTCTTCCAGACTCTTTTTAAGGGTGACCTATTGAAAAACACTTATAATCTGTTTGCTCCTTTAATGAGCTTATTGTTCCTCAGAGGAGGAAAAGTAGGTCTCATCGCTGCTTAGCCGTAGCCCTTTGAGCGGGAAAGCTCCGCTGAGCACCACTGATACCCTGTTTGACTGGAGGTCTGAGCCTGGAACAAAGCTTGAGGAAGACGCACTGTGCCCTACTGTTACTTTATTGTTCCTTTTGTTGTTGTTGTTGTTGTTTTCACCCACAATTTTAGTCTCTTAAACTTTTGATTTTGAATGATTTGTGAAATTGATTCAGCACTAAGATATGCATGTTATGACACTGGATTGTTGTAAAGTATTGTAGTGTATTGTAGTAGCTATGATTAAGGAACGTTTCCAAGGCCCACTGTAGCTGAACACGTATTTGTCTGGAACACAAACTATACATATACTGTTAATATGGATGGATGGATGGATTTCAGCAAATGGTTGCAATATAACAAAGAGTGAAACATTTAAGGGGATCTGAATACTTTCTGTACCTACCCTGTTTGTTTATATATATATATATCCATCCATCCATCCATTTTCTGAGCCGTTTCTCCTCACTAGGGTCGCGGGCGTGCTGGAGCCTATCCCAGCTATCATCGGGCAGGAGGCGGGGTACACCCTGAACTGGTTGCCAGCCAATCGCAGATAGATATATATATATATATATATCCATCCATCCATTTTCTAAGCCGCTTATCCGGTCGCCAGCCAATGGCAGGGCACATATAAACATATATAATGGAAATTAATCTCCAAGCACCTACCTCATGTGGTAGGTGCTGATGTGGCTGTCTTCTGTGTGTGTGTGTGTGTGTATATATATATATATATATATATATATATATATATATATATATATATATATATATATATATATATAATGGAAATTTATCTCCAAGCACATACCTCATGTGGGATGATGTGGCTGTGTTCTTTCTTCAGAGGCATTTTAATGATCAATTTAAAAAAAAAAAAAAAAACCATATTAAAATGTTTCACTCTCACTATTTTTACTCATTACTGTCTTAAAGAAATAATAATAATTTGGCTGAAAATCAAATATTAGAAGAAAACAAGGCTAAAATGTATACCAAATCTATTTTGGGGGGAATATTTTCTGCAGACATCATTTATACAGTAAATCCAGAACTATGGAATACGTGCCAATGTTCACAGCATCAGAGAGTCTCTTTAATGGATTGGTATCAAATGCATGAAGAAACACGGTGGAGCTTAATAGCTATTGCGATGTATGACAATAAATTGATATATGCTAGAAAGTCAGAGGCAAGTAAAAGGCATCATCCTGACGCCAGCTGCAGCAGTACACAGCAACAAATAATGGCAACAGTAACACATAAACACACAGTCGCCTCATATATATTTGCATCCATCGCTGCATTTTGATCAAACAGGGCCTCTCTAATTGAGTTAATCCCCACTTGAGGATCAGGACTGTCTCCTGAGGGGTGACCCTCCACCCAGGCTGGAGTCTGCTGCTCTCACTGCTTCTCAAAACACTGTCCCCTCTGTGGCTCATGTGGACTGTAAGGCTGTTTATTGGCAGACAATGGGTAGCAGATTGTGCTGTCAGACTCCATTAATTACCATCATTAGCATCCCACTCCAGAGTCTGTGAACGGCACTCCTGAACCTCAAGCTGCATTTGTGTGGCTCGACGTCTTCATATGCGCCACATACAGAGTGTGCACGTGTCGGCGGGTGTGTCTATGCGGGATTGTTTTATTCCTATAGAAAACCGTTCAAAAGAAATTGTCTATAGAATAGTTGTTTAAATGCTCAACCATGCAATGTCATTATTTCATAATGTTAACCAACTTGACAGAGACTGTGTTTAATTGTATACAGTAGTTGGCGTTAGCTAACTGATGTACAAATGAACTTTTCACTCTGAATGTTTTATATTCTGTGATTGGCTGGTGAAATGTCCAGGAGGTATCCCGCCTCTTGCCCAAAGTCAGCTGGGATAGTTTTTAGCTCCCGCACAACCCTAATGAGGGCTGCTATTGAAAAATGGATGGCTGTTTGTTCTTGACTTTTTTTCCATACCACTTATCCTCACTAGGGTCACAGGCGTGGTGGAGCCTATCCCAGCTGACTCTGGGCGAGAGGCGGGGTACACCCTGAACTGGTCGCCAGCCAATCGCAGGGCACATACAAACAAACAACCATTCGCACTCACATTCACACCTACGGACAATTTAGAGTATTCAATTAACCAACCATGCATGTTTTGAGGATGTGGGAGTATCAGGAGAACACCCACGCAGGCACGGGAAAACATGCAAACTCCACACAGGAAGGCCAGATTTTGACCCGGGTCCTCAGAACTGTGAGGCAGATGTGCTAACCCCTTGTCTACTATGCCCCCTTCTTTTCCAATAAAAATAATGTAAAAAAAATACTAAAATGGGTACCAAAGTAATGCTACAGTCATTTTGCAACTTTCGTTTGTCAAAAAAACCCTGAAACATTTACAATATTTAATAAAACGTATTATATTATTTTGACTCAGACACTGGCCTTGGTTTAATATACTTCTATACTAGCTATTCTGTAATTGATTCTAAAAGTGAAAAATAGAGTATAATGGGGAATGACCAAAGGAGCTTGCTATTGATATTCAAAACACATTTTAAAAAGTTGTATGTCTTTGTTCTACATACATCCATCCATCCATTTTCAACACTGCTTATACTGGTTAGGGTCACGGGATGCTGGAGCCTATACCAGCTGACTTCGGGCGAAAGGCGGACTACACCCTGAACTGGTCGCCAGTCAGTCGCAGGGCACATATAGACACAGACAACCATTCGCACTCACATTCACAACATCACTGAGTGGGAACTGAACCCACGCTGCCTGCACCAATGTCAGGCGACTGTACCACTACACCATCAGTGACTGTTCTACATACAGTATATGTGAAATTGCCTTAAAGTGAACTCCGATTGCAATGACATGTTTGGTATATATGATCTCTTTCGACTTGAGTAACATAACAATTAGATACAACTTTCGATAATCATTTCCAGATTTATATATTTTTACAAATCGCAATTTCCACATAGGCCGCCATTGTTTTTTCATCGCAGTGCATTCTGGGTAGTGACGTCAAATGGGCCTGGCGCCCGTAGTTTTTAGCAATAGCTCCAGTAGCAGCGATTAACGCTCTTCAGCCATTTCAGTCCGAGCCAGAGTGCGATCAGGGAAATGAGGAGAGAGCGAGAGAGGAAGAAACAAGAAACGAGGATGAAGATGACTAGTGTGAAGAAACTCGACTTGGTCATTTTCAGTGGTGTATTTGTAGCTACTGCTTGCCAATGCCGACTGAGAAAGAGAGTATCTGTTGTAAAGAGCTCCGTTTCATTTCTGCCGCTGCTCATGGTACTTGTTCGTTTAGCCCGATGCTATAAATGTATTCAGTGATAATTGACAGTAGAGTTACATGCATTTTACTATTTTTCCACTGCTAACTCAGTGTCCGGTGGCAATGGTTTGTTTACAACAGCTGCTGCTCTGCTAAAGTGAGCTGATCAAGGTAAGGCGGCCAGCGCCTCCTGTCTTTCCCGTCTTTTTGCTCGGCTTTCACTTATCACACGCGGCCGTTTAGGCTCCTTGCGAGGAAAGATAGGCGGCACTGCATTGGATTTGAGCCGTCGTTTATACCCAGACACACCGGTGGGCTCTCTCATGAGCTGGGGGCGATCAAAGGCTTCGAACAACCGTGGATCTTTCGGCAGCTCAACTCTTCCGGGCACATCCTCCCAATGTTTCCTCAACTTGATCTTTTTGGGAAAGCTATGAATGCTTACCTTCTTTTTTTGCATTCCGTCCTGTTTGGAAATTGCATCCCAAAGCGACGCAGTATGGCATTTTAAACTATTTTCACAGAGGATAAAAGTTGTTCGCAAGTGGCTAGCTTAGCTCCACAGAGAGCAGCAACGTAAACATTTTACAACATCCATTCTACTTTATCATTCCCAGAATTCTTTGCGCACGTTAAACATGGTGGCGACAGTGTATCAAATTATGCTCTGAAAATTAATTTATAATGTTTTTATTTTTATATTTATAAATATATACCACTGTATTTCAGTAGTCGAGGTCAGTAGGTGTAAAATTAAACAAATGTATTTGTCATTTCAGTCGGAGGTCACTTTAAGCATTAATTAGTCTAGGTTGGGAAATCTTGAATATTAGATGCAAAAAGTCAGATAACTGAATTCCCAAAGTCATATCCATACAGGTGTCCAGTGTGTGATGCGTGAAAGTAGTCTTAACTAATACTCTCTTGTCAAATGTTTGTGAAAAGCTGGAAAAAACAGTGAGTGAAGTGATGCAACATACATCCTTTGGTAAAAGCCCAACAATGGTCCAACGTGATTGACCACTGACCACCATTGGTATTTCCACCTCCAGCAGCGAGGCTCTAAAAAGGAAATTGAACCACGTTTCTGCCACGCAGCCAGTGAGCCATAAGCCTTCTTACTGCGACTTCCTGTCCGATCAATGCTTGAGACAATGACCCAACAGGTGCGACAGACAGGAGCCCCAGCAGCAGCTTTCTTCCCCACCGCTCGGCCCAATTAGCACCTGCGGCTCAGGAACAAAGACGCGACATTTCATTTGAGCAGAGTGCCAGTTTAAGATCTCTTTTCTTTCTGTCTCTTACTGCTGACATCTTTAAAGGATCATCCCTGGCGCCATCATATTCTATTAGATTGGGTCGATGCCTTGTGTTCCAAATGGTAGGGGTGTTCAAAACATGGGGAGTTGATGAATTCATTGCATGTGAGTGTACTTGCCTTCTTTGTGTGGGGCTTTTGCCTAATGAAACCCCCCTGAAGGTCTGAGGAAAGTGAAAGGCCTTTTGAGGGTTTGATTCGCACTTTGCAGACTTTGTCACACACTGATACAGTTCTGGCAACACTGAAAACGTACATGCATTGTAGTCTGACTTCCAATTTAATTGTTTTCATTGTACCTGACATGCAGTAGACACTTCATCTGTATTAGTAGAGAAACTTTCTTAACTTGCTTCCATCCCATGTTTGGATAGATAAGCGGCTCAAAATACATTAATATAGTAATAGTGACTTCTGTGCAGGCAACATGGGTTCAGTTCCCACTCAGTGACTGTAGATGTGAGTTTGAGTGGTTACCAGGCTGTCTCGACAGAATATGTGCCTAGTGATTGACAGTCCACTGGTGTAGTCCACCTTTCGCCGAAGTCAGCTGGGATAGGCTTCAGCTCCTCGTAACCCTGAACAGAAGAAGCAGTATAGCAAATGGTTGGATGGATAGTTTATATGTATGCCATATGTCACACAGGAAGGGTTTTACTAATAGGGATAACATTCCTTATGTATGCGGTCTTAACTCACATGCTCCTCTCACTATAAAATCCTGCATCATTTTGGATTGAAGTCCATTTTAGTTGTAATACTCAAATGGAAATTTTGCTTTTAAATATATCATGCAGTCCAGCTTTCGTCAGAAGTCTGCTTCCTACGGGGCAGTCTTGAGTATGAGTGTGTTATACATCTGCCTTAGTTCTGAGGTTTGAGGTTCAATTCTCAGCTGCTGCCTTCTCGTTTTAAGTTTTCTCCCTGTCCTTGTAGAGGTTTTCTTTCAAAAACATGCATGTTAAGAGACTCTAAATTATCCATAGGAATGAATCTGAGTGTGAATGTTTCTATCTCTTATGTGCCCAGCGACCGGAGTATGATCAAATTCTAATCTATATACTGTAACTGGATGTGGTCTTATGTATTTCTTCTGTCTTTTTCAGGTTCATCACTTGGAAAAGAACATGGTTCTGCCAAACATGGCAACCTAAAAGAGGATTGAACTTGGGTAACAGTGGTAGACATCAGCGGCAGTAAGGCCTTCATTGCTGGTCTAAACACAGTTAGTAGCACCTACCTACGTTTACACCCTTAAAATTATAATATTTTTTCCATTAAATTGTATTAATTTCTTCCCAATAGGCTATATTCTTCCTTTCATATTGTTTCTCTTGGCTTCACTGCTTCCAATATATGTAAGCGGATGTTGATTTTTTTTTTTCTTCCCTGCTCTAACCCTCACCTGTGGTCACGAGGTGTGGGTTGTGACCAAAAGAACAAGCTCATCAATACAAGCAGCCAAAATTTAGTTTCATCTGTGCCATTAATACAAACAACGGAAAAATCAATTCACTACCCAATCCCTCAATGATCATGCTAACTGTCTGAATTTCCAGAGTTTGTTTACTAGTGTCAGAAAATTTATTTTGAATATTTTTTTCCCTACACTATTTAACGTTCTCGACGACACTCTATGTTTCTATGGAGGTACAAGTTTGATTGGTTCAATTTACATTTTTTTTTTTTTTTTTTTTAAAGTTAAACTTGTCTGGCACTTGCTCAACACAAACCTTGCAGCTGCTCTTCACCTGGCTGCTAAAGTGTCAATAAGGCAGAAACTTAACATGATGATACAAATAATACAGCAAGACTAGCCATGAATAGCGATATATTTAGATTTATATATTGCATTGCATTTGTATGGACCTATTTTATTACTTATATTGTGAGTAGATTTTCCACCACAGGGTGGCTGGGCTATCCCTTAGTGATAGGGTGAGCGAGAAAGCTCAGTCATTGGGGGTGCTGCTGCTGCTGCTCCTCCGCATCGAGAGGAGCCAGATTAGGTGGCTCGGGCATCTGATTAGGATGCCCCCTGGACGCCTCCCTGGTGAAGTGTTGCGGGTACGTCCCAGCGGGAAGAGGCACAGGGGACGACCCGGGACACGCTAGACTCTAGCAGCTAGAGAGACCATGTCTCTCGGCTGGCCTGTGAACGCCTCAGGATCCCCCTTGGAAGAGGACGAAATGGCTGGGAAGGGAGAAGTCTGGGCTTCCCTGCTTAAGCTGCTGCCCCCGCCTCGGATACGTGAAAGAAAATTTAAGGATGGATGGATGATGTATTTTATTTGTATGGATCTTTTTTATTATTTAATGTTTGGGGACTATAGTAAAGGAATGGTAGTGGCGGAGTGATATGTGGTGATGAGGCCAAGTGTAACGGCCAGAAAAAAAGTTGCACTGGAGTCGTATCGCAAAATAAAGTTTCCTGTGGAGCTATTCCCTCTCCGGATTCTGTTTTTTTTTTTATTTTTTACCCACGACATCCGATTAGGAATAATATTACACCACTGGAGTGTTACACGAGTGATGTAATCGTAGCCATCGCCACCCGGAAGTATGTGTGACGTTGCGGTGATGAGGTCTGGGTTCGAGGTTTGTTTTAACAATCTACCAGCTCAGCATTTCAAAGAGAAAGCGGGGGGGAGATATCTGACGTCGCTGCTCATTTTAATTACTGCAATGTGAAGATAAAATACAAAAACTTCTAGACATATTACACGTTTACAGAGAAACATACTGTATGTGCAGTAGTGTGAGTGTGGGTTCTTCCGAGCAGCAGGAAGACGGGCGCGATACAACCAGGAAGTGTCAGTGTTGTTCGTACTGATGCCTCTTATCAAACTACCAGACGTCACATTAAGAAAAGCTACAATATTCTTAGCCCTCTCGGTCGTCATCGTCGCAGTTGTTCTCAAGGGTTTCGACGACCCTGAGCCAGCTCACCTCGCCAGGTAAAGATCGCTGCTTGCCTGCTTGACACCTACGGCTGTTCTAATTGTGCTAAAGCTACTAGCTAGAAATCCGTATGTTAATTGTGTTATTCACGTGCACTCAATCAAGCGAAAAATATTTTGAATGGTCCCCGTTCACAATAGACATCCATCGGCTCTAATATACAGAACTGAATGGTGGTTTGACGTGGTGTGTAACTGCACCACTGACCACTGTTTTCAATATTTATTTTCAGAATCAAAATCCTCTTTATTTGCTAAGTATGTCCAAAAAACACACAAGGAATTTGTCTCCGGTAGTTGGAGCCGCTCTAGTACGACAACAGACAGTCAATTCGGTTACCTAGCTACAGTTTCTCCTCAAAATTAAGTAACACCCTGAGGAAAACACATTTGTTCGATTACATTTACTTTCAATCTTTAACTAGATGGACAAATTAACAAAATATTGGTTCATTACAAACTACTGTTGTAACCGTGTAACCTGTGCTAATACTTTATGTATAATTAGGAATGAGGGTTGAATAATTTGGAGAGCAACTACATGACATGTAACCACATTTACTGTGACAATGTTAATTTAATACTTATGTCAGATTTAAGGCATCCTTTTTGGCACAGATCTTGTAATAGATTTGATTAAACTGATTTGAGTATATAAGTCCACTGGTTTCTTTGAACTGCACATTGATTTTGTTTTAAACGGTGTCAAGCATTGATCAACTGCATACCTTTTTTACACTGTATTTTGTAAACATAAACTACTCTATAAAAAAATATATAATCAAATTTATAATCATTTATTGTCAGCGTGTCCTGCTATCATTATTAAAATAAACAAATTTAGATGATAACATGTTTCTCGCATGTTGTTTATGCTTGCCTGCACAATGTGATTTGTGAACATTTGCTGAAGATATGCACAAATGGTAAGATCCTTGTATTACTGCCACACAGAATGACTTCAGATATGAAAACTCTGGAGGAAAATTTCAGGCAGCAAAATAAGAGCTGTTTCATACTTGGGGCATCTGGGGAGACCGGGAAGGTGCTGCTTCAAGAGTTACTACAGTGCAACATCTTCTCCAAGATCACCCTCATCGGAAGAAGGCAGCTCAACTTTGAGGGCAAAGTGTTCGAAAACCTGGTCAGTGGACCGACTATGAAGCCATGTGACACATCTCCCGATGAGGTTGTATTGATATTCTTCTTCACATTGTGTCTTATCTGCCTCCAGGTTCAAGAGGTGGTGGACTTTGAAAAACTTGAGGATTATGCTGCTGCCTTCCAGGGCCATGACGTTGGCTACTGCTGCCTGGGAACAACCAGGGCAAAAGCAGGGGCTGTAAGTTAAACAAACAGAATACAAGAGAATATGGCTTCACTGGTCCCACCATGGAGAAATGCCAGTTTTGCAGCAAAGTGGACAGTAATCTGCACAGTGTACCCAAGCATAAGTTAGAAAATATCACAACATATTATTTATGTCCATAGCTACATCACCAACAGTGATCAGAAGCAGCGTGGCAACTGATATGTATTAATAAATACTATACATAAATGTAGTTTGAATCCAAATAGCAAAACTATCATCAGTGTAATGACAAATGCATGAATAAGTTATATATTAACAGTGTTATACAGGCTGTTGACAGCAATGCAGGTTATTAAGTGTTACAGCAGCAGGAAGGCTGGACCTGTGGTACATCTTCACACATTTGGGTTGAAGGAGTGTGTTACTGAAGGAGCTGCTGAGGGTTTTCATGATCTCCTGTATTTTATGGGCGTCAGTGATCATCATAGATGACAGCACGTACTCCAGAGGATATCCCAGGGCCTGCCTGATCAGCCTGTTTGGTTTGCTGCCCCAGCAGACCACTCCCTAAAAAATAGCCACTGCCACTATTCATACAATAGAAATAGTCATAAATTAAAATAAAATGTTCTCAGACAGGCCCCCTGTACGCCAAAGAACCTAAGCTGTACAGAATTTGGCCAAGTCACAAACATGAAACATAATAATAGCCAAGTAGGAAGTGATTTGAAACTCATGCTGTTGCCAGACACAAATAGAGGAGTAAATTTTGAGTGGTTACATATCATTGTCTATCAAGTTGCTCGCTACAATAAACCTGACAAAGAGAGAAGTTTGCAATCATCGTGACAAAGAGAAAAATCAACAGTTTTTGAAGATTACTGTGATGGTTCAACAGAAATTTGCTAATGTTTCTGTTGTTTAAATTGTTTAAATGTGTGTTTGCTTGGCAAACATAATTATTATTGCTAATTCCTATGGTATATCGTTCTGATTTCAGCAAGGATTCATCCGAGTTGATCATGACTATGTATTAAAATCTGCTGAGCTCGCCAAAGCTGGAGGCTGCAAACAATTCCACCTGGAGTCGTCAAGAGGAGCTGATAAAAGCAGCAACTTCCTCTACCTCAAAGTGAAGGTGTTTCTCCTTACTGAATATTACTTTTGCTTTACCCCAAATATGATTATTGTTGATCTTTTTCTTATGAAATCCTGACTTTGGAGCGTTACTAAAAGCAATGCATTTCTTTTAGGGACAAGTGGAAGCAGATATACAAGCGTTGGATTTTGACAGATATGCCGTTTACAGACCTGGGTAAGTTAGCCTTGAATTTGAAACCTTACAAAACAATTAACTTTACAACAAAAACAAGAAGAGGGTAATGTGTGGAAAGCAGCATACTGTTTGGTTATATGTAAGGATTTGAACTGAGTTTGGGAAATCACTCCCAATAAACATTGGCTGTGTTAAAGTGCTAAAACAGTTGATACCAGCTATGGCGCGGGTATCCTTAAAATTTCCAACTCAAGACCCAAATTACTTGTTTTGTTCCTCCCCGGCATCCAGACAACTTGTATGTATTCCTGTCATGTCAAAATATGCCGAAATATACACTAAATAATAGTAAACACAACACACATGGATCAAAAAGCAATTTTCCAAGAAAATGTTGCCCTGCTTGATAATCAAAATAGCTTATGCCATTTTATTTTGACAGTCTAAGGTTAAATAGAAAAGTCACTCACCACATATTTTGTTTCCAAAGTTCAAAGTATTGGAAAGGCTATTATACTGTATTTTAAACGGTGAGTTTGCAGTGTTAAAACTGCTAGCAAGATTTGAATGTAGTCTCACTTCCCTCCACTCCGGATTGCTGACCAAAGCCACGCCCCTCACTAATGCGGATGAGATGTGCACTGTAAGTAATGTGCACTTTAAACAAGCCGACATTAGGCACGGCTGCTACGCTGGTAGCACGGTGATGTCATCGTTTACGCACCGTAAATATGGCCTCTGCCGACGCAGCTCGTATGCGACAGAGATCTTGTTTTTAACTACTTATAAGTTGTTTTTATCAAGCGTTTTTTAAAATGTATAAAAACAATCATAACTACTATGCGGAAGAGACAAAGGACCTCCATCTTGATAAATGACATGACGTTCACGATGAGTAGTGCACAAGTACACATTCGATCAGAATAGATCACGTCGCATGTAAACAGTTGAGCAGAGATCTACAATCAGAATCATTTCAATCGGAATGGCCAAAAAGTCTCCATGTAAACCTAGCGACTGTGTGGTTGGTTCGCTGAAGATGACCCCTTCACCTGTCAATCAAATATACATTGACGTTCGCTGTAGTCATCTACTAGCTGAATGTGTGCCACTGAGGTTATGCTTAATAAACAGTTCACGTCCCTGTGTGTGTTAATTAGGGACTAACACACACAACAAGTCGGAGCGAAGCTCTGATGTTTTAAATGACATTGCTGCGGTGGAGCGAGCTGTTTAGCTCCTTAACTTGTTAGCTCACGAGCTAATGACCTAGCTTGCACAACAACACAACAAACAGTTAACTTTCACTCAAGTGTCCCTGTTTTGTGAATCAATGCACTGCACATGGAGCAAGGCTGTGGAGTAATGGACAGCGCCAACACCGGCAAGAGTGTACCGGTCCGCCAGCGTTCCATGAGTCCACTAGCTACTAATGACACAGGTGTCCAAATCGCTCTCTCTGTGCTCCACAACGCCGGCTCACCACAATGATGACAATTTATCGAGTCTGCAAAAACTATTGTGTCCATTTTATTTATCGAACGATAAGTCGATATAGTAATAACATGACAGGCCTATCTGTTACCCACTTGGAACGGCGGAGGCCATTACGCTCTCCTCAAAAGTAAACCAAAATAAACATGCCTGACTACCTTGACATGCATGTCACCTAGTATTACCGGTACATTATAGTATCCTGTTTTTTTTTTTACAAAATGTCTTCACACCAAGAAGATAGACTGATACATCTTACCAATCAATGTACATGAATGAAGTTGGGACAAACTTGACAATTTCCATTTTCTGATGCTTAGTGGAGTACCAAAGTAACTGATCCAGACTGTAGAGTTTCAAAACCTGCTGTTGGGTAAAGCAACCACAGCATGACAATGGAAAAGGGAGGATACAACCAGCATTATTTCATCAAACTGTTCTACAACCCCAATTCCAATGAAGTTGTGAAGTTGTGTTAAACATAAATAAAAACAGAATGCAATGATTTTCAAATCATGTTCAACCTATATTTAATTGGATACACTACAAAGACAATATATTTAATGTTCAAATTGATAAACTTTATTGTTTATAGCAAATCATTACTAACTTAAAATTTTATGGCTGCAACATGTTCCAAAAAAGCTGTAACAGAGTCATGTTTACCACTTTGTTACATCACCTTTTCTTTTAACAACATTCAATACGTTTGGGAACTGAGGGCACTAATTGTTGAAGCTTTGTAGGTGGAATTCTTTCTCATTCTTGCTTGATGTACAGCTTCAGCTGTTCAACAGTCCGGGATCTCCGTTGTCATATTTTATACTTCATAATGCGGCACACATTTTCAATGGGAGATAGGTCTGGGCTGGAGGCAGGCCAGTCTTGTACCTGCACTCTTTCACAACGAAGCCACGCTGTAGTAACACGTGCAGAATGTGGTTTGCCATTGTCTTGCTGAAATAAGCAGGGGCATCCATGAAAAAGACGTTGTTTGGATGGCAGCATATTTCTCCAAAACCTGTATGTACCATTCAGCATTAATGGTGCCTTCACAGTTACCCATGCCATTGGCACTAACACAGCCCCATGCTATGACAGATGCTGGCTTTTGAACTTTGCTTCCATAACAGTCCGGATGGTTCTTTTCCTCTTTGGCCCGGAGGACGCGATGTCCACCATTTCCAAAAACTCTTTGAAATGTGGACTCGTCAGACCACAGAACACTTTTCCACTTTGCATCAGCCCATCTTAGATGAGCTCGGCCCAGAGAAGCCGGCGGCGTTTCTAGGTGTTGTTGATAAATTGCTTTTGTTTTGCATAGTAGAGTTTCAAGTTGCACTTACGGATGTAGCGCCGAACTGTATTTACTGACATTGGTTTTCTGAAGTGTTCCTGAGACCATGTGTTGATATCATTTACACATTGATGTCAGTTTTTGATGCAGCTGCCGCCTGAGGGTTCGAAGGAAACGGCATTCAATGTTGGTTTTCGGCCTTGCCGCTTACATGCAGTGATTTCTCCAGATTCTCTGAACCTTTTGATGACGATATGGACCGTAGATGATGAAATCCCTAAATTCCTTGCACTTGTACGTTGAGGAAGATTGTCCTTAAACTGTTCGACTATTTTCTCACGCACTTGTTCACAAAGAGGTGAACCTCGCCTCATCTTTGATGTGAATGGCTGAGCAATTCAGGGAAGGTCCTTTTATACCCAATCATGGCACCCACCTGTTCACCTGTGGGATATTCCAAACAGGTGTTTGATGAGCATTCCTCAACTTTCTCAATCTTTTTTGCCACCTGTCCCAGCTTTTTTGGAACGTGTTGTAGCCATAAAATTCTAAGTGAATGATTATTTGCTAAAAACAATAAAGTTTATCAGTTTGAACATTATATATCTTGTCTTTGTATTGTATTCAATTAAATATAGGTTGAACGTGATTTGCATTTGTATTCTGTTTTTATTTATGTTTAACAAAACGTCCCAACTTCATTGGAATTGGGGTTGTACATTCATGATCGTCCCTGCTGTTGATGTGTGACGTCAGATTTTTTCATTACAATGAAACTGGTGTAAAACGATTCACCCCAAGTTGGCAAGAAGGTTTTCAATCCACTTTTCTTTGTTGGACATCAAAAATGTCTGTATTCCCATTCTTCTCAAACACAGCACCCATTGGCCGAGAACATTAGTGTAGGCCATTCTTACACATCTAATCTAGTGTCTCTGTTTGGTTGTTTTATTTTTGTGTTGCTTTCCAACAGGGTTTTGCTGGTGGACAGACAGCAGAGTCGTCCTGGCGAGTGGCTGGCCAGGCAGTTCTTCACTGCAGTCTCTGCTGTTTGCTCCACATCCATGTCCATCCCCATCCAAACAGTGGCGAAGGCTATGGTGTCAAACACTGTGCTTCAGCCTGAACAAAAGGTTGAGATCCTGGAGAACAAAGCCATCAACACTCTGGGGAAAAGTGATAAGAAGTAACTCTCTGGTGAGTTTAGTGACTTTGAAACTGAGTTACTTTTAAAACCTATTGTAATGTCCAGGAAAATGCCCAGTTTTACTTGTTGATTTCCATCCTTGGGCACTTATTTCAAATAACATATTTTGATGTATTCTCACCTAAACACGACAACGTGCAACTATAGATTTTGTGTAATGATAGCAGTTATTGCTACTTTTGAAATAAAGTTTTACTGATATGAAATACATTTTATTTATAACAACTCCTGATTTCCCATTTCAGGTCTATGGAGTTGGTAGCAGGCAACTTACAGCTCAGGTTCATTGCATCATGTCAAGGATTGTAATTAATTTGTTCCATTTTCCATACCGCTTCTCCTCACTAGGGTCGTGCGCGTGCTTTATTGATCTCTGACTTCTGGAGAGGAAAATATTTATATCTTCTGCTGCAAAATGTTAAGTACAGGGATTTTAACACAGATAATTCACATTTCTTATATTGTGAGAACCACTGCCTTAAATGTTGCTTACTCATTTGCATGCGTTGAATGTTTATGATGGTGTTGGTTTAAATATAATTTACTTCAGTCAATGGTGGTTTGGTATATTGAGATAACGGCAAATAACATTTTAAATTGTTTAGATCTCATTGTACTGTAATCACTTTAAATCAATTTGTCAATAAATGCGACTTGCCTTGTTGGAGAGCATGAACAAATTTTTTCGTTAGTTTCTTGTGTAGTAGCGCCCCCTTGTGAACAAATGGTTTTCCGCAACTGTGTTTTGAAAGTCTCCGTTTTTTTTCCCCCCACATGATGGAAAGTCATAGGTAAATAAAAAATGGCTCCTATATTTATTATAATTAATAAATGGTTCATACATGTAGGACATGCATTCAACATGGAACTTTCTTTTTTTACTTCGAAATATAATGAAATGTTATATTTACCGCTCCACGAATGAGGAAAGAAACCTGATGAGCTCATATTCCATGTACTTTGACAGCTGGTAAAAGCTAAAATATATATTTTTCAATTGTCATTAGGTCAAAGCAAAATTAAAACAATTTGTAGAGTTTATGTATACTGTGTTTATTTGTTTGTGTGTATACAACCCCAATTCCAATGAAGTCGGGAGGTTGTGTTAAAACAAATAAAAACTGAATACAGTGATTTGCAAATCACGTTCAACCTATATTTAATGTTCAAACTGATAAACTTAATTGTTTTTAGCAAATAATCATTAACTTAGAATTGTATGGCTGCAACACGTTCCAAAAAAGCTGGGACAGGGTCATGTTTACCACTGTGTTACATCAGCTTTTCTTTTAACAACATTCAATAAGCGTTTGGGTACTGAGGACACTAATTGTTGAAGCTTTGAAGGTGGAATTCTTTCCCATTCTTGCTTGATGTACAGCTTCAGCTGTTCAACAGTCCGGGGTCTCCGTTGTCGTATTTTACGCTTCATAATGCGCCACACATTTTCACTGGGAGAAAGGTCTAGACTGCAGGCCGGCCGGTCTAGTACCGCACTCTTTTACGACGAAGCTACGCTGTTGTAACACATGCAGACTGTGGTTTGGCATTGTCTTGCTGAAATAAGCAGGGGTGTCCATGAAAAATAATTGCTTGGATGGCAGCATATGTTTCTCCAAAACCTGTATGTACCTTTCAGCATTAATGATGCCTTCACAGATGTGTAAGTTACCCAGGCTGTTGGCACTAACAAAGCCCCAAACTATCACAGATGCTGGCTTTTGAACACTGCGTCCATAACAGTCCGGATGTTCTTTTCCTCTTTGGCCCGGAGGACACGACGGCCACAATTTCCAAAAACAATTTGAAATATGGACTCGTCGGACCACAGAACACTTTTCCACTTTGCGTCAGTCCATCTTAGATGAGCTCGGTCCCAGAGAAGCCGGCGGCGTTTCTGGGTGTTGTTGATAAATGGCTTTTGCTTTGCATACTAGAGTTTCAAGTTGCACTTACGGATGTACCGCTGAACTGTATTTACTGACATTGGTTTTCTGAAGTGTTCCTGAGCCCATGTGGTGATATCCTTTACACATTGATGTCGGTTTTTGATGCAGTGCCGCCTGAGGGATCGAAGGTCACGGGCATTCCAATGTTGGTTTCCGGCCTCGCCGCTTACATGGAGTGATTACTCCAGATTCTCTGAACCTTGTGATGATAATATGGACCGTAGATGATGAAATCTCTAAATTCCTCGCAATTGTACGTTGAGGAACATTGTCCTTAAACTGTTCAACTATTCTCTTATGCACTTGTTCACGAGGTGAACCTCGCCCCAGCTTTGCTTGTGAATGACTGAAGAATTCAGGGAAGCTCCTTTTCTACCCAATCATGGCACCCATGTGTTCCCAATTAGCCTGTTCACCTGGGGGATGTTCTGAACAGGTGTTTGATGAGCATTCCTCAACTTTTTCAGTCTTTTTTGCCACCTGTCCCAGCTTTTTTGGAATGTGTTGCAGGCATAAAATTCTATGTTAATGATTATTTGCTGAAAACAATTAGGTTTATCAGTTTTAACATTAAATATCTTGTCTTTGTAGTGTATTCAATTAAATATAGGTTTAACAATATTTGCACATAATTGTATTCTGTTTTTATTTATGTTTAACACAACGTCCCAATTGGAATTGGGGTTGTTCATCACCTACAAAGACCTAACGTTAGGAGGTGGCCATCGTCACCGTGGATGCAGCACTTAATCCAAATGAAGAACAGCTGAGTTCGTCTGAGGGCGTTTACAAATAATCTAGGTACAAGTAGCTATTGAAACTAGATGAACAATGAGTCTCATAGGTTTTACGAGGTAAATTGTGCCAGTGGTTCAGTGCTGTATCATTAGAATGGCTAACTGATTATATTTAACAATGCTTTTGCAACCTCCTTGTGCTGTGCTTTTGGCTTCAGGTTGGTCATATAAAAAGGAGGGGGGGGGGGGGTCAAAGAGGTAATATCTGCTGCTAACTCAACTTTGATGAGTGGAGAAATACTTTAGTTTTTTCAGTTCAGGGTGTGCCCCGCCTCCTGCCCGATGATAGCTGGGATAGGCTCCAGTGAGGAGAAGTGGCTGAGAAAATGGAGACAACGGAGACCCCGGAGTGTTGAACAGCTGAAGCTGTACATCAAGCAAGAATGGGAAATCATTCCACCTACAAAGCTTCAACAATTAGTGCCCTCAGTTCCCAAACGTTTATTGAATGTTGTTAAAAGAAAAGGTGATGTAACACAGTGGTAAACATGAATCTGTCCCAGCTTTTTTGGAACTTGTTGCAGCCATAAAATTCTCAGTCAGTTTTTGTAGTGTATTCAATTAAATACAGGTTGAACATTATTTTCAAATCATTGTATTCTGTTTTATTTATGTTTAACACAACGTCCCAATTAATTGGAATTGGGGTTGTACATTAAATTGTTCCATTCTAGTTCTATGGTCCGTGCTTTTCATTGATTTCTTTTTCAATCCAATAATTTCAATGATTTCATCATTAAAATAGCGGAATTTTCATATTTCGTGTTCAAATGCATAGGAAGCGCAGCTTCGAGTCATCGATCCCATGATGCTTCAAGAGACCACGCACACACCCATTCAGGCAGGCTGTGATTGGTCCGTGGCTTCACACACACGCACACACACACACACACACACACACACACACACACACACACACACACACACACACACTAGTGTTTCCTCATTACATCGCCAATAATATACGTTTTATCACACATGTACTGCACTTACTGACGTTTAACAGACTGTCTAATATATTTAATGAAAGCGTGTGACATTTAGTCTTTCTTATCGACCAGAAAAGCCACTAAAGGTGCACAGTGGAGTCTGGTATGTACGGTGCCACAACCAGCATGTGGCAGTGTTGAGTTGAGCTTTATAGAGCTCCAGAGTCACTTGACGTAGTCAGTGCCTCACCAATCATGAATCTCACCGCACGTCCCTGATGTAAATGATCTCAATCATTTTAGTCCAGAACCCCTTAGTTTTTCTTTCGTAATAAAAACTGAACTCTTTTTTATTGTTTGTATTTTTATTTTAAACTTGATCTGAACCATCTGTTTTTTTCTTATCTATACCCATTTTTAATACAACTACAATTTTCTATGCTCCATTGTACACTTACCAATACATTAATAAAAACGACTCTTTAAAAAATAGATTGAGTTTTCTCAATCTATTTTCAAACTCAGTGTACTGTATTCGAGCATAGGCTCGTGGTTTGCAGCGACATCTGGTGGAAGTGTACGCCGGAAGTGTCACTGGTACGTACCGTGCGTCATCTTAAGTCACCAGGAAGTAATCGGGGTAACAGCAGCATCATGGCAGAATGCACAGACGCACGTGAGTCTCCGACAAATAACAAATATACGAGATGGTATCACTGGAAAATAGACATAACTTAAACCACGCGTTTCAGCACGTGATGAGCAACCTAGCCTATCCAGTGAATGTGGTGTTGGCACATGTGTTATCGGCTGCTACCTAATTCACGTATGACAACAGGAGAATCCTATTCAGCGCTAAACTTTGTTTTTTGATTTTTGTTTTTTTTTTAACTAGAAAACAACTCCTTGAGGTCAACGTCTTGTTTTACGAATGATTTGGCCGAGAAGGCGCAGCACAATTCACGTAATAGCAATCTCCATAGAACACACTATACATAAAAGTAAACAAAACATAGAGAACCTACCACCTTACAGTTGCACTTCGATAGACTACCATCCACCCAGAATGGATAGCAGTAAATACTGAATAAATGTACAAAATAACTATCACAACACAATGAGGAAGGTTAACGGTCACGTCAATACATGAAAGTGCTGCTACACGTCAGAGCAGGAACAACTGATAGCAAGAAATACAGCAACTTTTACGTAAGTTAAACCATACATAGAGACCAACGAGGCTAGTTTGAGTCGACTCGGAAGGTCATTACAGGACCAAGGGCCAAAATAAAATAGGCTTCTTTTACTAGCCTCAGTCGAGGGAGGGAGAGCACTTCAAATCAGCATAGGTGCTGGATCTGATAATCATGGAATTTTGAATCATCACATACTTAAGAGCAGATATAGTATGGAAGCTTATCAAGAATAGCATTGTATATAGTGCTGCAGTCTGCGTTGAGGAAGTGAGGACCAAACCAACCATCTAAGGAATACAGAGTACAGTGATGTTTCCTATATGCTGAGTTTGGTAATAGATTTCAGAGTTGCATGGTAGAGTTTCACTAGACTATAAACAGTGTTTCATAAATACTACCACTTGAATAGATCCTTGTGCAGATTTCGAGGACATGCCCGAGCTATCAGACAGGGATGGTGACTCCAGTGATAACGAAGACCAGTGGCAGTGGATGGAGGAGGACAGTCAACAGGTTACCTGTTTATTTTGTGACAGGTGAGGGATGCCATGTCAGATCTGTTATGCTTAAGCATGGTCACCTACATGGTGTGCACAGCCACCAAGTCACCCCCAAGGACCACATTAGTAACCCGCCGACTTGTTCTAAAAACAGCACACCAGTGATGGGGCATTATGATTTCCCAGGAATGTTGCACAAGTGCTTCTGTAGCCGGGGGTCTGATCGCCAACGTCCCCGCCTTCGGCCACCGCCCAGCTCGCACTGCACCCGTCCCCTATGGCCCCTCCCACAGGTGGTGATCCCAAACCTCCTCCATTCCACCGACACGCCTTCCCATGAGGGAGCAGAGTCTGGGTTCTCTGAGGCGGGCTCTCCTATCTCTGGGGTTGAGGTCACCGAGGTGGTTAAAAAGCTCCTCAGTGGCAAGGCCCCGGGGGCTGGATGAGATTCGCCCGGAGTTCCTCAAGACTCTGGATGTTGTAGGGCTGTCCTGGTTGACACGCCTCTGCAACATCGCGTGGACATCGGGGACAGTGCCTCTGGTTTGGCAGACTGGAGTGGTGGTCCCCATTTTTGAGAAGGGGGATCGGAGGGTGTGTTCCAACTACAGGGGGATCACACTCCTCAGTCTCCCTGGTAAGGTCTATTCAGGGGTGCTGGAGAGGAGGGACCGTCGGGCAGTGTGGTTTTCGTCCTGGCCGTGGAACAGTGGACCAGCTCTACACCCTTGGCAGGGTCCTCGAGGGTGCATGGGAGTTCGTCCAACCAGTCTACATGTGTTTTGTGGACTTGGAGAAGGCGTTCGACCGTGTCCCTGCTGTGGGGGGTGCTTCGGGAGTATGAGGTACCGAACCCCCTTATACGGGCTGTTCGGTCCCTGTCCGACCGGAGTCAGAGTTTGGTCCGCATATCCGGCAATAAGTCGGACTCGTTTCCGGTGAGGGTTTGACTCCGCCAAGGCTGCCCTTTGTCACCGATTCTGTTCATAACTTTTATGGACAGAATTTCTAGGCGCAGCCGAGGCGTAGAGGGGGTCCGGTTTGGTGGCCTCAGTATTGCATCTCTGCTTTTTGCTGATGATGTGGTTCTGTTGGCTTCATCAAGCCGTGACCTGCAACTCTCACTGGAGCAGTTCGCAGCCGAGTGTGAAGCGGCTGGGATGAGAATCAGCACCCCTCCAAATCTGAGACCTTGGTCCTCAGACAGAAAAGGGTGGGGTGTCCTCTCCAGGTCGGGGATGAGATCCTGCCACAAGTGGAGGAGTTCAAGTATCTTGGGGTCTTGTTCACGAGTGAGGGAAGAGTGGAACGGGAGATCGACAGGCGGATCGGTGCAGCGTCTGCAGTGATGCAGACTTTGTATCGATCCGTTGTGGTAAAGAAGGAGCTAAGCCGAAAGGCAGAGCTCTCGATTTACCGGTCGAGCTACGTTCCTAACCTCACCTATGGTCACGAGCTGTGGGTCGTGACCGAAAGAACAAGATCCAGGATACAAGCGGCCAAAATGAGTTTCCTCCGCAGGGTGTCCAGGCTCTCCCCGAGAGAGAGGGTGAGAAGCTCGGTCATCCGGGAGGATCTCAGAGTAGAGCCGCTGCTCCTTCGCATCGAGAGGAGCCAGATGAGGTGGCTGGGGCATCTGATTTGGATGATTCCCGGACGCCTCCCTGGTGAGGTGTTCCGGGCACGTCCCACTGGGAGGAGACCCCGGGGACGACCCAGGACACGCTGGAGAGACTACGTCCTTCGGCTGGCCTGGGAACGCCTCGGGATCCCCCGGAAGAGCTGGATGAAGTGGCTGGGGAGAGGGAAGTCTGGGCGTCCCTGCTAAAGTTACTGCCCCCGCGACCCGACCTCGGATAAGCGGTAGAAAATGGATGGATGGATGGATGGTTGCAGAAGTGATTATCTGAAAATGTCAGCCCTTTGCAGAGAGGAATAAAGTGTTTTTTTTAATTTTTTATTTCTTACCATGATAAATATACATCCATCCATCCATCCATCTTCTGAGCCGCTTCTCCTCACTAGGGTCGCGGGCGTGCTGGAGCCTATCCCAGCTAACATCGGGCGGGAGGCGGGTTAAACCACACTTTGGGGGATTCTTTATTGCGGCAAGGACGCTGTTGATTTGGAATGATACCTGGCTGTAGTTTCTTGAGGTACCTGGGCTGATTGATCATTTGGTACACGCTCTCGTCAGTGCTCTACTGGCACCCTTTTCTTCACTTTTTTATTGTTACTGAACACTAAGTGACTGCACACAGTCATCATTATTTAGTTTTGCTTAGAGCACTTGATGAGAAGAATGCCTCTCCTGCCTTCATAATAGACCATAGAGGCAAGAAGTCGTTTGCAGAACCGCCCCCCCTGCCGCCGCTTTTTAAATTTATTTATTTATTTATTTATTTTTTCAGTAAAGCACGTTTAGAATGGATTGTTTTGAATTTAGTGTTCCCTGCCTTAAAACTAGTAGATTGGGCCATCCAAATTACAACCCCTATTCCAATGAAATTGGGACGCTGTGTTAAACATAAATAAAAACAGAATACATTGATTTGCAAATCATGTTTAATCTATATTTAATTGAATACACTACAAAGACAAGATATTTATTGTTCAAACTGATAAACTTTATTGTTTTTAGCAAATAATCATTAACTTAGAATTTTATGGCTGCAACACGTTCACAAAAAGCTGGGACAGGTGATCAGTTTGAACATTAAATGTCTTGTTGAACATGATTTACAAATCATTGTAGTCTGTTTTTGTTTGTTTAACACAATGTCCCAACTTAATTGGAATTGGGGTTGTATATTCATTATTCTATTGTTTGACTATTAAAGTAGGCTATGTCATAGTTGTAATTTTTTCCCCTTCCAGATTACTAAATTCAGTGCCTGACACCTTTCAGCACTGCACGGCTGAGCACCAAGTCAACATTATAGATCTGATTAAGAAACACAGTAAGTACACACTGAAACACTGCATAAACGGAAAGCCAAATTACATAAATCCAATGAATTATGATTACAGTTTTACTGTTTCACACATTTGTTTTTCCCCCTATTAGATTTAGGTGACTACAGTTACATAAAGCTGATCAATTTCATACGCTCAACAGTGAGTATTTATGTCTCTGAGTGAAAGTATTTGAATACTGGTTCATGAATGAGTTTACAATGCACTTTTGCTTTGCGATACCATGACCTTTTTTTTTTTCCCAGAAATGTGATCCATCACATCTCATCGGGCTGCCAGATGTTTCCTTACCGTGGGAGAGTGAAGACTTCCTCCAGCCAGTTATACAGGATGACCCCTTATTGCAAACTGGTACTTATTGTTCCTTTTTTGCTGTCTTTTTCAATGAAAGCTATACTTTTTAATTACCGTATTTTCACGACCGTAAGGCGCAATTAAAAGTCTTAAATTTTCTACAAAGTGGACGGGGCGCCTTATGTGTGCACCGAGTTCCAAAATCTGTAAATGTTGTTGTGTGACTTTAATGAGCACTCAGATTGACTGACTGGGAACATTTCCTGCCGACACGCTGCTTATATAGAGGAAGGCGGACGTGACTGAGGACAGCATGTGGACGTAAAGGGGGAAGAGTGCACGTAACAGAGGAGGCTAAAGATGCTACCGTATGTTTTACCATGCCTGCGCCCAATAATACGGTGCACCTTATGTATGTTAAATACAGAAAT